>NC_135366.1:22207500-22572500 GCF_051622035.1 Arctopsyche grandis
TCACATATACTTGTTGATAAATATTTAAGCGTTTCATTAGATTGAAATCGTTTGAATTCAATTGACTGAATCCTTACATAATATTATGTACATACATATTACCAATTCTATTCTGCGATGTTGAAGCATTTATAACTTTTTCTAATATCTATCTGGAATCACGTTCTGTAATAAAAATTAATAACGTAATCTATTCAAACATGCGTCGTTAAAGTTGCATTTCAAAATGCATCCTTCAATTTGCAATGAAAAATTTAATTATTACAACCAGTTTTAAAATTTGCATATAAAACCAATTTTGCAATAAACTTTTATTCGATTAAAATGTTAAAATTAGGAAACGGTAAATACCAATCCATTATTAATTCATTTTTTGTAAATGTAATTTTAATATTTAAAAAAATAAATTCGTAATGATTCGTATGAATCATATTTAATGGAGACATCAACGCGTCATTTGGATACTAAACCGGATTCTCTTAATAATTTTCGGCATTTTTTCCCCAATAAGAGCAATGATCTCAAATATTTATTGTTTGTGCTGATCATCTTTCAAATATTTAAACAGCAAGCGTTCATATATTTAGACAGTAGATGGTAAATATTCAGTCGTATGTATGTATCAATTAACGTTGACAACTTTTCGATAAATTCCAACTAAAGAATTCATTCAATTATTGCAATTAACATGTAGTTTTTTTAATTTTAAACCATCAGACATATCCTTGTTTATAATATAATAAAGTTAAAAATAATAAATTAATTGATTGACAGAAGCAAAATATTTTTACAAAATGTTGCCTCTGTTTTTGCTTAAAAATTGAGGACTTACATACGCGATGGCCAAAATTTAATATCCAGTTAAACAACCGAAAAAAAAATATGTGTCAAACTGTAAGGCCGTCAATTTGAAAGTTTGACGAAAGTAAACACGTTTTCGACTAACAAACAATATTACTATTCAAAATTTAAAAACCTGGTTTTCGAACGTATCATCTCGCACGTCGATCGCAAATTAAGTTGACTGAATCTGTTTAAAAAAAATTAAACCAATTAAACAAAACCAGAAACATCGATTTCCAAACAAGCTTAGCTCATCCTCGTAAAGTTTTCCATATATTATATAAATAGAGACAGTTCGAAGCGAAAATATCGAGAGTGTTATTTCTATCACAAACACGTTTCAGTGTCAACTTTTGCCATCTACATACGAATGTGCAATTTATATCGTCTATCATATATCAATTAGATTTAAACATACGCGATATACATATGTATATACGCATGTGCTCACTTTTGATAGGAGCAAATCGTATTTTCAATATAACATAAATATAAATATACGAATAATACATATGTAAATGCATAATTCGTACGTGCAGCTAATGTAAACGAAAATGTTTGATGTTTAAACAATCTACTTTAGTTTCAAACATCTAATTTTATCGGCTTCGCTCCCGTTCATGTTTATGTAAATTGATTGAATTGAATTAATATTTCAGTTAGTATCGTAATTCAGCTAAATTTCACTTTTTATTTATATATTTTAGCTTTATTTATAACGTGTGGAAAAAATTCAACAGACACCGCATCCGATACTAGTGTTGGGCGATTTGATTTTTATACATTTATATCTGCCGCTATAAATAAAACGAATATGAGGTATGTAAATCGCAAATTATGTACAGTAAAAAATTAAGTGCACATACCAATTATAATCCATCATTTGTTGTACTGATCCGACTCGTGCTATTTTTTTTTTGTTTTGTTTGGTTAGATTTTGTAATGCACACTCGTGAGTTCAAGATGTGCGTATTTTTTTTGTTTTGTTTTGTAGTGTTTTGATCATTAAAATAGTATTGTTCTCTCGATAATATTTTCTCTTTGATATTATCAAAACATATTCGATTAAATTTATGATACATTTTTACTTCATCTTTTTCAATAGATGAGATCGATCTTTATTTTTATTTTTACAAATCTTACCAACGTAAAAATCGATTGAGAAAAATGAATAAAAACCTTCGATTTCAATTCCATTATTGATTTTATATGTACATATGTAAATTAAATATCTACTATATAAAGATACCGTTGTGTCCCATTCCCCAAAATCAACGGTCGCTTCTTGAGTCATCTTCGGTTCGCAGACGATATATAATTTTAATAGCTCGCGATCCAGCTGACTTACTTCACAGACTAACACAGCTGGACAGGGAAAGTATGAAAATAGGATTAAAAATTAAAAAGTTGCTCCACAAAGTCCAATGCACTCACATAAGTATGGAACGTAGTATGCTTAGAATAACGAGGAAAGACAAGAAACGGAATACGTGGGTGAGAAGTATGACAAGGGTTGGGGAAATAGTGGATAGAGTGAAGAGATTTAAATGGTTATAGGCGGGCCACATAGCTAGAAGAATTGACGAAAAGTGGATAAAAAAAAATGCTAGAATAGTACCCGAGATGATGCAAAAGGATAAAAGGAAGACCGCAGGGAAGATAGGTAAACGAAATTAGGAAAATGTGTGGAGTGAGATGGATGAGAGTTGCGCAAAACAGAGACGAATGGAAGCGTGTTGGAGAGGTCTTCAACCAGCAATGGATGGCGAATGGCTGTAGATGATGATATAAAGATACATATTTATCAATTTGCTATACAAAATGTATATCAAATTTGGTATACTATCACCAAGTATTCTAACTTATGTATGTATTTGTGGAATGTATCACGATAATATAATTTTCATATCATATCATATCATATCAATCATATCACTTTCCAACTTACGCCTACCCGAGCAACGCCGGGCAGTTCGGCTGTATCAAATATTATAATATCCATAGTTTTCCAATTGCACGATCGATACTAAGATATTCCTTGTCACTTTTATATATGTAGGAATAAAATGTATTTTGGTATTTTGACAGGCAGATAGACATGTGTGTCGACAAAATGAATTTATTTCATAAAGAGAGCTGTTTTTTTTTAATATTTTGATAATACATTTATTTTCAATATTTTATTATAATATGCTTTACTGTAGTATATCTACTTGTATCGAATGATTGTAATAGCGAATTTTAATACAACTAGATAGCCTTGTCTTTTGCTTTTACAGTAGTTTCCAGGTCAACTTCTTCTGTTTATTTCAAACTAAATATAAAAAAACTTCGATTTTTTCCTTATAATTTATTAAGTATACTCAGTAGTGATTAATTGATTATAATTGCAACAAACTGAAAACACTTCAAACACGTTTTACAATAAGTTTTCTATACACAAATGGAGAAACAATATGAAAAATAATCTATATAATGAAAAATGCACTCACCAATCGTCGATTGCTTTGATGAAACACGCCAACTTGGATATAAAAGTGCACCGATCGTTAAAAATTAATTTCTTGATTCGAATTCAATCAATTTAAGTGCACCGATAACTAGTGAGAAATTCTAGAATTTTTTTATTTGTTTTTTGTTCCATTTCAAGTCAACCGTCAACGTTTCTCCTTGAACGTACATTTGAATTATCATTATTAAAATATGTATCTGCGTATATTTTTCTTCACCATATCGACAACGCAATCGTATTATAAAAATCGAATAACAATCCACTGACTTGACTAAAAAGAAAAACAAACACTGATGTTGCGATCGTTCCGTGAAGGTCATAATGTGAGAATCCCGCTAATTAAATTTGTTAATAATATTCTTACACTATTTAACGTTGTAAAATATTCGAGAAATGTAGTAGGATGTTTTTAGATTTATCAAAAAACTCTAAAAAAAGAACGAGCCAAGATTTAATATTAAAAATATATATGTACATACTTATATATAAACATATAAGCATACAAAACGTGATCAGGGATTAATATAATATATTACTAGATAAAATCAGCGAAAATATTGTAGCATATCACAAAATTTTATCTATTGATAATGATAATATATTATATAATTTTTCGTATAATAATATAAATAAAAACGAATGAGATGTATCCATGTACCTATATGTACATATGTGGCGAGTGCATCGACAAGTATGGATATTTCAAAAAAATAAATTTTAGAATTAATTAATTTAGAATTTTTATTTCGATTCCAATTCCTATTCCAATTCCAATTCCGATTGCGATTATGATTCTCGATGTCTATTTCAGTACCGATTCCCGATTCCTAATTCACCGACTCCTATTTCAGCTCCAATTTCCAATTCATATTTCAGTTCCGGTTACGATTTTGGTTTCAGTTCCAAAAAATAAAAAGCAGGAACTGATCTCACATTTAAAAAGTCAAAACGCTAATAAGTATAAATAACAATCCATAGAAAAAAGGACCTTCAACTTGTCAAACGAATAATGAACGTACATATGTATGCGAGAAACTACCAATTCTACTGCCCGTGCCAATTAACGAGAGACGGAAAAAATGCATTGAAAAAATACATTCAATATTGAATTCACACGAAATCTTCACGCACAACCTGTCGTACATATCTTAAGTTGTAACAAAAAATATATATATATTTATTGTATAAAATATTTTCGAATTGAATTCGAAGGTTTTCCCTAGGCGAGGTAAACATGCCGTGGAAGATACGCATTCGTGCATCAACACACAGGGTTGACTTTGAGCAGGTGTTAAAGTCATTAAAATCAGTTTCACATGTCAGGTGTACATCTCCGGGACTTTTCGTGACGCATCTTCGTGACCTGGTTGACCTAAAGTCGGTCTTTGATGTGCGAAAAAAGCCTTACGAGCCACAATGGCGATTACATCACACACGATAGAACAACAAAGAATACTGCAAATCGTGAAATTTATGTTTGCTTTGCCGCTTCTAAAATCCAATTGCCATAATTTGCTTTGTTTATAATCACTTACGGTTTAGAAATAATATATACATATTGTTTTATACGCGATATATTGTTTTTTATACGCGATGTATTTTATATTCAATGCATACATATGCAAATGCAATAAATTCGATGTCGGATGGGCATAATCCATTCTATCAACGTGCGATGGGAAAATCGCACTTTTTTTATCTCCACTTAATAAGGGGACTAATTTATTTATACCCCTTACTAAAAACGTAAAAATATGATAAATTTATGTGTCAACTGAAATTTTGTATTTTTTAGAATCATTTTGATAGTAATATAAAATTTTGATTATAAATACTTCGGAAAACAATCACGAAAAAAATTTTTATGTCATATATAGTATATTTATACACATTTATATATGTACAAATATATTCTACATCCCCAAGAGAAAAGAAAATGAGAACATAAATTGCAGTCACAATTGACGTTTGACCTCACGAGTACAATAAATTATACCTTGTTTTAAAAATAAAATATAAACAAATAAATCGCAAAATGACGACATATTATAATTATATGTTCAATATTTAATAATGAAATTAAATAAATGACTTATTGCTAGTTTGAGACTGTTATCACCCATTAATATAACTTGTGTAAGGATCATATGCACTAAAGGATTTTGTTGGATTGGATTATGTAAGTAAGACATATATGTACAAAGATATGTATACGATGATTTATGTTGCAATATCAGTATCAATAAATTTGATCGAATATATAATATAATCGTACAATATTATGGAAAATAAAAATTAATAAATAAACGTACATATGTAGCATTATAAATAATTAAATTTCATCAAAACCCATTTAGGAATTTTGAGTATGGTATGTGTTGATGTGAAACCTAGACATTAAGCGCCAAAACTTTACACAGAGTCAAATGCACTCAAAGAGGTATAAAACGCCACATGCTCGGCATAAAGAGGAGATGTAGGAAACGGAATACGTGGGTAAGAAGTACATATGACAAGGGTAGTTGATATAGTGGAGAGAATGAAGAGATTTAACTGACACGTAGGATTGGTGAGTCACGTAGCTAGAGGAAAGGTTGAAATGTGGACAAAAGAAGTGCCGAAATGGTACCTGAAAGAATAAAAAAAGTTTACCCTTTTACATTTTCTCAGGTGCCATTAGGTTCATACAGGAAGGACGCAAGGAGGATGGCTAGACGAAATTAAGAAAATGTATGGGGTAAAATGAATGAGAGCTACACAAAACGGAGACGAGTGGAAGCGTGTTTGGAGAAGTCTTCATCCAGCAGTGGATGTTGAATGGCTGTAAATGATGATAGTATGTTAAAAAAAATCGTCATAAAAATTGTAACGTCAGTATTCCGGACCAATGTAAAGTGGAGAGTTCCAAATTTGTAGGGATAACGTTTGTGGAGAATTCTGAGTGTGTAGGGATTTCTTGTTTGTGGAAAATAGCGTTTATAGGGAATGCCGGGGTTGTCCGGACTACTGCATGTCCAAATACTCGGCTACATGCCTTTAAAAGAAGGGTGCACGCGATGGATGGACACTCTCTAGCGAGCGGTGGTTCCGTGTGGACCTAGAATAAATGATGTGAGCTAACTTTGAATATCATTTTGAATATTATTTCGGTTGGGTCAAAATTTGAATTTTTATTATTTGTCAATTTTTTTTTGATATAGAGCAGACCATAGATCGGTGTTTTTTTTTTAGATAGTTTTGCACTTGTAAAAAATACTAGAAAGTCGGATCTATGCCAAGCAGAGAAATTTAACAACATTTCTCTGATGCCAGGCCAAATTCTCACCTCCTGGAATGTTATAAGTAGAGTACGGATAGCCAAGGTGCCGCTTATTGTTCAATTGTTGTAAATGCTTTGTAAAAAAGTTTCGCCAAACTTTTAACAATGCATTTACAACATTTGAACAATAAACGGCACCTTGGTTATCCGGGCTCTAGTTATAAGTGATATATTTTCCTTGAATTCTCATAAGATCGTACGAATTAACCATGACAGACGACATGCCCATTCACAGCAAGAGTCTACCCAGGCATGCCGTGCCGCATGATTCTGCTTGTCTGCGCCTTAAATCTATTCTAATAAAAAGCGTGTAATAAACAGCTTACCACTACTATTCAATTAAAAGTTGATTTAATTTTTTTTTATACAAATAGTACATATTATATTATATTAATTTTATCGCGGGTTATTATACCGTGTGCTTGTAGCACGTTGAATTCCCGATACAATAGAAATTCATTAAAAACATACAACACATTGCAAAAACTACCTTGCAGACTTTGTAATACTCGATTCACACACATTATTACGTAAAGATTGCGCAATAACCATTACTCAACAGTTCGCCAATTCATCTTCTCATAGTGCAAAATGAACGACCCGTGTGAACATTTGCGATGATTTATTTAAACGTTTCACCCGTTGATTGATGATCGTCCTTAATTCTCAATACGGAATCTCGCTCCAACTGCTTTTATAATGCGAATGAAAAAACCAGCACTTTCAACATTGAAATGCTACAATTTAGTAGTAAAAACGTGCGAGATGCTCAAGGCGCCTGTCGAATGCATCAATCACTCTTTAGTGCACCTGACGTTTTGATGGCATCGTCAACCTGTAACGAAGATCATTGGCGAACATTTTTTTACAAACTCGAACGCAATTAGTGTAACGAAATAGACCGGGGAAGGTGGGGGTGGGGGTAAATTCTCGGCAGAAAAAATCGCAACCTCGCCGACTCGGAGAATAGGAAGATTCTTCGCGGTGGACGCGCACTGGAAGTGTGGTCATCATCATCATCATCATCATCATCAGCGACGTCTCGTCAAGGTCACCGGATGCCGAGAGCAATTTGATTTTTATCATTGTTAAGCATTTTCGGCGTGCGATTTCGTGACTCGCCCGAGTGCTGAATTTATTTGGAACTGCGAGATGTTAAAAAAGTCGTGACGCCATAGAGGTATTATTATAAACGGATCTCCTCCGACACAATAATAGAGGTGTATTTCAATAAAAGATACCACTCAACATTGACCCGTAGCTATGTGAATCTACATATGTATGTACACAGTGGCGGACTGGGACTGAAATCAGTGCATGCCAGGAGTCAAAGGGGGCCCCACCCAGGGTTAAAAATATTTGTCCCCCCCCCATATAACAAAATTTTCTTCTTTCCATCACGCTAAAAATCAAGGGCAAAAAATAAATAAAATTTTCAAAAATGGGAATAAACAAATTTAGGTACAAGAAAAATGGCAAAAGCAAAATAGATCCATAAATTACATTGTATATTTCGTTTTAATCCTTGTCCTAGGTAAATAGAATGCATCATAAAAGAATGCGGCATAAAAGCGGCTTTTACTTTCGGTAGAAAACAATCAGGGACGTCATTTCAGCTTTTTCTTGGGGGGGGGGGCAGGCAAAGATTGGTCAAATTGAATTTTTTTTCAAAAAATCTTTTTTATATCGGAATAAAAATGGAAAATATACAATATGAAAAAAATAAGCTTATTTTTGAAAAAATATATATAAAAATATCTTATGTAAAAAGCCAAAAAGGCGCCGCAGGCGAAAATTTTTTTCCAAAAATTTTCACATGGTCGCAAAATGGTTAACAAAAGTCGACCATCAAAATGTATCACTATATCAAAAAATTTACAAACTTTCGGAAAAATAAACGATACACATCTGTTTTTGAGACAAAATAAAGTAAAGGCGAACTTTCTAACGATTCGCTCAATGGGACGAACAATTTCCAAGAATGTTACCCAAGGCATACCACTTAAAAACCAAAATATATTTGCTTCAAAATAATAAAATCTTTTTTTTTTCAAAGCACATAGCAGCGATTATTTTATTAGTTACACAAAAGTAACATAATATAAGAAATAAACGCAGCATTCATAGATCCATAGTATCTCATTAATCATTAAATTCATAATATTTTCTAAATTCGCCTATTCCTTAATTTAGGGGGGCGAGTGCCCCCCCCCAAATTACGTCCCTGAAAACAAAAAATGCATAATATTTTCAATTAATGTTAATCGAAAATCGAGATTTTGGGGAGGGGCCCCTATCCTATGTTTCTATATACATGGATGTGTCTAGATTAGGAATAGATTTTATATTCGGAAACTGTTTAAAATTGTGTATTTAAATCTTACTATATCGTCGAAGTATAATCAAATATTATTTTGAAAGTATGTATGAAGTAAATTTAAATCGCTGGTTAATGATGAATCGTCCTATCAAAATTGTTTTAAGCAATTCAGTTTATATTATTCACGGAAATTTGTTTATTCCCATTTTTATTTCATTAGGTAGTTGTTACATAGGTTGGAAATATTACATAACCTTGAGGTTGGAAATGGGCCCGGTAAAAGGGCCCACGCAAATGTTGAAACTTACATTTCGAGCCTAATAAAAAAAAGTTAACCGATCCTTGGGCTGTTAAAGCAGGTATTAGTTGTTTGTGTATATCATAAGAAATTTGTTTTGTTGAAATACCCAAACTCTAGGTCCCAAAGTGCAATATCCTATAAATTTTTACACACGTGAAATAGTTAAAAAGTTATTTAATTTTACTGAGGGCCCATATTTTCTAACGGATAGTGGGGCCCACATGCCATCGGGCATGTACGCTTGTATGGCCAGTCCGCCACTGTATGTACATATCTAGAAGGTATGCTTGCAAACGCTATGAATTCCAAGGACGGATTCTACATACAGTACATATGTATGAAATCAATGCATTTCCTATTGATTTAGTTTCGTATCTGTTACAGGTCAAGTGTTCACTCTGGTTCGTTCATGAACATACTAGAATGCTCATACACGAACTATTGGTTTTAGTTTAAGTGCTACTAGTCAAAAGGTATCTTTAAATAGACTCACCAGGTATCGCATGAAACTTGCAGCTATCAAAACATTGTCTGTCAAAAACTTTGAAATATCAAAATGCCAAGTATTTAAAATGTAAATCTTATGAAAACTACATCAAAAATTTGCTATAACTACCGTTTCTGCTCATTTTTAAAATACTGAAACCCAGGATAAGCATACATATGTATGTATATACATAGAGAATGATTGTGAATACGTAAAAGCATGCCTAATAGTTTGTGCATAACTTATGCCTAACCGTTATAATGGTTACACGACAATTGGTTCAATTCCAAAAGGTTCAACGACAAAATGTACCCGCGACAAATGTTCACGCCACAATTGGTTCACGCAACAAAATGTCCATGGAAATAACGTTCAAGCGACAAAATGTTCAAAGGTCCTAAATTTTCCTATTTTAATGGAAAAGTAACTTTTTATTGTATATATATATATATATATATATATATATATATATATATATATATCTATCGATGTATATGGTACTTTTTATTGTGTAGATCGCGGGTGCTATTAATAATATAATTTATTTTCAAATACATTTTTGGATAATATTTTTTTATAATGCAGTGCATAGTTATTTATATTATATGTATCAAAGCGATATCGTCCAGATTATAGCTTAGTGAAGATGTAACCTTAGAAGATAAAGTGGGAAGATCAAGATATCCACTGAAAGTTTGAGATGTATGTACTTTGTAAGCTACATTACTCACATTTGTTACGTAGGACGAGTCATAAGCACCATAAGTTTGGCAACTTCTTCCAAAACTTTCGAGGAAAGTTTCGTGACAATCGGCACAGAACATTCGCACGTTTAAGTTTTGATATTCATCATAATAATAATTCGGATTCTTCTTAATGTTTATAGTGATTCGCCCACTACGTTTTTTTTTTTCAACTGATGAATAGAAACACTAATCGCAATCTTGTTTATTATGTATAAATCGAATGTGTGTACTTGAGAACATCTCTTATTGAATACTGAATATTTAATTGATGGTTTTTCACAGTCGAGGCGTTGACGAGTGAAGAAAGAGTGTTTATATGTACATAGATAAGTAGGTATTTTTACCTTTTTTATTCATATTGAACAATTTAATATAAATATTAAATATAATATATAATTTTGAAAGGGACTTTGTGAGTATGTAAATTTCTAAGCCCGCTTTAAAGGTCAAGGAATTTGACCCTTAAAGCCCTCAACATGAGGCCACCACCCCCCCCCCCCCCCCCAACGAATACGGTCTAATAGACCCTTTTGTCGGAGAACGAGACCGTTGTTCATAAATATCGCACAAGAACAACCGCACATCACTGTTCTTATAAAAAAACCACACTGTACATAACCAAGTACAAAATAAACAACAACGCATGAACACATAAAGCGCGCATGCGTTAGGAAAGTATGTAAATATAATATATAATTTTGGTTAGTAACATCGTAACAAAAAAAACAAACAACCCATACGATGATATTTCATCGAGCACAACGCTAGTTATGAGATAATCATCATTCACCATCCACTTCTGCATGAGGGATTCTCCAACGCGCTTCCATTCGTCTCACTCGTTTTGCAAAACTCTCATTCATCTCACCCCACACATTTTTCTGATTTCATTTTTCAACGTCATGTTCCTTTCTCCCTTTTACATTATATCGGGTACCATTCCAGCACTTATTTTGTCTACCTTTCGTCCATTCTTCTGGCTACGTGAGTCACACATTGCCACTTCAATCTCTTCACTCTCTCCATTATATTCACTACCCTTGTCATACTTCTCACCCATGTATTCCGTTTTCAATATCTCCTTGTTATACCAATCATACGACGTTCCATTCTTCTTTGAATGCATTGAACTTTGTGTAACATTTTAGCGTAAAATTTCCAAGTTTCACATCTGTTCATCATCAGTGATGAATCATCACTAGCGAAACACATTGATCGAATATCTTTTCTTTCAGGCAAAGTAGCATTTTTATTTAAAAATAGCGTTCAAAATAGAATTAAAATAACGTGGAAGTAAATTTTCCTCAGATCTAGTGAAAACATGCTTAGTGGTATAAAGTTTTCATCTGCGGTATTTACTTTGAAGTTAAAATTTAGTATTTTCAATAGCATCAAATCTTTCATTGAAACCATTAAAAAGTTTTAAAACGATGAACCATGGCCTTCAGGGAATTAGACTTGGGATTAAATATAAACCAAGTCTATTTAACGGGATTAAAATATAACGATATAATTGCTTTAAGGACAATTCGTATATATGTACATTCAGAAATCTCTCTAAACTAAAATCATTGAAGTATCAAAATAATAGTCTGTCTCAAAAATATTTTAAAACGAGCTAAAAACAAATTTGGAATAAGGTCTATTCATATTAGCTCAGCACGTACCGGCAATTGCACGCAGCCGAATGTACCAAATAATACTGTCCGTAGTTGCTGGTTATGTGCAGTTGCCGGTACGTTCTGTGCTAGTATGAACAGACCTTTATTCGTTCGACACCTCTCCATCAACAGCCTGGATAATATTTATTTTGCATAAAATATTGTTTTTCTCCATATATTGTCGCGCCACTGAAATGTTGGCGCGATATTGTCCGCGCGGAAATGACTGTACACCATAAAAGTTATGATATGCTAAACCTGTCATCGAAATTGTATCACCTTTAATATATCGTATTTTTTAATGTTTGTTTTTATTTTGTGTATGTATGTACATACGCGTGTATACAGATATGTTGCAATTAATTTGACTATCAATATTTCTCGAATCAACAATAATACTTAAAAATATACAAATTCACACATGCGGTAAACTTAGTGCATGCAAATGTAAAGTAAAAAATGTTTCGTAATTTAAAAATACGATATATGTATGTATGAATGTAGATGGGCAACGTTGGTATTCGCGATTACAAAAATATAATAAAAATCTAAACCGAGACCACAGACGGCATTTCCGTTACATATATTTTTAAATTCAGTTTATCATCACACACGCTATAAACAATACAGAAATGTTACGTAGATTCATGTGAAATAGAATTAAAAATTACTTCTACCATTTACTGGGTCAGCAAACGTTACGGTTGCTAGCTTACTGTTATTTTCTTTCTTTTTTTTGGGAAACGTCTTACCTATATGCGATTTTAATCACCAGCCACGAGCAATTAACCTGTTGCTATTGTGCAACATATGGCGCAATCTAAATCGACGTTACGAGCTGATTTTTCCATATTAAATTTCCCTTTTCCATACCAAACGAATGTGATACCGTGGAAAATGAAAGGTTTCCGGGTGACATCATTCATCTCAAAGATTTGAATTTCCTACCATTTATGTTATTAGCAAATGTGTAATAAATCTCAGGACTCGACTTGAAGTGTTCAATAATCGAGCCACCCAAGTATGAACATACATAGCTAAATTGGATAACGAGGAGTCAAATAAATTTAGAGGAGCATTCGGTGAAAAGTATGATTAAAAGACGTAGTATGTACGTAGGGGAACACGGGGCATGACTGACACGCTAAGGAAAAATGGGTGTAAGAATAAAAAATATAACAAATTTAATATTCATATCTCTTCCTTATTTATTCATGTATAATATTAAGTAAAAACATGCTTATATTTTAAATAATTTAAACAAAAAAAAAAAAAAAATGGCAAAAAGTACGTTTTCCCCGTTGTCCTCCAGAGCTTGAGCACAACGGGATCACCACTGGGGCACAATGGGCTACATATAAAATTATAAAATAAGACAAAAAATTGTTCAAAAAGAATATTAAACTTCGTTTTTGTTAATTAGAAAAATATTTGCTGGTAAGTGATGATGAAATTTCGAGTTCGGCGTCATGTTCGTAAGTCCCGGTTGTAGGAATGTAACGCTTTATCTGTGTTTTGGTGATTGACGAGTCAATTCCGAGCCAGTTCCAGTTTTAGGGGGGGGGGGGGGGGTAGGTCGGACGGCTCCCGAGGACGCCAAATAAGTTAGGGCGCGGAACATTCAAAATTTTAGATTAGAGCGCCAAAGGCGAAAGTTCTTTCTAAGGGTGTTTAGAAAATATTGCCCGACGGCGCCATCGGGTGTAAGGCTGGCACTGTTCCGAGCGTAGTGTTCTGTTTGATGGTCCTTGTTGGGAAATCTGGAAATTTAAAGTTGTTTGGAAAGAAACAGCATAGGAAGTTTCTTGAGAAAAAATATTTTCTTCTTATGGAAAAAATGATTATTTAAAAATGGGGCACACCAATTGTGTGCCCCAGAAAGCATAATATATACATATATGTATATAAAAAGAGACGTGACCGATATGGATATGTGACTATGTGTGTGGGTATATGGCAGATGCGTGGACACACACCCAATCAGAGCAAAGTATTCGAGACACGGGGTAGCAGGGAAGTGAGGGACGGGGGGGGGGGTGGAGCGTCATTTCACGACATGCATGTGCGACGTTGGGCCGAGTCACGGGTGACACATATACCCACACATACATTTTATTAAAATTAATATTACGTGCGCCCGCGTGCCTATAAATTACTTTACTAAATATTTATATTATAACATATAACTTTATTTCAATTCATGTATCAATTCCTTTCCGAAACCACCCGTTAAAATCAACAGGGAGAACACTCGTGTTGTTATAAATGGCAAAAATGTTTCCAAATATTTGATATTTATACATTATTAGTAAACAATCATAATAATAATGAGTGAGAAACTTACTTCCGGTAGCCAAAAATGTCCTTTAAGTATTAGTTTTATACACAATCTCTCGTAACAAAACGTCCAAAATAAGATCAAGCACGCCAAAAATGGCCAATTTTTTTTTTTGATTAAGTTTCCGCCTGGAACAAAACAGCCTGACTCGACTTGCAAGTTGCAATTGGTACTGAATGACGTTGTCTCGAGAGTTCTGGAATTATCGGGAGACGAGAGGTAGAGGCATCTCATTGTACCCCGGGGGCCCGCTAAGCCCCAGGTTCCCCTACATACATACAAGAGCGGTCAGCATATTATTAGCGCAATGTTTAGGCACAATGCAAGGCTGTCGTGATGACATTTAGGTAGGTCAGATTAAAGGCATGGTACATTGATTAAGTTGATGCAATCATAAGATATCTTAAAGCAACTGATGACTCTTTTTATTGACTCTCAACACCACTTGTTGACTCTCAACGAGTCACCAACATTATACAACATTTATCTTATTTTTTTGGTCAGGAGAAATGTTTTTGGGGCAGTGCCCCGGTTGTCCTTAAGACGAGCCGCCTCTGTATACAAGTATTTGATTGCAAGAAGGTACTAAGCTTAAGACTAGATGTATCTATGTATATTCGTTATATTATGACTAAATTAACATTTATGCTAAATGTAATTGAAATTAACTGAAGGTAAGTACATTACAACGTTGAAGTGTTTCAATTTGAACTGAAAAATAAGCACACATAACAGAAACAGTGCTGCGATAAACAAACACGCCCACTAACAATAGCGTTTCGGAAGTGTTATTTTAAAAACACTGATTGACCTCGCCACAAGTGCAGAGAGTTAGCACTTACATAGGTTCGAATAAAGCTGCTCTAGACTTACAATTTGACTTACATTAACAATTTGATTGATGTCGTTGTCTCACCTATATATACCTAATAGACTTTGGCACGCGACTCAATGTCTACGCATAAATCCCCAACCATTCTTCAGCATTGTTTAAATGTGATTTTTGTGTCTTTTCAGAAATGTCTGAAGCCGTCCATTTGTTGGAGAAGAATGGATTGTTGAACATAGGTCGTGGGTCTCGACGTTTGAGAGCAGTGTGTATTGCAACGTTACTCCTTCTTCCGTCCATCTACTTGTTAACAGATGTTCCACAACACAACCGAGTAGCTCACCTGCTCGAAGCTACTGGACCAACTCAACCAGAAGAAGGTAAAATTTATATATTACATTCCCAAATCATATCTCACTAGTACTAAGTAATTGAACATCTCAGCAAACACAAAAATTAATACATGTACATATAAATGGTCTCCGTTTATAAATTGATATGTTGTTTCAGAGCCAATCCCACCTGGATATTTAATTTGGTCTCCTGTTTGCCGAATTCCTGACATAGACCCATTAGAAGAGAGCTCAATGCGACTATTCAAATATAAGAAATATGTGCCTTGCTCAAATCACCGTGTAACCTACATCATAGATGACCCGGACGGACACGGAATGCTATATATCAATAAGTCTGCACTGGATAAGCCTTTGGCCAAACATGAATTATTATCATGTTGTTATTCAAATGTGACGAGGCCTAAAAATCCTGAAGATGCTGATTCAAAAATAGTGTAAGTGCAAACATTTAACGAAATAAAGGATTCAGTATGTGGAAGTATTTTTGACATTTTTTAAATTTTCAGGAAATCAAAATGTACTGAATTCAATTCCTCGACGAAACTTTTAGATAGTGAAGAATTCATTGTAACAAAATGTATTATTAAAAATAGAAAATATTCCAAGAAAATGTATGAAGATGCTCATTCAAACATACAAGTCGTCGATGAATTGAGTCAGAGATCTAAAGCCTTAAGTAAAAATCTTACAAACAATCCCTGGAATATCCTCATTATTGGAATAGATACATTATCCAGGATTAATTTAGCTAGAGCAATGCCCAAAACGACCAAATTTTTAATAAAAAATTCATGGATGGATTTTCAAGGGTACAATAAGGTAATGATACTCGTACTTCGTATAGAACTACAATATATGTTTTTCTATACAAATCAGTATTCACATACGTATTATTTTGTTAAGATTTTCAACTAATATTTCATTACTTTCAATCAGATTGATGACAACACTTATCCCAATCTGATGGCTTTCCTCACCGGTCGCAATCAAAGTCGAGCAAGGATACGGTGTGATGGAACTGGAAAATTCTCACCGGAGAACTGTGACTTCATATGGAAGCGTTATGAAGAAGCTGGATATGTAACTGCTTATGGAGAGGACTATGTTGGAATTGATACATTCGGAAAACCATTGCACAAAGGATTCAACCGACCGCCGACAAACCACTACATGAGACCACTATTCATGGCCTCTGAGAAGATGACTAAGACAGCAAGCAATGATAGATTACACTGCACCGGTGGAGTGACTTCTGGTGAAGCGCTTTTCAACTATGCATTAGATTTTGCCAAGAAGTATGAAGATCATCCTTTCTTTGGCTTATTCTGGGCCAACACTTTCAGTCACGACGATGTAACATCTCCATCAAGAATGGACAGCAAAATGTTGAATTTTTTTGAACGACTGAAGACATCTGGTACTTTGAATAGAACAATAGTACTTTTTATAAGTGATCATGGAATTCGATTTGGAAAGCTGCGGGCTACCTTGACGGGCTATTATGAAGAACGGTTGCCTGCTTTGTACATGTGGTTCCCACTAAAATTTAGAGAACTACATCCAGCAGCTTATAATAGTATTCTTGTGAATACAAAACACTTAACTTCACCTTATGATGTTTATATGACACTGCAAGATGTCTTGCATATGTCAATGAAGACGGGAGGTGTGTCGAGTCCGAGTGAGGCATGCTCTTCGTGCCAAAGTTTATTTCATCCTGTGCCGTGGAATAGAACGTGTGAAGATGCTGGTATATTAGCTCATTGGTGCACATGTAGTCCACTTAAATCATTGCCTATAAATCATGAAATCGGCATGCGAGCTATACAATATGTGTTAGACGTTGAAATCGAGAAGGCTGTGAGTTCAGTGAACAAAAATGACTGTCGAATCTGTGCCAAATTAAGTCTCGATAAAGTTTTGAGTATTAATATTTACAATTATACAACATCTAATAGTTTCGACGATTACTTGTTGGTCTTCTCGACGTCTCCCGGTGATATGGTGTTTGAGTCGACGATGCGGCACTACTTAAAGTCTGACCAATTTGAGATACAAGGTATTATCAGTCGTCTGACTGTTTATACAGGTAAAGGGGGTTGTGTGAAAACTGCTTTTCTGAAGAAGTATTGCTACTGTACTAAAAAGTGCAAGTCGAAAACGTGAAAGTTGTATTATGATGTATTTACTAGAAGATTCTTGGTAGTGAAATGATTTGTGATATTAATACACAGTGAAAGAAGCATTTTCAAAATATAAGTATTAAAAGTATGCCAAGTTTTGTGAGGCAACTTGCATTTCTAAAATATTTAATACATACCTATTTGCCAAATTACATACATAAAACATTTTTTTACACATATTTAATACTTAATATTACATTGAAAAGTATTTTTTCTAGTCCTGAATTTTAAAGTCTCCTAGATAATTTATTATAAATTTATAAATAAAAATGTTATATTTTTAAACTAATAAATGTTGTGTGAAACTTTGGATTATAAATATTCTAAAAATCTTCTAAATGAAAATATATTGCCGACTTGATTAAGAACTTTTATTTAAAACTGTCTTGATTATATGTAAAACAAGTTTTATTATTTATTACTTTTTAGTGCAATGGAATGACAATAAGAGGTTTGTTGTAATATTGATTTAAATTTGTAAACATGCAGTTGTAAGTTAAATGTGATTGTGATATTAATTTTAAGTTATTAAAATGTATATTGTTATATATTTAGGATAATATATGAACATATGTATGTATATGCATATTTAGATATGACATATAAAAAAAATATGTAGAATTTCCCATAACGGGGTGAGCATTGGGTCTATAAAATTCTTGCCGTTTCTCCAACAGTTTGGTCAACTCATTCCATCAAATGATAGCTTAAATGCTGCTGACCATTTAAATAAGTGAATATCGCGTTACAAAGTTATTGTTATAATTAACTTGTTTATTGTTGTGGAATAATTATAAATAAAAAAAAAAACCAAATGATTTTTATGTAAGTGGTTATGTAAAATGATGTTTAATTAAACTTGAATCATTTTTACAAAAGAAAAATGCAGTGTTTTATTATTTATTTTTAGATACTGATAAAAATACATTTAAGAATTGCCACAAAATTTCAATATAATTGGTCACTATATCAACATTATAGATTGTTACAATCATAAAAAAAATATATGATTAAAATATTTTATCATATTTAAAAATAACCGAATTCAAGTTTTGTTGCGATTATTCTTGACAAAACTTCAAATATAATGACGAAATCACAGATCTCAACAGTTTTACGGTTTGTCTATGAAAGTGAAGTTCACGAGCGGTTTATTGGCTTTACTAGCGTTAGCCAGAGAAATGTAATATTAATAGAAGTGGCTTTAGGTGTTCTTTTGTTGTCAAGTGAAATTCTGTCCACGGACAGATCTAAATAATTTTAGCATCAGTCGTATTTGACGCTTGCTGCTCGACGTATATCCGATAAAAACTTCTCTGTTTATATTACTCGTAAGATGGGCAAACATCGGTAAAAATTGTACAATACATTCAAAAACACACAATAAACAACATGGAATACATTTTTATAAGTAAATTGATCCAATTGTATTCCGTGCGATGTAGCGTATTTATAGAGACGTGCCGCATAAAATTGACAACAATTATTTATTCGTAAGGGCCCCTCTATTCTTATTACATCTCTCTGGCGTTAACTCTGTAAAAACAGCTGATAGTTTATTTTATCTTATTGTAGAATTTCGAATTCAACAGAAATTGTTTGGATAGACTTACCTATGATGGGGCAAGTTTAATGGGCGGGCATATTAATGATTTCCAATCCAAAGTATGTACTCGAAGCTCCAATTGCCATTTTTACACATTTATATGTTTAGAATTAAACATTACAACAACGTATTTCCAATATAGAAAAGTGCACATCATTCTTTCAATGGATTTTCTGCATTCTTTTCGCAATCTCCTAAATGAATATATGCTTTACAAGAGTCTGTAGCTACATATGTACATAGAAGACTTCTGTTGCACCTACGAGATGGAATTATACATCTCGTTAAAGTAGCACAGTGACAAGTTCTAGACTTTTCGAGACGTCCTGAAAAATCTGAACTATGAGAAAATTTTCAAACAAGAAAACTTTGTCAAATATTTTCAAAAATTTTTGGAATAACTAATTTGTTATACAATATTTTACAATTTTACAACATAATGTATCAATCAATTTAATGTTGCTGTAAAAAACAAAATTTTGCTACAAGATATGAATAGGAACACTTTTCGATGGAAAAAATAATACTTAACGAGTTTGATAATATTTAATACTACAGATATCAATTTGACATCTGTTAAGCAGGAGTTTTTATTTATTTAAAACTAGTGATAAGCCCGATGAAATATAGTACTATACAATATGAACTCAAATTGAGACTACTTTTCAGAGAACATACTAGAACTTTATCATAAATACACATACCTTTTAATATAACAATTAAATTTATATTTGGGTATACATTTTTTTAGAGCAGCCGTATGAACACATTTTTGAAAAAGAATAATCAAATAAAATTAAGCCAAATTTTATGTTTCGTTATAGAGGTTTTAGTGACTTTTTGGCGAGCGCTTTGTGACCAATAATCACTGAACCGGAAATAATACAAAAATAAATATTATAAATATACACTTGTTTAATGTCTAACATAATTAGATTAGTTACAAAAACATAAGAAAACCAGATTTAAAAAAAAATCATTATGAGCTGATATAAAAATTCATCAAAAATAATCTGTGTGTGGGGAGGTTTAAAATGAATAAACTCTTTCCGGCACTTCTTTTTGTAGCACTACATCCCTGATAATATTCCTATTCATAATCATCCTGTTATCATATTCCTATTTATTTTTTTTAATATATGTATATATTTTTATAATACACATGCATGTATCAATATTCCTCCTTTTTTACATTTTATTTATTGTTGTTTTTATGTATATAAGTAATTTAAGTTAAAAATATTTTATGTTTTTTTACAATTTATTTGAATTACTGCTTCACAAATGAATAAGCTTACATGATGATAAATTAATAATATATGTATGTCTTATTTTTGAAAAAAAGTTTGCTTCAAAAATTAGAAATGGCCACCACCCTGTAAATTTCCTGAATTCGCTACTGATATACCTATACATACATATATGTATACACTAGTAAACTTTCCATTAGTACAGGGATGGCGAACCTAGGACACTCGTGCCCGAGGTGGCACGTTTGAAAATTTAAATGGCACGCGAACGATTTCCAAGTTTACAATTTTTTTTTAATATTTAAGTTTAAAACATGAAAAGTTTGATTAAATAATCCGTGAATTATTAATTTATTCCGTTTTATTAATTATCTAATGTTTCCCAAGATAAACGACAATCGTTTATTATTTTATCGTGGCAACTTCATAAAAGTAGTATGCTGGCAACACTGCCATTGTCGTTTGTTATCATTTGAGGTTATGTTCATTGTTATTTGTTGATACTGCAATGGAAATAATATCAAAGAAGAATTGATCAGTTTAACATAATTAGCAACAACAACAAAATAAATAGATATTTGCAATGCAGCTGTAAAAGCACTTACTGAAAGAGAAATAGATCTTTCCATAATTGTATCAGTAACAATAGATGGTGCTCTCATTATGACTGGAGAGGAAAATGGATTTATCAATTTATTTACTGAAGTTATTGGACATTCCGTTCTGGGCTTTCATTGCATTATACACCAGAAAGTTTTATGCGTAAAGCTCGGATTTAAGTCACTAGAAGATGTTTTGATTCTTGTAACAAAATTGGTCAATCTGATATCTGCACGCGGATTAAGCAAACGAAAATTTTTAGGATTATTAAATGAGGTAAACTCAGTGTATAATGGTTTACTTTTACATCGTACAACAATGTGCGATGGTTAAGTCGTGGAAAAATTCTTCAAAGATTCGTTGAGTGTTCGGACGAAGTTAAGCTTTTTTTAATTAAAGAGAATGTCATTGAAAAATATAACGAGTTACTGGACTTCGAATGGCTTTCAATGTTTTTTGCTGATTTGTGCTTACATTTAAATGAATTAAATATTAAACTGCAAGGTGTTAACAAAATAATTATTGTTATGTTCGATTTCATCAAAAACTCCAAGCTAAATTACTAATTTTCGATCGTGACGTTGTATCTAACTTCAAACACCTTCAAATATTTTACAAATACAAAAAAAAATTGCAGAAGAAAAGTCAAATCAAATCAAATTAACACGAGAATTTTCTGTAGTTATTCAATCGATAATCAACGAGTTTTCTTCAGGATTTAAACAATTCAGGAGATTTGAAAAGACATCAGAATCTATTGTATTTTATATCCAGACACACTATCAGCAGATGACCTCAATTTGGAGATTTTCGAGTAGCTAAATCTGGAAGACATTGAATTGCAATTTATCGAATTTGAATCGAGTTCGATATGGAAACAAAAATTTGAGATTGATTTGAGAAATGATTTGGAAATAATTGAAAGTGATCGATTAACGAACATAATTTATAAAAATGCAGAAGAAGAAATAATGAGAACTTGGAAAGCCGTTCCAGAAATCTTTAGCGATTTAAAAAAACTAGCGAGGGCAATATTATCAACTTTCTCTTATTCATATGCTTGCGAGTCTTTTTTTTTCAGAAATGGATTTTTTAAAATGTAGTTTAAAAATAGAATGACTGATGAATCCAGTTGGTCATGTGTATTACTAAAAGTGACGAAATATCAACCCGATATTAAGAATTTGTCATCGAATGTACAACAGCAAAAATCTCATGGATAAATAACTGATGTGTATTTTTATTGATTATGACTTTATTTTTAAGAAACTCTATTGTATTTTTAGCTTGTAAATAAAATCATTTTTTATTTTTTCTATTTTGTTAATTTTTTTTTACCGCTTGGGCACGCCACACAATCGAGAAATAATATTTGAGGATAAAAAAGGTTCTCCATCCCTGTGATAGGACAATGATTTCATGATTATTCGTTTTATGTGATAGGATAATGATTTCGCGTGAAAATATACATTGCAGCCAAATAAAAAAATTGGTGAAATCGTCAATCGATCAGACATACAGAACGTATCGGTCGTCGGTGTGGATTGGACCAGTTCAGCATGGAGGTGGAACTTTTCGTTACAGAGATGACGTTTGATGAAAATGTGTAACGGTTTCTGGTCGGAAAGTTCACGGAAAACTCGTCAGTGATCCAAAATTTGGGATTTGTGAGACTTACAAGTTAGTGTAATGATATATCAGATTATAGTATAAGTTCGTGCCTGTTTGCAGTTAAAAAAATATGAAAATCAGCCACGAACTTATGCTACAAATGCACAATGTTCTTACTTTAACTTTTTAATAAGACATTTCTTCATCATCTATGTATATATTTTTTGTGTTTTCATAATAAAACTTTCATAATAAGGATTTTTGAAAATATGTATACAAAGCGCTTTTACATATTTTATTGAAGTCATTAAATTCAATGTTCTGAATCGCTATAATATAATTAGAAGTTTTTCGTCCAATATTGAGTCATTCATAAGGTTGACTTATAATAATCTAGTAAAAGTTGCATTTCGAAACACAAGATTCGCTTTTATATGCGTTTCGAAATGTCTAATAATAATATCAAAATTTTAAAAGTCTGAAAAATTTCATATAAAATTAATTTTACGAAACATTACAGGTTATCCACTCATTTTTGTAATAATTTCTTACAAAATTAATATTTCTTCATGGAGACATCAACGCGTCAGTAGTACATATTTACTAAACTGGATTTTCACATTATTATTCGGAGATTTTTCCCGAATTTCAATTTCAATTAATAATATTTGAAAAGAAAACGATTTTATTTGTTCGAACTGCCTATCTTTCACATCTAATATATAATTTCGAAAGAGACTTTATATGTAAGTACGTATATATGTAAGTATGTATCTTTGGTTAGAACTTCGTAAACAAGTCAAAATTTCTATGACGTGATTTTTGACGTTGAACTGCGCATAGTACATAATATATTCGAAAATTTCCAACTGCGGGATTTTTTTATTTTTACAATTCGCATACAGTATTTAATTTTTTACTATCAAAAACAGTACGCGACATCCGGGCGATGAGAACGTATCGGGCGATAATTGTATCGAGCAAAAGATAATGCTAATCGGAAATCTGCAGAAGAGTGGGAATGACAAAAACGGCGATGGTCAGTCTGATAAAGACTATTATCAGAAGAAAGAAAATTGGTCTGGTACGATCTTTGGTATTCCCTATTGTATTTTGATTTTTAAATGCTTTTTATTATTACTAAATTATGTTCACAATACATCTTCTACATATCTATTTTAATAGCTACTGATCTACTGATAATTTCCTATTTTACAATTTTAATTTAATTTTGTTAGTAATCGCCTTGTATTTCGCTGCCTCAATGTGAGGTGCCCATCTTATTCTTTTATCGAACGTTACTCCTAAATATTTTATTACTGACTGCCATTTCAGACTTTCTCAAGAGGGGATTTTCAGATCTGAACTTGGCTTATGCTTTCTAACACTAAAGAATATAGCGTCTGTTTTGGTTTGATTCATTTGAATTTTCCACATAGTGAAGTGTTCCGTCATTCAAGATTTTTACGAATAGTGTCTGGTTTTTTGCTACTTGTGAAGCAAGCGGTATCAATTCCCTATCGTATTGTATGGAGTCGAGACATGAAACAGAGAAAAGGATATGTTAGATGCATTCGAAATTTGTTGTTGGAGACGAATGCCTTTTACCAAAATATATGTACATATATGTGTGTGCATGTATAAAACTGGATATATATAATTTCATTTATTTATTTATTTATTATTTACTTTGGGAAATGAGGCATAGCCGAAAATCCAATTTTATACTTTCCAATGATGCCATTATCAGGATGCAGGATAACTAGGCAAAGTTTATTTTTAGAATTTTTGACCTTCTTTGTACTTCATATTTCCAAAAAATATTCAGTATGATTCATTTTTATTTTCATTTATTTGCTTTACACCTTATACATAAATATTACTTGTATCACAAAAAAATTAATACCGATAGTTGAATATTAGCCGAGGTAAACAAAAAAATATAGACTACCCCTTTTTTTAAAAAAATACCTTGGGATTATTCGCTTGTACCTTGGTAAATAGTAGCTTGAGATTAAAATGGTCAAGTTTGTACATTTATAAATTGTATAGATTATAATTTATTATTTGTTATATTCAAATAGTGGTGACATATTGAGTAGGATGGTTTTTGCCAATTTCATAAAGTACCGTTTCAACAATGAAATCAGATAAATTGGAAAACTCTGATAAGAAACGATCGACTTCGAGTCACAAACATCCAAGTAAAACCAGCAGCACTGCAGACATTAGGGACGTACAATCTAATCTAAGAAATACAAAATAATCTAAGCAGATGTATGGTTCCTTTGATAGAAATGTACATATGTACATATGTAAAAAAAAGTATATGTACTTTGGTCTAATCCGGGCTCTTCACTCGCGTGCGAACACAGCGCGAAATCGCGCCGCGAATCTGCGAGTGAAGTGGCAGCTTTTTACTAACATATTTTTACTTTGTTCGTGCCAGTGGCGTAGCTAAAATTTTGGGCCCTGATGCAAAAATTTCTCCCACTTCGTGGCCAGTTTGTTTCTGATTTTATTTCTTCGTATGAATTTCGTAATTTACTAACATTCTCATTCTCAAACACCAAAGTGGCTTCGTCTAAACTTTAGAGTAAGATCTCGTTTTTGCAATCGATGTTTCTACTCGAGGGCTACACGTCTGATTTGTTATTGACACGCCTTAACAGTGGTGTACGGTGAAATTGTTTCATATCGAGCATGGGCCGTATGCTTTGTATCATTTATGCACAATGGTAACTACGATACTGGAAGTGTTGCATTTTCGAAGTTCCCCGCCCAAAATGGGGCAGGCCTCCAGCCGCGAACACTCACACACTCACACATGAAGTTTCTGGTTTCGCAGTTAAAGTTTCGAAGCTTCGCAGTTTAGTTTGCGTGCTCAACAAGAATGGAAATATTTTGTAAATAAAGTATTTTGTATAAAAATAAGTAAATATACTTACAGAATTAATTGTATTTTTCGTACTACATACGCCTTTCCAAGAAAAGAGTCCATTGCATCATAGGCAAACCATATATATATACAATAATAACCGACTGTCGCTAAATATATGTATACTAGTGAATAGCCCGATGAAATATCATCGCATGGGTATAAAATTATTATATACCCGTATAAAACAAAAAAAATCCGGAACCGGAACCGTTATTTTCGTAGACTCTCATAGATAGTTTTCAATTCTTTATTTGTAATAATTTTCAATTCTTAAAGTTAACGTTAACAAAATGTAATATTTTCCGATTATACACAAACGGTCATTGCCCTCGTAACGTTGAATATTATTATTACACATAACAAATTACGTGCATATACATATGATGTGTATTTACAACACGTATTCTGGGTGAGGATATGGCGTGCGGCGCGAGCTCGTGAGGGCCATTGCGTTTGGATCGGAGGGTCCGAGGTTCGATTCCCGGCGCCCGCGGTGAATAAAATCAATTTTTTTCTCGAATATCATCAAAATATAAATAATTTAAATAATAATTATAATTTAATTGAAAATAAATACATAAAAAAATGGTTCAAAACCTCGCTAAATGAAATTGAATTAATCGATTTTTATCGATTCGTTCATTATGTTCGGCGAGAGTTAGGGCACACACACACACACACAGATTACCGTCTTTATATATATATATATATATATATATATATATATATATATATATATATATATATATATATATATATATATATATATATATATATATATATATATATATATATATATATATATATATATATATATATATATATATAATATATATATATATATATATATATATATATATATATATATATATATATATATATATATATATATATATTATATATTTTTTTAGTTTCAATGTGATCGATAACTCATTTCAGAAATGTCTGGACCAGTCCATTTTTATTACAAGCCTCTTCTATACTTCACTTCTTTAAATAATGGATTGCTGAACATATGCCGTGGGTCTCGATGTTTGAGAGCAGTATGTGTTGCATCATTACTTCTTCCATCCATCTACTTCTTTACCAATGTTCCACAATTTAGGCATATGTTCAAAGCTACTGGACCACCTCAACCAGGCGAAGGTACATAAAATTAATAGATCGCATTCCCAAAGTATTAGAACATCTCAGCAAACAAGCAACATTCAAACATATACATATACATATGTAAATTGCCTCCATTTATAAAGTTTATATGTTGTTTCAGAGACAATCCCACCTGGATATTTGATTTGGTCTCCCGTCTGCCGAATTCCTGATATAGATCCATTAGAAGAGAGCTCAATGCGAATATTTAAATATAAAGAATACGTGCCTTGCTCAAATCATCGTGTAACCTACGTCATTGATGACCCAGACGGACACGGCGTCCTCTATATCAATAGTTCTGCATTGGATGAGCCTTTGGCCAGCCATGAATACATATCATGCTGTTATTCAAATGTGACGAGACCTAAAATTCCTGTAAATGCTGATACAAAAATAGTGTAAGTGCTAAAAACGTAATGGGAAGCTCAATATAAATGTATGAACATATTTTGAATAATTTTTGGGTACGACTTATCGGTGCAATAAAAAAGCAGCTTTGCTCCTGTAAACGAATCATTTGCGAATTAGAATAAAAAAGTTGTTCATTAAATAAATATAATTCTATCTAATAAAAAATGTTGCATTGAGCAATAGTTAATTTGTAGTTTTAAATAATAAAAAAAAAGTTTTGATCATTTAGAAATTATAATTTTTTTCCTTACTATAGGAACAGCCTTCAAAGGATATGTTTTACCGTAAGGACAAATATCATTCTGAGGAGTTTTTGAATCTTGTTCACAAATTCTTTGCTCGCGAGTTATGATTAAACACCTACTATACATAGTGGGCCAACTTTTTGCCGGTTGCCGTTTGAGACGTTAAGAGGGCTGTACACCCGAAACCTTAATTTTGTTTCGATATATATATATTGAGTGTATGTATATATTGAGTGAATGTGACAATATATATTAATATATATATTGAGTGAATGCGACAGTTGCGCTTCGACCAGATAAAACGTATTTTAAATTGACAAAATCGAGGTTTCGTATTCTCCTATTTTCTTCTCCAAAACTGGACCAATTTTTAAAAAAATTTCATCATCGGTATGAGAAAGATACTTTCTATGCATCTATCGGCGTATTTTTTTAAAAATCGACCGTTAAATAAGCATGCTGGACTCGTTTCGTGGGTGTAAAAAAGAGGCGATTTTATAGATGTTTGGCGGCTCCTAGCTCCTATAAAAAATAAAACGATAGATGCACCCCAATGGTGGATATCCATAGCATATTAAAAAAATAATTTCTCTAGTGCCATAATTGAGGAAGGGAGAAGTATAGTACGTTTGTATGGACAAGGCGCTGCTGTCCAGCCCTCTTAATGCGCACTGGGTGCATTTTAGGTTGCTTTATATTTTTCTGTTGTGAAAGTAACTTATCAAATGCCCGGATTTGATATTAAAATACTGACTTAATTAAAACAATGTATTTGTAATTTTTCAAATGATCAATTGTTTTTTTTATATTTTTTATTTATTCATTAAAGGTTTTTCATCTTATGTCATAATTTATTTTGAATAATATTAATAGCATAATTTATTTAAATCTTATTTCATAAGTGTACATAGTGTTGTAAAATTCTCGGGAATATTCTCGAGAATATTCTCCAAACCGACAATTTTCGAGAATATTCTCGAATTCTTGAGAATTTTTATACTATTCCGTTGCAATTTCAAGAAATGGATTAATTCATGTGAAGGGTAAGAGGAGGGAAGGCACGAATAAAATTAATTAACTAATTCAAAAACCTAATTTATACTAATTTTTAACATTTTGCAATCCATATGTACAGAGGGAGGGTAAACAAATGTGACTTTTGAGCAGTTGGCGAAACACAACAGAAATGTTACGCCTATTATGTAGTTTGTGTTAAAATATTTAACGATTTCTGAGGAAAAAAAAAACTTTATTTATAGATCTGGAACCAAAAAAAAAGGCAACTGACATTTTAGTGTTAATGGTAGCTCGCATTGTTTATTTACCAATTTTTATCGTTTCTAAACTTTTTCGATATCATATTACATATGTAATGACTTTTAGAAGTATGCACTGGTGTGAAATAACAATCAAAATACCCAAACTCATACAAAATGTATAATTTATTGCTTCCAGAGTTAATATGCATTGCATTCCTGTGAGAATTTCGCGGAAAACGTTCATGGTGGTAGTGCGCGTATGTTAAAATAACGAAATGTCACATTCAGTGTCGTCAGAATGAAAAAATGTCATTCAAAATGCTCTCAGACATTCTAGAAAATCTTATTACTCCTATTAGGCCCTGAAAATACCCTAGAATCATCTAAAAATCGAATAAAGTATCTAGAGATGTTTTATAACCAAGAAAAAAGAAAATTCTCGGCGAATAATTATTCTCGTTCTCCGAGAATATTCTCGACTTACAACACTAAATGTACAAATAGTATGTACATATATTAAAGAAACATAAGACATTTTATGTGTTCTTTTGTTTTATAATCTACCTATAGTTTTTACTTTATCTATTTACGTAGTAAAAATATATGTAGTTTTATGATCGATAACTGATTACTTTTTTTATGATAGTAAATATATAATACATATGTATGTACATAAAATATGAACATATTTTATTTTGTCATTTGTAGATTGCATTCAAAAGCGATTATTATCAAGTAAATTATATTAAAATGTCCGTTGCGATAAAAAAATATTATCGTGGTATTAACTGTGCTTATGAATTTTGGGGATTTTTTGAACACCCGTTACTCCTATCTAGTGCTTCCAATCCCGGAAGATTACTTCAGCACCGGGATTGCGGTGATAGGAATTTCCGACCCCGGGATCCCGGTGCTAGCACCGGGAAAACGAATGTATAACAAAAAAAAAATTTCAATTGCATATTTTCATATTTCAAAACCGTTCAATTGCATATTTTCATATTTCAAAACCGTTCAATTGCATTTTGCAAACTCTCCCGATGTTTGACGAAAAAAATACTCCTCATATTGGCGTTCTTGTTTTGAGAGTTTGGCACCATTATTTAAATTTTCGGTTCACATCCATTTCTAGATTTCTAAGATTAAATAAAAAACATCCTTTAATGTAATCAAATAAAGTAAAAAAACATCACTTTGATTAATTGATTCGTTTTTTGCAAATAGTTTGTACCGTCTAGTAACTATTCATCGAAACAAATGAGTGTGGATAAGAACCCAAATATTGTCAGACTAAAAAATCGAAAGCAAGCTGAAAAGAGGCTAGTAAAAAGGAGAACACCTATAATGGGAGGTACCATTTCCGGTCAACTTGAAAATTTGAAAAAAATTTACGTCATATCGATAATAATTTCAGTAACCGATACTAAGTTTCAGTTCGATAGGACGAACGGTGTTCAAAAAATCCCCAAAACACACTGACGTACAGATACACATACAGACACACGTGAAAATGTGATCAGTGATCGATTCTGAGTTCGAATCAGTCAAAATATGCTACAACTATCATTGCAGTTGAGCACAAAATCTGCGAACTTTTTTAACAAAATCCGACAACTGGAAGTAGAACTTTTGTCTTGTGCAAGTTTCCATACATTTGCGCTCAATTTGTATCGAAAATGCTCTCATAGCCGGCATATGTTTTATTATCGAATTTTGTTTTGTAACCTTCTTATATTCCTCAAATACATAGATAAAGTCTTGGGTTGGTCACATCCGAAATATTTTCTATTTTGCTGTTGTTTTTAAATATATGTACATATTAGAAATTATTTTTAAATTGTACATTTATTTTTTTATATAATATGTATTACATATATATAATTAATTCACACAAATTTTATGAAACGCTTACGATAAGTGCGAATTTGTTTTATAAATTGCGCTTTTTAATTGTCTCCATAAATTTTCAGGAAATCAAGGTGTATTGAATTTAACTCCTCGACAATACTTTTGGATACTGAAGAATTTGTTGCTACAAAGTGTATTATTAAAAATAGAAAATTGTCGAAAGAAATATTCGAGGATGCTCATACAAACGTACAAGTCGTCAAAGAATTGAGCCAGAGATCTAAAGCCTTAAGTCAAAATCTTACAAACAATCCTTGGAATATTCTCATCATAGGAATAGATACATTATCCAGGATTAATTTAGCTAGAGCAATGCCCAAAACTCACAATTTTTTAACAAAAAATTCATGGATTGATTTTCAAGGGTACAATAAGGTATCTTGTACATTTAGGAAACATTGTCATATGTATTATTTTTTAAGCTTTAAACTGATATTTCGTTACTTTCAATCAGATTGATGACAACACTTATCCCAATCTGATGGCTTTCCTCACCGGTCGCAATGAAACTCGAGCGACGATACGGTGTGATCGAACTGGAAAATTCTCACCAGATAACTGTGATTTCATATGGAAGCGATACGAAGAAGCTGGATATGTGACTGCTTATGGAGAGGACAACCTCGAAATTGATACATTCGCAAGGCCAAGGCACAAAGGATTCAACCGACAGCCGACCAACCACTACATGAGGCCACTATTCAAGGCTTCTGAAAAATTTACCAAAACACCAAGTGGTAATAAATTATACTGCACGGGTAGAGTGCCTTCTGGCGAAGCGCTTTTCAACTATGCATTAGATTTCGCCAAAAAGTATGAAGATCATCCTTTCTTTGGCTTATTCTGGGCCAACACTTTCAGTCACGACGATGTAACATCTCCATCAAGAATGGACAGCAAAATGTTGAATTTTTTTGAACGACTGACAACGTCTGGTACTTTGAATAGAACAATAGTACTTTTTATAAGTGATCATGGGATTCGGTTTGGAAAGCTGCGGGCTACCTTGACGGGCTATTATGAAGAACGGTTGCCTGCTTTGTACATGTGGTTCCCACTAAAATTTAGAGAACTGTATCCAGCAGCTTATAATAGTATTATTGTGAATACAAAACACTTAACTTCACCTTATGATGTTTATATGACACTGCAAGATGTCTTGCATATGTCAATGAAGATGGGAGGTGTGTCGAGTCCGAGTGAAGCATGCTCTTCGTGCCAAAGTTTATTTCATCCTGTGCCGTGGAATAGAACGTGTGAAGATGCTGGTATATCAACACATTGGTGCACTTGCAATCCACTTATATCTTTGCCTATAGATCATGAAATAGGCGTGCGAGCTATACAATATGTGTTAGACGTTGAAATCGAGAAGGCTGTGAGTTCAGTGAACAAAAATGACTGTCGAATCTGTGCCAAATTAAGTCTCGATAAAGTTTTGAGTATTAATATTTACAATTATACAAACTCTAATAGTTTCGACGATTACTTGTTGGTCTTCTCGACGTCTCCCGGTGATTTGGTGTTTGAGTCGACGATGCGGCACTACTTAAAGTCTGACCAATTTGAGATACAAGGTATTATCAGTCGTCTGACTGCTTATACAGGTAAAGGGGATTGTGTGAAAACTGCTTTTCTGAAGAAGTATTGCTACTGTACTAAAAAGTGCAAGTCGAAAACGTGAAAGTTGTATTATGATGTATTTACTAGAAGATTCTTGGTAGTGAAATGATTTGTGATATTAATACATAGTGAAAGAAGCATTTTCAAAATATAAGTATTATAAGTATGCCAAGTTTTGTGAGGCAACTTGCATTTCTAAAATATTTAATACATACCTATTTGCCAAATTACATACATAAAACATTTTTTTACACATATTTAATACTTAATATTACATTGAAAAGTATTTTTTCTAGTCCTGAATTTTAAAGTCTCCTAGGTAATTTATTATAAATTTATAAATAAAAATGTAATATTGTTAAATTAATAAATGTTGTGTGAAACTTTGGATTATAAATATTCTAAAAATCTTCTAAATGAAAATATATTGCCGACTTGATTAAGAACTTTTATTTAAAACTGTCTTGATTATATTTAAAACAAGTTTTATTATTTATTACTTTTTAGTGCAATGGAATGACAATAAGAGATTTGTTGTAATATTGATTTAAATTTGTAAACATGCAGTTGTAAGTTAAATGTGATTGTGATATTAATTTTAAGTTATTAAAATGTATATTGTTATATATTTAGGATAATATATGAACATATGTATGTATATGCATATTTAGATATGACATATAAAAAAAATATGTAGAATTTCCCATAACGGGGTGAGCATTGGGTCTATAAAATTCTTGCCATTTCTCTAACAGTTTGGTCAACTCATTCCATCACATGATAGCTTAAATGCTGCTGACTAATTAAATAAGTGAATATCGCGTTACAAAGTTATAGTTATAATTAACTTGTTTATTGTTGTGGAATAATTATAAATAAAAAAAAAACCAAATGATTTTTATGTAAGTGGTTATGTAAAATGATTTTTAATTAAACTTGAATCATTTTTACAAAATAAAAATGCAGTGTTTTTTTTTTTTTTTTTTTTACTACGGAATCATCACTCCGTCCCCAAAATTGTGAATTGGGCTTCTGAATCTCTCACATTCAGAACACCAATTCGTGAGGCTTTTTTCGCTTTAAACGCCTCTGCTGGTGAGTTGTGTCCAATAGCTGCAACGCTTCTATGTTAGGGTGACGGTGCAGTCTCAACTCGTGCCTCCCGGCGCATTCTCGGATGACTTCTTTTACTTTTTACTTTATCTATGTACGTAGTAACAATAGATGAAGTTTTGTGATCATGCGAAAATTCGAACTCGAGATTTTGACTGATTCGAACTCAGAATCGATCACTGATCACGTTTTCATGATCTAGAAAAAAATGTGTGTGTGTATTTTGGGGATATTTTTAACACCGTTAGTCCTATCGAACTAAAACTTAGTATCGGTTACTGAAATTCTTATCGACACGACGTAAATTTTTTTCAAATTTTTAAGTTGACCGGAAATGGTACCTCGCCTTATAGGTGTCCTCTTTTTTTAAGTTTTTGAATTCAATTATCTCCCAAACCACTAACTGAATCGGACTGAATTTTTTTTAAATATAATACAAATAATAATTTTTATAACCTCATATTTTTTAAATATTTCTATCTGAACCGGAAGCAGTACTTTTACTCTAGAGAATCGAAGTTTTTTATGCTTTTTTCAGAAACCTTTTGGTTTATTGAACTAAAATTTCATATCTAGAAGTTTAAGTTTAATACCAAGTTAATTATAAAATTTAGTTAGCATCCGTCAACCGGAAGTAGCAGTTTACTCTTGTTCGATTTTTCTTCCACTATTTTTTTCGACCCCTTAATCATGTGTGTTCGTCACAAAAAAATTCAAGTATAATTCTTGTATCAATTTGATGAAAATAAAAAATAATTATTATATTTTATAAACCGGAAGTGGGATTTTTTTCTCTTAGAAAGGTCGAAAATGTTGTGCCCACTACTCTGTCCACACCCCTGAACGTATTAAGCTGAAAATTTATATTTCTATACTTTATGTACTAACTTAGAGCTGGTAGGGTTTTGGTCAGAATTCGTAAGCCGGAAGTAGTATTTTTTTTTAAAACAATTTTTCATTATTTTTTCATTGTTTTATTTTGACCTTTTAAATTATTTTAAGCTTCTTGATATTTATTGTGTATAGTAAAAATAGTGGTTTTAAGTAAAAATAAAAAAAAATTACTTAATTTAATGAACCGGAAGTGGGATTTTTTTCCTCGTAGAAAGGTCAAAAATGTTGTGCCCACTACTCTGTCCGCACCCCTGAACGTATTAAGCTGAAAATTTATATTTCTATCCTTTATATACTAACTTAGAGCTGGTAGGGTTTTGGTCAGAATTCGTAAACCGGAAGTAGTATTTTTTTTTTAAACAATATTTCAATATTTTATTTTGATCTTTAAAATTATTTTTATTTTCTTGATATTTAATGAGTATAATACTGATAGTGATTTTTAGTAATAAAAAAAAATTGAACACAATCAGACAACCGGAAGTAGAACTTTTGTTTTGTGCAAGTTTCCATACATTTGCGCTCAATTTGTATCGCTATCATAGTCATCAGTTCAATATCGAATTTTGTTTTGTAACCTTCTTATATTCCTCAAATACATAGATAAAGTCATGGGTTGGTCACACCCGAATTTTTTAATTTTAAGGTCCTTGTGGATCTCTTCATTTGTGACGAAGCGATATGCATCGGTGATACTCCTCAAAAATTGGTTTTGACATCTTTGCATTTTTTCGATATTGGATGGCTTTTTTGACTTGGGATTTTGTTTTTGCTCTTTAATAAGTCGGTTAACTTTGTTACTTATGTGGTTAAATTCTCTTTTGTCTGCAATACTTCTGGTTCTATGCCATATTCGTCTTGTTCTACGTCTTTCTTTAATCAATTGTCTAATTTCCATGGGGTAATTAATGATATGGTCTGGTTTTTCTTTTGGTACAGGTGTAGCTTCTTTCGCAGCCTCTCGTACAGAGTCAATAAAATTTTGAGTGTGTAGTTCGAGATCTTCTATAGTTTTAAGTTTCACTATTAAATTTATTGATTGGTCTAGTTTTTTTCTGAACATATCCCAGTTAGTGCGTTTATTTGTCAGGTTCTGTCTCCTTATTCTTTTAATTACCAGTGTGCTCAGTGTCATCAGCACTGGTGTGTGATCAGAAGTAAGGTCCTCTATTCCTTCGACCTCAATGTGGTTTGGGGCTATTCCTTTGGATATAAAAAAGTCAATTAAATCTGGTACCTTTGTACTGTCGGTCGGCCAGAAGGTTGGTTTTTGTGAGGAATGATACTCGCACGAGGAGCTCTGAATCGCGTGTAGAAGGTTGTTTCCTTTACCAGGAGTTATAAGTCGTGATCCCCAAGCTGTATGTTTAACGTTGTAGTCTCTTCCAATAATAAATCTTGGCCCAAGGGAATTAAATATGTTTATAAATTGGTATTTTGTGATGGTATGCTTTGGAGGACAATATGCTGCAGCAATATTTAAGTCAGCATTGCCATATTTAATTGTGATGATAGTAGTTTGCATGAATGGTTCTCTGATATCTTTTTGTTCGAAGTGCTGGATATTTTTTTTGATTAAAATAGCAGTACCACCGCGAGCTCGTTCACTAGGATGTGTTGTCCAATAAGCTGAGTATCCATTTATCTTTATGTAACTTCTTTGTGAAAAGTGTGTTTCTGATATTAGTGCTAGATCGATGTTGTTTGTCTTTAAAAACACTTCAAGTTCATGGACTCTCTGATTGAGTCCGTTTGCATTCCATGTTAATATGCGTAGGGAATTATCTGTCATTTTTATTATGTTTACTTGGTGATTTCCAATGATTTTCAATTTTTTCCACTCTGGTTATGAGCCAGTTGAATTGTTGTTTTATTTCAGTTTGAAAGTCACATAGCAACTGCATCATGCCACCGATGGTAGGTTCAGTTGATTTATTTTTCTGCCCGATATCTTGTTTGCTTTTGTCTGCTTGGGATTTAGCTGCTTCACTATATGTTTTGTCCGCAGTTGTTTGTTTATCAACAACTTCAATTTGATTTTGTTGTACGCGTTGCGTTACTGTTACCTTTTTGGGTTGTGATGCTTTTATCTTTTTACTTTATCTATGTACGTAGTAACAATAGATGAAGTTTTGTGATCATGCGAAAATTCAAACTCGAGATTTTGACTGATTCGAACTCAGAATCGATCACTGATCACGTTTTCATGATCTAGAAAAAAATGTGTGTGTGTATTTTGGGGATATTTTTAACACCGTTAGTCCTATCGAACTAAAACTTAGTATCGATTACTGAAATTCTTATCGACACGACGTAAATTTTTTTCAAATTTTTAAGTTGACCGGAAATGGTACCTCGCCTTATAGGTGTCCTCTTTTTTTTAACTTTTTGAATTCAATTATCTCCCAAACCACTAACTGAATCGGACTGAATTTTTTTAAAATTTGATACAAATAATAATTTTTATAACCTCATATTTTTTAAATATTTCTATCTGAACCGGAAGTAGTACTTTTACTCTAGAGAATCGAAGTTTTTTATGTTTTTCTCAGAAACCTTTTGGTTTATTGAACTGAAATTTCATATCTAGAAGTTTAAGTTTAATACCAAGTTAATTATAAAATTTAGTTGGCATCCGTCAACCGGAAGTAGCAGTTTACTCTCGTTCGATTTTTCTTCCACTATTTTTTTCGACCCCTTAAACATGTGTGTTCGTCACAAAAAAATTTAAGTATAATTCTTGTATCAATTTGATGAAAATAAAAAAAATTATTATATTTTATAAACCGGAAGTGGGATTTTTTTCTCTTAGAAAGGTCGAAAATGTTGTGCCCACTACTCTGTCCACACCCCTGAACGTATTAAGCTGAAAATTTATATTTCTATCCTTTATGTACTAACTTAGAGCTGGTAGGGTTTTGGTCAGAATTCGTACACCGGAAGTAGTATTTTTTTTAAACAATATTTCATTATTTTATTTTGACCTTTTAAATTGTTTTAAGCTTCTTGATATTTATTGTGTATATTAAAAATAGTAATTTTAAGTAAAAATAAAAAAAATCACTTAATTAATTGAACCGGAAGTCGGATTTTTTCCTCGTAGAAAGGTCAAAAATGTTGTGCCCACTACTCTGTCCACACCCCTGAACGTATTAAGCTGAAAATTTATATTTATATTTTTTATGTACTAACTTAGAGCTGGTAGGCTTTTGGTCAGAATTTGTTAACCGGAAGTAGTTTTTTTTTAAAACAATATTTCATTATTTTATTTTGACCTGTAAAATTATTTTTATTTTCTTGATATTTGATGAGTATAATACTGGTAGTGATTTTTGGTAATATAAAAAATTTGAACAAAATCTGACAACCGGAAGTAGAACTTTTGTTTTGTGCAAGTTTCCATACATTTGCGCTCAATTTGTATCACTATCATAGTCATCAGTTCAATATCGAATTTTGTTTTGTAACCTTCTTATATTCCTCAAATATATAGATAAAGTCATGGGTTGGTCACACCCGAATTTTTTTTATAGACCTCACACCCCCTGTAGCTAGCTGGATGTCCTTGCTGGCCACACAGGGCATAAGTTGGGGGAACATTTTTCTGCTTGTTGCATTTTGTTGTGTGATGGTCTGCGGCACATTTGACGCATTTAGGTTGTCGATTGCAAAAATTTTTTGTATGCCCAAGTTGTTGACAGTTTGTACACTGAGGGATGTCTTTTACTTTCATTGGTGGTTCAATTGTTACTCTGCAATGTAGAAGTTCTTTGATACCATATACTTCTTTGCAGTTTTCTTTTGGCACCAGGTCTACAAAAAAAAGTGGGAAATGTTTTATTTGTCTTTCACCATCGGTTGTAACTTTCTTGATGATATTTGCCACATTGGCCACTTCATATCCTTTATCTTTGAAAGAATCTTTTATCTCATTAACGTCTGTTGATGGCGGTAAACCTCTAACAACCACTCTATAGCACCTTTCATTCTTGAGTTGATAGGTGTGGTACTCTAGATTGTGAAGAGGGTTTTCGTTGTCTTTACATTCACGTTGATTTAAATCATTTAGTGTTTTTTTGATTTTGCGATAATCTTCTTCGGTTTGTGTAGTGATTTTGATACTATTATTAGAAATTAATTTAAATTGACATTGAATGGGTGGTGTTTCTGTTGTTGATAATATATGAGCTCTAAACTTATTGAAGTCAATAACATTGCTCACATAAATAGGCGGTGGAAGTGGTTGTTTGTTAGGTTTATTGGTTTGCTGTTTTTGTGTTTCTTTCAGCTTATTTTGCGGGGAAGATAATACTTTATCTATTTTTCTTTTTTTACTACTTTTCTCTGCATTTTGGCTAAGTTCATTTTCAAGTTCTTCTTCATCTGTGTGGTAGTCTTTATTCATATTGTCAAGACTTTTGCTCCTATTTAGAATAGATGTAGAAGGCCTGGATTTTTTTTCCATTATTTCAATTCTTTTCTTTAAATCGGTTATAGTTATCTCATATTGTTTGCATCTGATTTCATATTGTTGGCATAGATGTGTAAGTTGATCATACGGATCGTACTGCTGCGCCAGTGGCACAGGATTATCTGTGTTCATTTTTCAGAACGGGTGCAAAACTGCGCCGCGCCGGTAACAGCGCGGCAACAGTTTGATTTTGTTGTTGTATATTCACTTATTATATTATATTATTGCAACTTTAAATTTTATTATAATAATTATTATATATTTATAAAATTTATAAATGTTATATCGAACGCGATAAGGCGATAACGCACATCGACCGATTGCAACCGTGTACGGCGACGAACTATAAAAATGCAGTGTTTTTATTATTTATGTTTAGATACTTATAAAAATACATTTAAGAATTGCCACAAAATTTCAATATAATTTTTCTTTATATCAACATTATAAATTATGTTACAATTATAAAAAATATATATGATTAAAATATTTTATCATATTTAAAAATAAGTGAATTCAGCAAGTTAAATTGCGATTATTCTTGACAAAACTTCAAATATAATGACGAAATCACAGATCTCAACAGTTTTACGACTTGTCTATGAAATTAAAGTTCACGAGCGGTTTATTGGCTTTACTAGCGTTAGCCAGAGAAATGTAATATTAATAGAAGTGGCTTTAGGTGTTCTTTTGTTGTCAAGTGACATTCTGTCCACGGACAGATCTAAATAATTTTAGCATCACTCGTATTTGACGCTTGCTGATCGACGTATATCCGATAAAAACTTCTCTGTTTGTTTATATTACTCGTAAGATGGGCAAACATCGGTAAAAATGGGATACATTTTTATAAGTAAATTGATCCGATTGTATTCCGTGCGATGTAGCGTATTTATAGAGACGTGCCGCATAAAATTGACAACAATTATTTATTCGTAAGGGCCCCTCTATTCTTATTACATCTCTCTGGCGTTAACTCTGTAAAAACAGCTGATAGTTTATTTTATCTTGTGGTAAATCTTGCTGTAGAATTTCGAATTCAACAGAAATTGATTGGATAGACTTACTTATTATGGGGCAAGCTTAATGGGCGGGCATATTAATGATTTCCAATCCAAGGTATGTACTCGAAGCTCCAATGGCCATTTTTACACATTTATATGCTCATGTTTAGAATTAAACATTACAACAACGTATTTCCAATATAGAAAAGTGCACATCATTCTTTCAATGGATTTTCTGCATTCTTTTCGCAATCTCCTAAATGAATATATGCTTTACAAGAGTCTGTAGCTACATATGTACGTAGAAGACTTCTGTTGCACCTACGAGATGGAATTATACATCTCGTTAAAGTAGCACAGTGACAAAAAACAGAAGTTCTAGACTTTTCGAGACGTCCTGAAAAATCTGAACTATGAGAAAATTTTCAAACAAGAAAACTTTGTCAAATATTTTCAAAACTTTTTGGAATAACTAATATGTTATACAATATTTTACAATTTTACAACATAATGTATCAATCAATTTAATGTTGCTGTAAAAAACAAAATTTTGCTACAAGATATGAATAGGAACATTTTTCGATGGAAAAAATAATACTTATCGAGTTTGATAATATTTAATACTACAGATATCAATTTGACATCTGTTAAGCAGGAGCATATTACAAGGCACATGTGGTATTCGGTAATACCACAGGGTTCTTATTTATTTAAAACTAGTGATAAGCCCGATGAAATATAGTACTATACAATATGAACTCAAATTGAGACTACTTTTCAGAGAACATACTAGAACTTTATCATAAATACACACATATATATATATATATATATATATATATATATATATATATATATATATATATATATATATATATATATATATATATATACATATATATATATATATATATATATATATATATATATATATATATATATATATATATATATATATATATATATATATATATATATATATATATATATATATATATATATATTGCTGTCGGTTCCCTCATCACTGAGGATCGTGACTATGATGTCCGGTCAACCAGCTGCCTCCATTCAGTTCTAAATTCGGCCAGGCGAAGACTTGCTACCGTGGAAGCGCCCGTCGCTGCAGATACTTGGTCAGTCCAGCGTGCGGGGGATCTGCCTCTGGCTCTTCTGCCTTCGACGCTACCAACCACAACCAACCGCTCCAGGCTCTCCACACCTCTTCGTGCAATGTGGCCGAAGAACTGCAATATACGTTTCAGGCATATTGTTGACAGTCTATCTTTGATTTTTAATTCTTCAAGAATAGACACATTCGTGCGTTTGTCGGTCCAAGGCACGCGCAGTAGCCGTCTCCAGGACCACATCTCGAAGGCATCGATTTTCCGTCTATCCGCCGCCTTCATGGTCCACGTCTCGACACCATAAAGGCAGACAGAAAAAACGAGACTCTTCACGAGACGGATTTTGACAGCAGTTGTAATGGCTCTATTCTTCCAAATCTTCGTTAGTTGTGACATTGCCGATTTTGCTAATGTAATCCGGTGCCGTATTTCCAATTCGCTGCCGCCGTTGTTAGATATGAGTGACCCCAGATAGACAAAATTATCGACCACCTCTATACCGTTTAAAGCTGAGTTGTTGTTTTGCAGCTGTTGGTGACGGTCAATTATCATAATTTTTGTTTTGGGGCGGTTTATCTGGAGGCCAAGTATATTACTCTCTGTCTCAACACGACGGATCAGTTCGGCCATTTCTTCATGATTATTAGCTATGAGCGTTGTGTCATCCGCATACCGAAGATTGGATAGTTTTTTTCCACCAATGGACACTCCACCCTTCCAACCATCCAGTGCTCTACGCATTATATACTCTCCATATATATTAAATAGGTCTGGAGATAATATACACCCTTGCCTTACTCCACGTTGTACTCGAAAATTTGTCGAGTTTAGCGAATTGATTCGAACTACTGCATTGTTATCATTATACAAGTTATATACTATTTTTACAAGATGCATGGGGACTCCCATGTCCAGTAGAACTTTCCACAGATAGTCCCAGTTCACAAAGTCAAAAGCTTTTTTATAGTCTATAAAACAAAGAACGGCTGGAGTTTGAAACTCCCGACATTTTTCAATAAGCTGACGTATATTCAGTATTTGTTCCCTCGTCCCTTTGCCTTTTAAAAACCCTGCTTGTTCGTTCGGTATTTGCCATCCAAGGTAACTGCTCAAACGATCTTTAATTATATACAGCAATACTTTACTAGAGTGATAAACGGAAGACCTTAGCCTTAATAACGCAAACGGTCCCGTTTGCGATATTAAGGCTAAGGTCCTGTAATTCTCGCATTTTTTTGTAGATCCTTTCTTGTGTAAGGGAATGAATATTGAATTGACCCAATCTTTCGGCCATACTCCGTTTACCCAGATCTTGTTGCACATATTACATAGCGCCTTTATCGCAGTTTCACCAAGCTCTTTCAGAAGTTCAGCTTGTATACCATCGCTGCCAGGAGACTTTTTACATTTCAGTTTCTTTATGGCATTTACAACTTCAGATGTCAAGATGTCAGGCTCCCTGACATCATCAATTAGGGAAACAATTGAGGTCGACGAACTACCACTGTACAATTCCGAACAGTATTCTTTCCATCGGTTGAGTATCACATCAATATCTGTAAGCGTGTTTCCAAATTGATCATCTATTGTCCAAGTTTTGGGTGAAAATTTTTGAGTGATGATTTTTACTGTGTGAAAAAAATCCCTTGCCTGATTGTTTAATGCGTGTTTTTCTATCTCCTCACATATGTCATTTAGCTTTATCCCGCCTACAACTCCTTTGCATACCTTTCAAGATATTCTGTCGATGTTATGCCAGTTTGTTTAAGTCTTTTGCGTTCTTTTATCTTAACCCAAGTTGAATCAGAGATAAAAGACTTACGATGTTCATTTTGCGGTGTTTGATGTTTTCTGGCATACCGAATTATGAGATCTTTAAAAATTTTCCAAGACTCTTCTACATCTACATTAGGATTTATTTGGAATTCTGCATCTTTTTCTCTGATTACATTGCCAAAATTAATTACATCATCATTGGTGAGTTTAATTGCTTTATTTTGATGTCTTTTAATCATTTTCAATTTCAGTCGAAATTTAGCAACAAGTAAGTTATGGTTCGATCCACAATCTGCACCTGGATACGTTTTCACGTTATGTATCGATGATTTCCATCTAGAATTTATTAATACATGATCGATTTGGTTGCGGTGACGATCCCCAGGAGATATCCAAGTGTATAATCGCCTAGGATGATGTTGAAACCAAGTATTCATAATGGACATTTTATTTTTAATGTAGAAACTTATAAGTTTCTCTCCTCTCTCATTTTGAATACCCAATCCATATTTACCTACTATGTTATCAATGTTGCTATTATTACCGACTTTGGCATTAACGTCTTGAACTCTGAAAGCCACTATAGTGGCTTTCGGATATTCGGCTGCCAGCTCGGAAAGCCAGTATAGTGACTTTGTTAAGCGACTACTTTGAAGCTTTATTTTTTATATTCATTGGCAAATTTTTGAAGGTTTTATTTTACAATAGTGTACTTAAAGGATGCGAGATGCTAGAAAATGTATAAATAGGATAATTACAGTAAAGGGTTAGCGTCTATATTGTTTCTAAGAATATTTGAATTCTTTACCTGCTTCTACATTTGAGTGCGCCGTTTTATTTGGGCAGTCGGTATCGATACATTGTGCTCTAAGGAGGTATTTTCGGTGGGGTGACCATAATTTTACGACGTGCTTGGTAATATTAGTGCATATGGAGAAATAATAAATACAAGTGTTGGCAACATTGAAATTTCAGTTTTTAAACTGTTAGTTAAAATCACATTTTCTATTCGTTACCTACTAGAAAACTTTCAAAACCTAGAAGACTTCCAAAATGATTGTGATAGTGATGATAACTATTTTGTATTTGATAATGTATAAAATTTTTACAGTGGAAGTGGCATTCAACCCCAACCAAGTAAAAAAGGCGCTATGTTGATACCGAAAGCGATAGTGAAGATGATATCAGAGATACAAACAGTGATAATTGGTCGATTTTAAGTAATCATATTTTCAACCAAAAAAATTTTATTTTTCGGTTGAAAATATGTTTTTTAGGAGTGTCTTCAAAAGAGATGGGTTTCTACAAATATTTCGGATATTACAACTCAAAAATAATAATGTAGAACACAATGGCTTTTTGAATCATTTAGATGCTAAATGCAGACAATTAATTATACCGTGCAGAGACATAGTGGTCGATGAGTCCGTTGTGAACTTCAAAGGCAAGATTTGTTTGAAAAGTGTAAAAAAATAGTGATCAAAAACACCGTGTATCTGTTAAATCTAATCTTTTCGTCTTTGCCCGCCTTCTGGGATGAACTTTTTTTTTCGATGTGTCCTACAAGTAGGTAACGAATAGAAAATATGATTTTAACTAACAGTTTAAAAACTAACCAATAGACACTTTATGAGGGTGGGTACGCATTAAAATACAATGAGTAAACAGACAATAGCTTTGCATCCTTGGACCCAAATTGCCTAACGAACTATAGGGTAGGTATGAAAACATTTCTATAGGCATATTTTAAAAGTTTCTAGTAATAAAACTCATTTATTATACAAAACTGCTGTCATAAATAATACAAGAAATGTAGAACTTATCATTTAGTTCGATTTAGTAATTATGATGGTATAAAATAATTGAGTTTAGTGACTATATTCGAAAAATGCTATCCCAAATCAACATCATGTTATTATGGTCACAATTGGAGACGAACAGATAGTCCCAAAATAACTGAGCATAATATTTAGTTTTTATCTAAAAAAAAATTGCGTAAAAAAAAGTAAAATATAATCCAAATAAACATTTTTTTTTATTTTTAATCAACTGCAGTACCCCCAGATATTTTATCCACGAGCCGCCACTGTATGTGGCCTCAATATTTAAAGGGCTTCCAATTCCTTCGAAGAAAAATCAATTATATTTCCGAAATTCCTATGCATTTTGCCATAAATCATTAGTGTTAACGACTGCTTTTTTTGTTGTTTTCAAGTACGAGGATTTGCGATAGTAATGTTTTGTATACCTGAAGTTGGGCAGGTCATTTAAACTACATACTTTCAATAATATTTTATAGGTTTATGAGCTGGTCCATTACTGAATCTCAAAGAAACCGCTCAAGAAAGAAAGTAATGTAGCCTTTTTTGTTCAAATAAATATACGCCTATTATCTAAAAGCATTTAGGCAAATACACATTTATTTTGATCTTTCATAGAAATTTGAAATTCATAATTGTTAATTTTTAGGAAAAAACATTAATTACTGAAAACCTTAAAAAGCCGGTTGATCGAGCAAAAAAGCCGGTTTTCAGTTTTTTGCAAAATGGTCAAAAAGCCGGCTTTTCGGTTTCGGTTTAAACCTGCTTGGAAGCCCTAGGCTAGAACACTATCCTAATAAACATGTTTCAACAGAAAATACTATCCCAATAAACATGTTACAACAGAAAATAGTATTAACAGTGGGAAAAAATTCTAAGTGAAAATACGTACTTTTGATTTGAACTGAACGACTACTTAGAGAGATTTAAAAGCTGAAAAGTACTACAAAAAGATAAAATACCCGACTATAGATTCCAATATTCATTTTGAACAGAAAATTGACAGATTTTGAGACATCGACCGAACAACACCAAGATATAGAAAAATCGCGCGATTTAAAAAACACATATTTCTCCGAATCTCGAGCCAATCAACATTTTTCATTACCAGATTCATTTTTACTGGGCATAGATCTGTAAGAAAAGTCAGAGTAATCAACGAGTTTTCTTCAGGATTCAAACAATTCAGAAGATTTGAAAACATCAAAATCTATTGTATTTTATATCCAGACACACTATCAGCAGATTACCTCAATTTGGAGATTTTCGAGTGGCTAAATCTGGAAGACATTAAATTGCGATTTATCGAATTCCAATCAAGTTCGATATGGAAACAAAAATTTGTTGATTTGAGAAATGATTTGGAAATAATTGAAAGTGATCTATTAACGAACATCTTACATATAAAACACTAATGTTTGTACGTATGTATATATGTGCCAGTTCGTGGTTGGGTGGTCGTTGGTTGGGTCCGTCGTTGGTTGGGTGGGAACAACACGTTCGATTTATTTATTTTGCGCAGGGGGCGCAGCCAGATGGGGCCCGCCGAAGGGGGCGCAGCTCCTAATAAAATAAATAAATATATTTTAATATATTTTTTTTAAAAAAGTTTTAATTTTTTTTTTTTGAGGGGCAAAGCCGGGTAATAAAGCTAGTAATTAATAAAAAGGCAGAAGAAGCAATAGTGAGAACTTGGAACGCTGTTCGGAAATCTTAAGCGATTTAAAAAAAACTAGCGAGGGCAATATTATCAACTTTCTCTTCTACATATACTTGTAAGTCATTATTTTCAGAAGTGAATTTTATAAAATGTAGTTTAAAAAATAGAATGAAATCCAATTGGTCGTGTGTATTACTAAAAGTGACGAAATATGAACCAGATATTAAGAATTTGTCATCGAATGTACAACAGCAAAAATCTCATGGATAAATAACTGATATGTATTTTTATTGATTATGACTTTATTTTTAAGAAACTCTATTGTATTTTTAGCTCGTAAATAAAATCATTTTTTATTTTTTCAATTTTTTCAATTTTTTTTTACTGCTTGGGCACGCCACACAATCGAGAAATAATATTTGAGGATTTTTAATACGCGGACTCAAAAAGGTTCTCCTTCCCTGTGATAGGATAATGATTTCATGATTATTCGTTTTATGTGATAGGATAATGATTTCGCGTGAAAATATACATTGCAGCTAAATAACAAAAATTGGTGAAATCGTCAATCGACCAGACATACAGAACGTATCGGTCGTCGGTGTGGTTTGGACCGGTTCAGCATGGAGGTGGAACTTTTCGTTACAGAGATGACGTTTGATGAAAATGTGTAACGGTTTCTGGTCGGAAAGTTCACGGAAAACTCGTCAGTGATCCAAAATTTGGGATTTGTGAGTCTTACAAGTTAGTGTAATGATATATCAGATGATAGTATAAGTTCGTGCCTGTTTGCAGTTAAAAAAAGTATGAAAATCAGCCACGATCTTATGCTACAAATGCACAATGCTTTAACTTTAATTTAGGCTTTTAAATAAGACATTTCTTCATCATCTATATATTTTTTGTGCTTTCATAATAAAACTTTCATAATAAGGATTTTGATTTTTGATTTTTTAAATGCTTTTTAATATTATGAAATTATGTTCACAATACATCTTATATCTATTTTAATAGCTACTGATCTACTGATCATTTTACAATTTAATTTAATTTGGTTAGTAATCATAGTATTATATAATTCTAATGTTAATCTACAGCATAATAGGAAAAAGAGCTCAAAAACCTATTTACAATCCTTATAATAAGGATTGAAAATATGTATACAAAGCGCTTTTATTTTATTGAAATCATTAAATTCAATGTCCTGAATCGCTATACTATAATTAAAAGTTTTTTCTGCGATATTGAGTAATTCATAAGGTTGACTTATAATAATCTTGTAAAAGTTGCATTTCGAAACACATTATTCGCTTTTATATGCGTTTCGAAATGTTTAATAATAATATCAAAATTTTACAACTCTGACAAATTTGTATATAAAACTAATTTTACGAAACATTACAGGTTTATCCACTCAATTTTGTAATAATTTATTACAAAATTAATATTACTTCATGGAGACATCAACGCGTCAGTAGTATTTACCCAGTTGGATTTTCACAATATTATTTGGAGATTTTTCCCCAATTAATAATATTTGAAAAGAAAACGATTTTATTTGTTCGAACTGTCCATCTTTCAAACCAAATATATAATTTCGAAAGAGACTTTGTATGTAAGTATGTATGTAAGAAAATATGCAATGTTGGTTGGGAACTTCGAATACAAAACAAAGTTTCTATGGCGATAATTCAATAGGTTGAATTATTTATATTTTTCGATTCAAATAAATTTAATAAAAAAACAAATGAATATTTAATATTAGGTTCGCCATGTTTAAGCTGTTTATATTACAAATACTGCGCGAAGCCGGGTAAAACAACTAGTGTTTAATAAATAGAAAGTACTAGTTGTTTTACCCGGCTTCGCTTAGTGTTTGTAATACATATAAACAGCTTAAACATAACGAATCTAATAGTAAATATTCATTTGTCTTTTTATTAAATTTATTTGAATCGAAAAAAAAATCCGTTCCACGACATACATATGGTCCAATGATATAAGATCCATGATATGTGTGTGCATGTATAAAACAGGATATATATAATTTCATTTATTTATTTATTTATTACTTTGGGAAATGTGGCATAGCCGAAAATCCAATTTTATACTTTCCAATGATGCCGTTATCAGCATACAGGATAACTAGGCAAAGTTTACTTTAAGAATTTTTGACTTCATATTTCCAAAAAATATTCAGTATTACTACAAAAGTCGTTTTTGTATTGATTCATTATTATTTTCATTTATTTGCTTTACACCCTATATATAAATATTACTTGTATCACAAAAAAATTAATACCGATAGTTGAATATTAGCTGAGATAAACAATAAAATATAGACTACCCCTTTTTTCAAAAAAATACCTTGGGATTCTTCGCTTGTACCTTGGTAAATAGTAGCTTGGGATTAAAATGGTTAAGTTTGTACATTTATAAATTGTACAGATTATAATTTATTTTTTGTTATATTCAAATAGTGGTGACATATTGAGTAGAATGGTTTTTTCCAATTTCATAAAGTACCGTTTCAACAATGAAATCAGATAAATTGGAAAACTGATAGGAAACGATCGACTTCGAGTCACAAACATCCAAGTTTAACCAGCAGCACTGCAGATAATACTTGGAATAAATTATTTTCAATCGAAGTCAACCCACGGGACTGAACCGGGCACCTCTCGGTGATTAGCATTTACGCAACCACCAAGCTATGCTGCTGGCTAATTTAATTTTCCTTTCTTACGCTTTTTGGCTGAACCTATCCAGCACATTATAGAACGGTAGACTATATAAAATAATAATAAATGTATACTAACCGTATATTAAATGTGTTATTCATAATATATACATACATATATAAACGGACGCGATATATGTGGGTATGTGGCGGATGGGTCGACCAGTATGAAGATTTCAAAAAAGCAAATTTTAGAATACCAGGAGTATATTTTGTGCCTAGATATATTTAATAAAATAAATACACGCGAACGAGGCGCACAACCAACCAGCGTGAAGTGGTCCACGTGGACTAAAACGTTTGACCAATTAGAGCAACGACGACACGTTCTGACCAATGGGTGCATGCACTATAGGGATGTGGCGTGACGAGCGGAGAAGTGGGGTAGCGGGAAGCCCGAGCGCCTGACATATGCTCCTGATATTGAGCGCTGAGTAACGTCAGCGTCAGATGCGCTGCGCGGGAGCGTACACACATACACACATCCTCGAAGACACACACACACACACACACACACACACACACACACACACACACACATTCGTTCAACATTTTGAACGGGTGAACGGCGCATTAATATAAATTACCTTACTCTATATTTAAATATAACATATAACTTAATTTTAATTCGTGTATCAATTCCTTTCCGAAGCCACCCGTTGAAATCAACGGGCACAACTCTAGTTAACTATATGTACCATTTCAATAGAGACCTATTTGCAACATTAGAATAGTCCTCATTTGATTATTTTGATATCCCAATATACACATATCTCAAATGTTGACATTAGGGACGTACAATCTAATCTAAGAAATACAAAATAATCTAAGCAGATGTACGTGTGTCACCTTTGAGTAATTCCTTTCATGGTACCTTTGATAGAAATGTACATATGTACATATGTAAAAAAAAATATGTACTTTGGTCTAATATCCACACGTAAATACTCAACCTTTTTCCGATATTGTTTCAATGCTCAATAGCTCATTTCAGAAATGTCTGGACCAGTCCATTTTTATTACAAGCCTCTTCTATACTTCACTTCTTTAAATAATGGATTGCTAAACATATGCTGTGGGTCTCGACGTTTGAGAGCAGTATGTGTTGCATCATTACTTCTTCCGTCCATCTACTTATTCACCAATGCTCCACAATATAGGTACACTCCGTTAGCTCATATGTTCGAAGCTACTGGACCAGCTCAACCAGGCGAAGGTACATAAAATTAATAGATCGCATTCCCAAAGTATTTGAACATCTCGGCAAACAAGCAAAATTCAAACATACATATAAATTTCCTCCATTTATAAATTTATATGTTGTTTCAGAGACAATCCCACCTGGATATTTGATTTGGTCTCCCGTCTGCCGAATTCCTGATATAGATCCATTAGAAGAGAGCTCAATGCGAATATTTAAATATAAAGAATACGTGCCTTGCTCAAATCATCGTATAACCTACGTCATTGATGACCAAGACGGACACGGGGTGCTCTATATCAATAGTTCTGCATTGGATGAACCTTTGGCCAACCATGAATACATATCATGCTGTTATTCAAATGTGACGAGACCTAAAATTCCTGTAAATGCTGATACAAAAATAGTGTAAGTGCTAAAAACGTAATGGGAAGCTCAGTATAAATGTATGAACATATTTTGAATAAATTTTGGGTACGACTTAACGGTGCATTTAAAAAGCAGTTTTGCTCATTCAAACGAATCATTTGCGCATTAGAATAAAAAAGTTGTGCATTAAATACATTTAATTCTGTTGAATAAAAAATATTGCATTGCCCGCATTTGATATTAAAATGCTGACCTAATTAAAACAATGTAATTATAATTTTTCGAATGATCAATTGATTTTTTTATATTTTATATGTATTTATTAGAGGTTTTTAATCTTATGTCATCATTTATTAAGTGTACAAATATTATATTAAAAAAACATAAGACATTTTATTGGTTCTTTTGTTATATAATCTAACTATAATTTTTAGTTTATCTATGTACATATGTACATGTGTACGTAGTAACAATAGATGTATTTTTGTGATCATGAAAAACCTACATAAATTTTTTTTTTTTTTACAACAATATTTCACTATTTTATTTTGACCTTTTAAATCATTTTTATTTTCTTGATGTTTGATGTGTATAATATTTATAGTGATTTTAAGAAATGAAAAAAATTTGAATGAAATCCGACAACCAGAAGTCGAACTTTTGTCTTGTGTAAGTTTCCCTATATTTGCGCTCAATTTGTATCGAAAATGCTCTCATAGCCAGCATATGTTTAATTATCGAATTTTGTTTTGTAACCTTCTTATATTCCTCAAATACATAGATAAAGTCTTGGGTTGGTCACATCCGAAATATTTTCTACTTTGCTGTTTTTAAATATGTATATGTATGTACATATTAGCAATTATTTTTAAATTGTACATTTATTTTTTCAAACTATATCTACATATAATTAATTCACACAAATTTTTTGAAACGCTTACGATAAGTGCGAATTTGTTTTATAAATTGCGCATTTAAATTGTCTCCATAAATTTTCAGGAAATCAACGTGTATTGAATTCAACTCCTCGACAATACTTTTGGATACTGAAGAATTTGTTGTTACAAAGTGTATTATTAAAAATAGAAAATTGTCGAAAGAAATATTCGAGGATGCTCATACAAACGTACAAGTCGTCAAAGAATTGAGCCAGAGATCTAAAGCCTTAAGTCAAAATCTTACAAACAATCCTTGGAATATTCTCATCATAGGAATAGATACATTATCCAGGATTAATTTAGCTAGAGCAATGCCCAAAACTCACAATTTTTTAACAAAAAATTCATGGATTGATTTTCAAGGGTACAATAAGGTATCTTGTACATATAGGAAACATTGTCATATGTATTATTTTTTAAGCTTTAAACTGATATTTCGTTACTTTCAACCAGATTGATGACAACACTTATCCCAATCTGATGGCTTTCCTCACCGGTCGCAATCAAACTCGAGCAAGGATACGGTGTGATCGAACTGGAAAATTCTCACCAGATAACTGTGACTTCGTCTGGAAGCGATACGAAGAAGCTGGATATGTGACTGCTTATGGAGAGGACTATGTTGGAATTGATACATTCGGAAAACCATTGCACAAAGGATTCAACCGACAGCCGACCAACCACTACATGAGGCCACTATTCAAGGCTTCTGAAAAATTTACCAAAACACCAAGTGGAAATAAATTACACTGCACCGGTGGAGTGACTTCTGGTGAAGCGCTTTTCAACTATGCATTAGATTTTGCCAAGAAGTATGAAGATCATCCTTTCTTTGGCTTATTCTGGGCCAACACTTTCAGTCACGACGATGTAACATCTCCATCAAGAATGGACAGCAAAATGTTGAATTTTTTTGAACGACTGAAGACATCTGGTACTTTGAATAGAACAATAGTACTTTTTATAAGTGATCATGGAATTCGATTTGGAAAGTTGCGGGCTACCTTGACGGGCTATTATGAAGAACGGTTGCCTGCTTTGTACATGTGGTTCCCACTAAAATTTAGAGAACTACATCCAGCAGCTTATAATAGTATTCTTGTGAATACAAAACACTTAACTTCACCTTATGATGTTTATATGACACTGCAAGATGTCTTGCATATGTCAATGAAGACGGGAGGTGTGTCGAGTCCGAGTGAGGCATGCTCTTCGTGCCAAAGTTTATTTCATCCTGTGCCGTGGAATAGAACGTGTGAAGATGCTGGTATATTAGCTCATTGGTGCACATGTAGTCCACTTAAATCATTGCCTATAAATCATGAAATCGGCATGCGAGCTATACAATATGTGTTCGACGTTGAAATCGAGAAGATTTTGAGTGCAGTGAATAAAATTGATTGTCGCATCTGTGCCAAATTAGGTATCGGTAATGTTTTGAGTATTCGTGTTTACGATTATTTGAACTCGAATAGTTTCGACGATTATTTGTTAGTCTTTTCCACGTCTCCCGGTAATATGTTGTATGAGACTACGGTGAGGCACCACTTAAAGTCTGATCAATTTGTGATGAATGGTATTATCAGTCGTTTGACTGGTTATGCAGGAAAAGGACGTTGTGTGAAAACAGACTATTTGAAGAAATATTGCTACTGCACTAAAAAATGCAATTCGTAGAAGGCAATGTTATATTATGTCGTATTTATTAAAATATTATTTATTGTTAATAGATTTGTACTGTTGATACTGCTAAAAAAAACAATTAAAAATATAGTAAAAATTGATTTTTTTGTATTAATAGTGTATTGTTGGTTTCAACACAAAGGTGTATTTACAAAAACTCCTGTTCAAGCAGACGAGAAGTATAATAAACGTCAAACAACCCGAAAATGTTGAAATTAGAAACGCGTTGTATACGATATTTTATCTCCAACGTAATGGCAGACGATACATTAACGTATATTCATGACCAAAATGAGCAATATGGCAAAGTATGAAAACGATCGGATATGAGATAAGAGATATAAATAAAGGAGGTTAGTAAAAATGATTTCTTAAACAAAGACCATGTGAAACGTAAAGGAAGTTAGTAAAAAGTCCGCTTCGGTTAAGTGTGGATTGGTAGAATAAAATAGACCCGTATATTTATATCAAAAGTTCAAGTATGTATTATAATTATGCATAAATATAAAAAAAAATATTATTTATTTGTCAGGGATTTTATAAACGTCGTATAAAGAAAAAGCGCAAGCAATGTCTACTGTTTGAAAATATCCATACTTCTCGGAAAGTTTTAAAAAGATTTGTAGAGTTAATTGCAAAATTTGTTTACAATCTAGCAATCGCATCTTTGCTTAGGTAGTAAAAGAACCACTCATATTCGTTTGGTTGATGTTTGTGCCAGATGTTTAAAAATATGCACTCTTTCTGGTCGAAAGTATTCGAATGGCAAATAATTGTTAATGTTTTTTTATTACTCTATCCGGCCTTATCTTCCCTAAGACCACGCTCCGATAAAAAGAAATCATTCTGCGTGGGAATCGGCAAAATACAAAATTACTCAAGGCTAATTTAGATTTTAAGCCCCCAGGGTGCCGGAGGCGTCTGGGGGCGCGTGGGGCGAAGCCCCCAGGACACACACACACACACACACATTCATTCATAATTTCGAACGGGTTGGACTGCTAAGTTTATAATGTGCCACTTTTATTACGATTAATATTACGTGCGGGTGTTCTATAAATTACCTTACATTATACATTATACTACATATAACCCCCCCCCCCCTCCCCCACTACAACGCTTCCCGGCGTTTCGATTCCCATACTGCTCCCGTCGTTTGTCACATATTTATATGCATATTTACCGACAGTCCGTTTTTATATATTATATATTAAGATTTCCCAGAGACAACTAATATTCAAACTTCCACCGCTTCTCTGGCAATTTGGTCAGCACACTTTATTATAAGAAAATTCTATTGATCATTCAAATAAGTGAATATGATAAATTTGTTATTTTATTTTATTTTTAAGTAATTGTAAAATAACTTGTTCATTATTGTTAAGTTATTAAAAAAAATACACCAAACTATTTTTATGTAAAAAACGAAATTTTGAATTAAATTTGAATAAGATTTACAAAAGAAAAATGTAATGTTTTCATTATTTATTTTTAGTTCTTAAAAATTAAGCTTTAAATTGGATTTTTCTCAATTTTCAACATAATTGTAATGTACTTGCTAAATGTGCGTGAATAATATATTTGGCAGTTAATATTTTTTTCGTAGGTAATTAGGCATACATATATGTATACATGGGCTCGGTGATTATTCCGCAAAAAGCGATCTCCTACACAATAAAATCTTGATCCCAAAACATCTGGCTCCCAAAAACTCCAGCAATCGAAAGCTAACCATACGAAATATTGTACTAACGAGAACTCGAATGCCAAATATTACGTATTGGCGATTTTTGTGGCGATGATTGCCGTGCACGTGATCACAATTTGCGTAATAATCCGTTTACCATGTATGTACATACATACATATGTACATGTTATGAAAGAAATTATGATTTGTCTATTGGATTATATGAAAACTATAACAATACACTCCACATGGAATCGTTCACAAATCGATTTTCCTTGCCATTTGGAATAAAATAATACATTAACGTCAAATGATATTTCAGTAAATAATAAATAAAAATATCCATCAATTACCAGTGAAAAGTATTAAATTTGAGTATATACAAGGTATTCAGTAATGTCAGAGATATTTTATTAACTGTATTTCTTCCTCTTAAATTTTATTTAAATATTTGTACAGTATATAAATATATGTATGTATGTATGTGTACTTGTTACTGTACTAAATTGAAGCTTATCAAGAGAGTACACAAACTTTATTTAAAATACATATACCTTTCAAAGCATCACTTAAATCTGTAGTTGAATCACTTATTTTCAAAGGAGACGTATTATAACAGTAAATGGATTATTCCACAAAAAACGATCTCGCGCAAGTCACTAAAATCTCGATCACGAAATATCTGGCACTCGAGTTTTCGTTAGTATAGGTACAAGATTTCACATTAATAGGTTTCGATTGATGGGGTTTTTGGGTGCCAGATGTTTCGTGATCGCGATTTTAGTGACTTGTGCGAGATCGCTCTTTGCGGAATAATCATCGAACCATTATAACTAAGGATAGACGCTCGGTTTCTATTTCCCAGGAAAGAAGGTTTGCCTATTGTGAATTTATATTAAGTCTTACTAAACTAGAGAGCAAAAAAAAGATTGACAATAGTGAACCCAATTTTTCGTCCAAATAGAAACCGACCGCCTATATTTAATTATGGTTCGGTGATTATTGCCCACAAAGCGCTCGCCCAAAAGTCACTAAAATCACTTATAATGGAACATCTGGCAGCTGAAAATTCCATCATACTAACGATAACTATTGTTGCGTAGGGGTGGGTGGAGGATCTAAGTAAAAGGCCAAAGTCGTTTCACAGCATTTATTGATGATTAAGGAGATAAACGCACTGACAGTACTCCGTCCAGAATGTCTTGATATCGCTTAAGTACCTCCTTATAACTAGTCACCGGAGCCTGAGGGGGCCGTGTATTGTTCAAAGGTTGTAAATGCATTGTTAAAGGTTTGCCGAACAATGGATAGCACTGTGACTATCCTACCTCTACTTATAACAGACAGGTAGCTCAGGGCATCTTCGACGTCCGGTTACTTTGTTCCGTCATGTACTCGGATGTGCAGTCCCACGCGTTGGCGTTGTCAGTTCTAAGAACTCCCCAGGAATGCGACCGAGTGCCACTATCGCCGCTAAGTGCATTCATTGTTTAGCCGATTTGCACATAAGCCTGGAGATAATCCTCGAAACCAATGATAACGGTGGCTCCTTTTTTAGCATACGTTACACTATCATACTAACGAGAATTCGAGTGCCAAATATTCCGTATTCGCGATTTTCATGGCAAAAATTGTATTTTGGGCGATCACAATGTGCGTATTAATCCAATTAACCTTAATTATAAACAACAAATTTATAAAAAAAACTATGAACTAAAGTCAGGCCGAGTTTTAGCGTGCTACGACTAATGTCACTGTCAAACTCGCACACTAAAGATTTTCCACAAACGTCAAGCGAATTGTGAATATCAAAAAAAGTATTTATTTATTAATTAGAAATATTTTTCTTAAAATTATAATCAATGTACCAAGACTAAAAGATTTGACAGTTGTCAGACAGAGTTGAGAGTCATCGCTCACACTTGAAGTACCGTTAAGTGTTTTAGGTATGACGTCATTGTTTGTTTTTTTTTTATGCACCGTCTATTTGTAATTTGTCTCTTTCACTTCAGTTGAATCTCGACTCTCGATCATGCATGAACAGTGAAGATGGACCCGGACAGCTCTTCCAGGGACTGCAATCCCTACTGGCAAGCGGTGAAAGTTTTTGCAGCACCTCTAGCCATACCAATTATACTTTTCAAAGCATATAAATTCTTCTCAGCTGCGGTAAACGAGTCTCTTCAAGATAAGGTATACAAGTTTTAATTTAAGTTTTTTTTTGTGTATCATTATTTTATAAATTGGTTCTATCAGTTTCAACTACATCAGATATATTAGATCTAAGAAAATTACATCAGATTAACCTTTGACACTGCTTATATTTTTTTATAATACAATCGGACTTTGCATAGATGTATTTTTTTCTGCTTTCCAAAGGTTGTAACAATGTTTCAAATCATTTATCGAGTCAGTTAAATGTTTATTAAGCTTTTTGTTGAGTGTTTAATTCAGCTATAGATATATGGCTGTATTAAAAAATCACAAAACTTAATCTCTTGTCACTACATATGTAACTAGATAAGATAGAAAAGAAAATTTAATGTTGAAATGACATACATGTTTCAAATCATTTATTGAGTCAGTTAAGTGTTTATTAAGCTTTTTGTTGAGTGTTTAATTCAGCTATAGATATATGGCTGTATTAAAAAAGGCTTGTTACTACATATGTAGTAACAAGAGATTAAGATACGGTAGAAAAGAAAATTAAATGTTGAAATTAGGACATACATGTGTACACGATTTTTTTACGTGAATGTGCTAAAAATTTTCTGTTTGACGAACAAGGTTATAAAAGTCACTATACAAATATTTAAACAAATACAATATCTTACTTCAAATAAATAACCCTAATTGTGATAATTGTATTAAATAAAATTTTTCAATAATATGTTCTTTATATGTAAGATTAAACAAAGTTCCCGTTGACTTTTGTGTGTTCATCTTAATAATAATAACTAATACTGTGACGAGAGCAAACCGTTATATTTATTTTAAGGTAGTATTGATTACCGGCGCGAGTTCAGGCATCGGCGAGGCCATAGCTCACAAATTTTACCTGCAAGGATGCAAGATCATTCTGTCAGCTCGCCGCATCGACGAGCTCAACCGAGTCAAAGACGACCTTATTCGCTTGGAGGCCGTAAGTAATAATATCACATAACATTCACCGAGACGATCGTTACCAAATTGTACCATATCAATACAGAAAACACCAGTCCACACTCCGACAGTCATGCAGATAGATCTCAACGATCTGGACAGCTTCCCGGAGTACGTAAATAAAATCCTATCAACTTTTGGCCACGTGGACATATTGATAAACAACGGGGGAATTGGATTTCGAGGAAGCGCTGTAAACACCACAATGGACGTCGATATGAAGATCATGACCGTGAATTACTTTGCACAAGTAGCTCTCACTAAAGGTATGCTCCGAGCCTGTGATAAATCAAGTTTCACTATGCTCTAATGGCGTTTGATTTCAGCCATTTTGCCGCACATGATGAAGAGAAGATCCGGCCATATTGTGTACATGAACTCCGTCCAAGGCAAAGTCGGCTTACCGAGACGATCAGCTTACGCTGCTTCGAAGCATGCTCTTCAAGGTTTCTGCGATTCTTTGAGATCCGAAGTACAACGGTTTAACATCAAAATATCGACGATTTGTCCTTCATATGTTCTCACACCGTTGTCGGCTAATGCGTTAAATGAAAAAGGAAACACTAATAAAGGTTAAAGTGCAAATGTTGACTTGCCAATTAGACATTTTAAAAATTGTATACTCATACCCTAATATATTGTCATTATACAATAGTTTGGCTCAATTTGTATAAATGACTTTTGGTCTGAGTGTTCCGCTAATGATTACTTTGTTTCTTTTTTTTTTAGAGAGCGAGACAAAAGCGGTTTTGACCGCTGAAGAAGTCGCCGATGCACTTCTCGATGCTGTTGTATCTAAAAAGAACGAAATTATACTAGGGCCGTTCCTGCACCGATTTGTGGCCGTTTATAGAAATGTGTTAATGTCGGCTTATTTCAAAACGATGTCCAAGTTCGAAGATGATTATGTAAAAAAAGAAATGGGCGAAAGTTAACTCAGGACATTTAGATAATTTGAAGCGTTTTAAAATAATAATTTCACGGAAAGGCTGTATAAATGCTACTGTTGAATGAATATGGTATTGTGTGTGATTGAATAAGTTGTGTAAAACATTTTTTTCTTAAATGCAATTAGAGATATGAAATAAACACACGTGTAGTGTTTGTTATTTTTTTTTATTTGTTTCGTTGGCACTAATACGCGCCTTATTTGAGCAAACATTTTTGAAGTAAATCCAGAAATGTAAATTTTTTTTCAAATTTATAAGTAAACACTAAGAAGCAAATTCAACAATTCCTAAATTTTATATTTTATTTTTTTTTAGAATTGATTTATAAATTTAACTAACAGCAAGATACTTTAAATAAGAAAATATGGATTTGCACCTCGTCGGGTGGGTATTTAAAATCTTATTGCCTCTGCTAGGTGTTGTTACTTTACATTTATAGATTTCGCTATTAACAGAAATATTCTTATAAAAATATATAGATTTAAGATTCACGCTACAACAATTATATACATATACAAATCTTGAATTAGAACATCGTCAATACAAAATACATATATAAACAAGTTCAAAGAGAGAAATGCCAGATTGAATGTAATCATGATAACTTTATGCAACAGCTTTGAAACAAAATTTTCAAAACTAGACATCTCCCATTATTTTAATTACAAATTATAAATAAATTATAGTTAATTAAATAAAATTAGTTGCAATCGCAGGAGTTGTGTTTCAACAGAGAATCAATCGGAGCGAACATCTAAACAGTTTACAAAAATAAAATGACTTAAAAATATTGTCGAATTATAAAAAAAAAATCACATTTATCATATACATATAAATCGTGTTCCCTTTAAAAAAAAAACAAATTTACTTTTATCAATTATTAAAGTCTTAACAATTTCTAAACATAATAACAATATAAAAAACACTTTCAGAAGGATAGAGGGTACTCTAAATGTATTATTTCAATCTATTACAAACCTTCGTATACATCTGATGCAAAATTATATCAGTGTTTCTCAAAAATCTATCAACATTTTAAATGAAATTATATATAAATGCGTTTCAATTCAATTTACACACTTGCTAACCCATATTCGCATACATAACTATTGCCGCAATGTAAAAATATGATTAATTCAAATAAAGTATCGTTCATTGCCTTCACGTTTAACATAAAAAATAACCCTTCTGCGAAATTGCAGAATATATATATATATATATATATATATATATATATATATATATATATATATATATATATATATATATATATATATATATATATATATATATATATTTAAAATTGCATATCGACGAATTAACACCTAGTAAAATTCACAGATACAAGGGATATCAGTCAAGATTGGATACTTTACATTGAAATGTACAAGAAACGGGTTACAGTGTGACTTTAAAATTGGGCAAAGTGACTTTATTGAATTAAAAAGACCAAAAAGTGGCAAAATACTGCTATCCTACGAAAGGTGGAAGCGCTACCGTTTTAAAACGCTACAAGATGAAGTTTACGGTTTCTATTTCAATATCTTATAGACCCTCCACAGGCAGACGAGTGCCGCCGCAATTGAAATGGAACAGTGGAGAGCTATTTTCTTAGTGTTATCGGTTCGGACTAAGATGAGCGGCGTGGCTGATGACAATTCCGCTAATACTGGCAAATACCGCTTCGGATTCGTTTCCTTTTGATATCTGCAACACGGATCCGTCTGCCAGGATAATGTGTAACAACTAGTGCAGAGCATTGAGAGTATTCCGAACGGAGCGCACGCTAGCGGCTTACAAACGGCCCCTGAAAACATTCAAGATCAATTATCGAGTCTGTGTTTAGTTGCATAACTCACGGCGAGGATGTGTTGATGTTGTATACCGGTGATAATACTCGCTATCCCACTATATACGGCTATTTTGTGCAGGGCGTTGCCGACGATGATCCAACGTTGGGTCACCTCGGCCAATCGTTCGGGTTCTATCACAATTACGGCACAGCCCGCCTCTAAGGCGTGTTCCAGTTCCATTTCGAATTTGACCAGAAAGTTTTCACTGTCGTATACCTCTCGTATGACGGCCACATTTGATGAGCGGAGATCGCTGAAATTTTCAATGTCAGAATATTAATTTCATACCAAACGAGAGCGGTTACTATAGTGATAATTTTTCAGGAAGAATATATACACATTTTTGTTTCAATATACATTACTTGAAAAATGAATAAAAAACAATATCTAAGTTTCAATATATGTATGTAGTTTTCTTTTCAAACACCACTTATGTTATTGATAATAATAAATTTTTGAAAAACAGTTCTAATATAGTGAAAAAATCGAACTTATTTTCAGTTTTTATCGTCACATATATAATATCGCTATTCTGTGTGTATGTGTGTGCATCAGCGATAACGCTCGCCATACTATAATAGTCGTTTCGATTCGACATAGTAATGTAATAATAATAGGAGGACCCGTACGAACAAATAATTGTTGTCAATATTACGCGGTACATCTCTTTAAATACGCTACAAAGCACGGAATACAATCGGATCAATCCACTTATAAAAATGTATCCCGTGTTGTTAATTGTGGGTTTTTGAATTCATTGTGCAATTTTTATTGATGCTTGCCCATCTTGCGAGTAATATAAACAAATGGAGAAGTTTTTATCGGACATACGTCGAGCACCAAACATCAAATACGACTGATGCTAAAATTATTTAGGATTGTCTGTGGACAATCGTCACTTGACAACAATATGACGCCCAGAACCACTTCTATTCATATAACATTTCTCTGCATATGTACGTCACAACCAAAACGTACGAATATAATAAAAAAAACTTATTTTTTTCCTGAAAAACTTCTTTCGTTTGCTACCAATGTTTCCTCTAGGCGGCTAATAGACGACGCTAAGTCTCTGAGCATTTAACGCCATCTATTGAAAATTTATTTAATTAATTAATTTTTCTATTAGTGTTTTATATTGTTTATATGTAGGTAGGTAAGTAGTTTTTACTATATTTTTTTTCATATTAAACAATTAAATATATTTAAAAGTTATTTGGATCGAACGTGTGCGGATTGAACACAGGATCGACACATTTCTTTTAATTAATTGCCATAACTCATGCGATGATATTCCATCGGGCACAATACTAGTTTGTATATAAACCACATATGTATATACTCGAATAGTAACAATACGCCTTTCGAACGTTGCATACATACATACGTATACGTGACAATAATATGCAAACGGACTAAACAAACAAGAATATAATTACAAGTTGTTTTTATGGTATAAAAAAAAAATCGATTTAAAAAACGGCAACTGTTTTGTTTGGAAAGTTCAATAGTATTAAATGTCAGCTGTGTGACGCACAACGACCGTGACTTTGGGGTCGTTGACAGGTTTATATAATAGGCGACCGGACAATGCGACGTTGAAGAAATGGTTTGTGGGGGTCGCGGGGGGCGCAGGCCGAGGGGGCTGACGCTCCGGGGGGTCGCTGGACACTTACGCTGGTTGGGGGGCCACTCCAAGTGGGGGGGCCAGGGGGTGTAGCGGGAGCTCCGGCTCGGCAGACATCGTTGGGGCGGGGGCGCGGGGGCGGAGTGCTCGTGGGGGGGCGCAGCACCCTGTGTGATGGGGTAGGCGGGTTGGCGGGGGAAGAGAACACTTCCCCGTACGTCTCGCACTCAACTCCACTCGAACACACCGCAAACTTCAATCTCGTTTTGGCCGTAGCACGACCGTTTACGACGCCATGCATTCTGCCTGTCATTCACTGATTATAAAAGCGATTTTCTCATCTTAATTCCCATTTTAAAACTCTGCAGTATATTTATTTTATTTGAATAGTTATTTTAAAGATAATTTATTATAAAACTTATCAAATATTTTTAATTTATAACTTTTGATCCTCGTAAGTGACACTTCTCTTTTGCCAAGTTGGAGGCCAAATACAAAAGCTAATATGTGACATATTTTACATACGTATAATCATTATAAAGGTCTGTTCATACCTAGTCAGCACGTACCGACTTCAGCGGGTATCCGGCCGTACGAAAAGTATTCTTTGGTACTTTTTGTATGGGTATGTTCATTTCAACCGTCACGTTTACGCCACGGCAGGCTTACAGCAGTACCCGACATTTCCTGTTCATACCTTACAGCAACATCCGTCAACGTATCGTATCCGTCTTTTTGGCCATCGTAGAGATATACACGCGAATTTGTACGTGCCATGAGTCTGCCGCTTTGCTGTTTTGGACCAATTACACTGAGCAACAAAAAATCACATTCTTGAGTTACCAGAGCGGAGACTAGCCAATCTTTACTAAGTTTGACCCACTGAAATCGAATATGATATTGATTTTTGTTGGTGGGTGATCGTTTACGAGATATGAGCGTTTAAAAAATCCGCGATTTTTACAGTTTTTTGGCTTTTGCGGTCTTTAACTCAAAATTTAGGATTGTTACGCTCAAAGTGAGTATTGGAATCAATAGTCAGATATTTTTCCTATTAATTGTTATATTTCATTGCTTTAAAATACTCCTAATTAATTGTCTAGCGAATTTTAAAAGTCAAAAATATATTTTTTTTTACGGATTTTTTTTCCGTGCTATTTTTCATTTATTTGGTAATTTTTTTATTTCACCACGTTTATAAGGATTGGTTTTCTATCTCAATATTTTTTTTATCTAAACGTACTAACTCAAGCGGTATATTTATTTAAAATTCGCTAGACAATTAATTAGAAGTATTTTAAAGCAATGAAATATAAAAATTAATAGGAAAAATATCTGACTATTGATTACAATACTCAGTTTGAGCGTAACAATCCTAAATTTTGAGTTAAAGACCGCAAAAGTTAAAAAACTGTAAAAATCGCGGATTTTTTTAAACGCTCATATCTCGTAAACGATCGCCCACCAACAAAAATCAATATCATATTCGAATTCAGTGGGTCAAACTTAGTAAAGATTGGCTAGTCTCCGCTCTGGTATTTTTTTTTTGTTGCTAGTGTTATCGATAGTGACAGTTGACAGCTGTTCAATCTTTCGACATGGTTTTGGCGCTAATAATGACTTTTTGACAATGCTTCCATAAATTTTGTAGATTTTTTGGTGATTTGTGTTTTTATTTTATCCAGTATTGTTTCAAATTGGTATCGGTTCATACGGAAATATTTAAAAAAAAATTGTCCATCATCCACAAGCTCCTTATACAGTGTCCAAAACTCTCCTTCGGTTTTTCTATTTTTTAACATGGGATGCACATCAAAACGCCTCCGTGCTTTTTTATTGCCTTCTTGAGATTCTTCTTCCAACAACAACGCGATTATACATAATCTTTCGTTCGATAAACGCCGTAACATTTTTGCTGACTTGTATTCTGACGCGTAGCTACGAATGCACGTGTATGCATTCATATTGTAAGTACTCGACAATACGACGTAAGCAATATTGCGCCGTATCGTCATGGCCTGCAATGTATAAGTAAGCCAATTTTGCCTTGCACTCGGCCAAAGTGCTGTAAACGTGATGTGACCGCGACGTGTAGGTAGATATGTAATAAAATGACATATTTGAAACGGAGTCGTGCAGTGCTGTTAAGTATGAACAGACCTTAATTCGTTCCGAAATTTTCAGTGTAAGTCGAAAACCGTGTAAGTCGAGGAATTCTTGAATTCGATATATTTGATGTGTGAACTGTATGTATGTATGTATTAATATTTTTGTATCAAGGGGCAATTGAGAAAAATAAGAATAAGTGTATAAATCTTCATGAAAGTAACATTTATTTGGTAACCGACATTGCTGAAATTTTACTGATCATGGTGAACTTGAAGATCGAGTACATAAAAGTGGAAGTGGTCGCGTTTCCATGGTTATTTAGTGCTAAATATATTTTTGTCCCTATGTGGCAACTGCACGTGCCAATAACGGCGGAAATCGGCGGATTTTTTTTTTAAATTCTCAACCGCGTAAGTACGAATTCGCGTAAGTCGAATTAGCGTAAGTCGAATTCGCGTAAGTCGAATTCGCGTAAGTCGAATTCACGTAAGTCGAGGACTTACTGTATATGACATATTTTACATACGTATAATCATTATAAACCGGTGGCCCTTACGGCATAAACTCTGAGTTGACGAAGACTCGAAAAATGAACTCGAAAAAAATAAACTTGTACCAAAGAATTAAGATTATGAGTGGAGGTAGACGGTTCCGTCAGCACCTTCCATGAATCTCACACATACACGTGGGCTTGTCCCGTAAACCGTCAAGCCATCAGCATGGCTTACTGGTTGGGCTTTTGTCTAGCACCGAAAGGCGCCGGGTTCGATCCCGTCAGTTGACCTCGATTGAAAATAATTTATTCCGAGTATATAATGCTGCTGGTCATAATTGAATATTTGCTGCATTATGCTGCTGGTCATAATTGAATATTTGTGACACCAAGTCAATTGATTCCTGTCGGTTCCTCCATTAAAGTGGCTAAAAACCATCCGACCTACTATTTCACCACTATTTGTAGCGTAATAAATAAACGAATTCTTTTTTTACGAGCTTTGTATTAGTTTCAATGGGGAATATTACACTATCAATTCTATGTAGTATCGTGGATTTCAAAACAACCCGAATTCGCTACTGATTATCATGATACTGACCTATTACACTTCCCAATACGGATCGCGTGATAATATTGATAGAATAATAATATGCCCCTTGTCACTTGGATTTTATTTTTAATTTTAAAATGTTAGAGATCAATAATCTTAGTTTCCCTTTTTTTAAATAACAAAAATAATTTATATTATAATTTCCCGCTATTTACCATTCACTTCTGGATGAATGCCTCACTAATATTCTTCCATTCGTCTCTTTGCGCAACTATCATCCATCTCACCCTACACATTTTTTTTAATTTCATCCAACCCATCTTCCTTATAGCTTTTCTTTTACCCCTTTACATTTTCTCGGGTACATGCCCAACAAATATTTAATATCATTTCCTATGTTTACACATGTTGCACCTACGTCATATACGGCATTACTTTTATTATATTCAACCAGTGGTGTCACCTAAAACTATTTTTTTAATAATTAATATTTGTTAATTGTTATGACTTACGAGAGAGAAGCGCCAAAAGAGAAGCCAAAGTTCACACGTTGTTTCTGGGTAGCGTCTCCGTCTGTCTGAATCAGTTAACCTTCTTACCTTTAGGTACATACATACACTGATTTCTCAGGAATTTGAACAAAAGTCAATTATGGCTCATATTTGTTGCTATTTATATGTAGCTGCACCAAATGGATTTCGCTGTTAGCCGTATAAATACAGAAAGCTGTATATATACAGAAATTGCAATGAGGCGTGTAGCCGATAACAAATATGTTAAATTAGCGTTTTTCAATTTATATAATTTGGTGTCACTCGGTGCAGACCGCACTCCCCGCACTGGCCTGGCGACGCTACTGTATCCAACTACCCATTTATTTCAATCGCGATGTTTGGTTACTGTCTGTTATCGGTGAACAGACGGTCTGTGAAAGAGATGGCTGCATACGTAATGGCATAGTAAACGAGATCTTGGTGAACAGACGGGGTGAGAAAGAGATGGCCGTATACGTAATGCCTGGAGCGCATCCTCGGTTTACGGAAAATCTGTGAACGAGTTGTCGTGTCACCGCTTAATATATCACTAGAGGCCGGAATCTGAAGGGGCCGGAAACGTGCCGCCTATTGTTCAATTGTTGTAAATCCTTTGTAAAAAAGGTTCGGCAAACCTTTAACAATGCATTTACAATCTTTGAACAATAAACAGTCCCTTCAGATTCCGGCCTCTATATATCACAAGTATCACATTTTATCGTTAAAAACTAAAAGGTTAATTTTGGAGCTAGTCAACTTGTAATATGAACAGTCAAAGCTCGATACAATCATATTCATATTCATAGTAACTATACCCGATTTTCCTCGATAAATTCATACTTATACTACTTTAGTATGCAAATGAGGAATTATGCAACGGATAGGTACGAGTAAGAAACACGGCAGCGCTCGATAGCGTCATAATGGGCCATAAAGGACAAGGTTCCTTTGTCTCCAGGGATCAGAGAGGCAGGTCAGTATTTGCATAGGGTACTTGGGTACTTGTCTCGGATGCTGAGGATAAAATTAGATGTGGCGTGTGTCGGCGACTACCGGTGCAGGGGTCGCGCGTGGGATCTCGCAGTTCAAGAACCACGACTACCGTTTAACATTTAACCAGATCTGACCATCGCCAGACAGTTACGATTTACTTTAGAATACATTTGTATAAATCAAAAAACACAAGATTCTAATGTACATATGTATATCGTAGGCAAGGAAGAATGCAGTTGATTGATCGGCGCCTGCCTGTCCAGTGCAAGTGAATAATTAACTCTCGAGTCCTGAGATTCTTCGGAGGATGGGAGCATCAGCGGCTCGATTGATTCCGTTCTTGATGATTTCGCATCACCCACGGTCCTCTTCTAATTATGATTAATCGAGCTAGAGAGGTCGGTGTCGGACGGCAAGGCCAGAGTCTGTAGGCCGCCAAATACCAAAAAACACGAAAAAAATGTATGAGCAATTGTCTTACACCCACTCGCGATGATATAACCCGATCGAAAAATATCTACAAGGATGTAAAACAAAATCTACTCGTAGACCTTTTGAAGTTCAATTTCTATTGTCGATGGAAAATGCTTTAAAATTTACTACACGGTCGATTTGTTTTAATGGTTTCCATATATGGATTGACATATTGTCCAATTTAAAAACATGTACAACAAAATTAACCATTTGAGACTTTTTTCCATGATAAATATAATATCAAAATAATGAAAAAAAATGCCTTCTAAATCAGGATAATGAAAATAAATAAAGAAAATTTAACTATCAATATATACATACATATATATGTATAATAGCGGTCTCCGTGACGAGACAGAATGTTAAATTACAGAAAACGCAAATATCGGAAGACAAAGATCGAAAATCGAAAGATCTTAAGTCGAAAGATCAAAAAAAAATACTGCATGGTAAACGGTACATACTCACTTAATTTGCGCGATCAGGATACAACAGGAACAAGAGGAACAGGCTTTTCCTCCCGTATTAATGTGCGCGCGCAGAATACGGGAGGAAAAGCATGTTCCTCTTGTTCCTGTTGTATCCTGCTCGCGCAAATTAAGTGAGTATATACGTGAGTATGTACCGTTTACCATGCACAATTTTTTTTTGATCTTTCGATTTTCGATCTTTGCCTTCCGATATTTGTGTTTTCTGTAATTTAACATTCTGTCTCGTCACGTAGACCCGTATAATAGATAGTAAGTATGCGTTAAGTAAAAAATACAATCATATGAATTTTCGTGCTTTAATAATATATGTATGTAATTTTCCAGGATACAAATTACACATATGTATATGGAAAGGCTTATAATTTAATTGAATAATAAAAAAAATGTTCAACCAACTAAACTTCGGTCATAAAATAAAGTATTAAGACGTGTGGGAAGTAAAATTAGTGATATTCTGCGAAAGGTCGAAAACCTGCAAAAGGTTACTGTCCTTTTTACATATTCTTTTAATATCTATCTATAAAAAAAAATCACTAGGATTTCATAGAATTATCCTTAAAGGAAAAAGTGATGTTTTACTGTGGGAGGTAGCCTATGAATGATGACTAAAATTAGACACACATGGGTGTTAATTTATAACCATTTCTTCTATTGTTTTAATGAAATATACTTAAATTAAATATGTAAGCATACAACATTTTCTCAAACCGCAGACATGATTTGCTATTAAGTTAATTTAATAATGAGTATTTTAAATGTAAATGTTGTAATAATCATTATTCAAAGTTAAATAATAATAATTTACTCATAGAAACAAACACAACTTGATTAGTGTCACGTTCATGGCAATAATTAAGAAAATTCAAGGTTTTTATTAATATCAGGAGTTTCAAACAATTTTTTTTATAATTTATTTATTTTATGCATATGTGTGATTTATTTTATAGCCTAGAACAGGGGTCGGAAAACTGCGGCTCACGTGCCGAATGCGACTCTTTGACCCCTTGAGTGCGGCTCGATTTATAGTGCATCTTACAAACATCGATAAACAATTTATAAAGCATTATAAGAGACATCTATGGATAAATTTGACAAACATTTTTGCAGCATTTTATAAGTCAGCAAATTCGAGTTGAATTGTGCGAGACATAGGACAAGGTTGCCAATTTGTAAGAACTGTTTTAATGAAATCAGACAATTTTGCAAACTCTGATAGACCTGGAGTCATAAATCCAAAGTCTCACCAGCAGCACCGGGCTAAGGATCGAACCCGTGACCACTCAGTCGAAAGAATTACACGCCAAATACTGATCTATGCTGCTGGTTCATGATGAATTCATTCATAATCCATATTTAATTTTATTAAATATATTTTAATTGTACTATGGATGTCATGTGTGTGGCCTCCTAAGTCTTGGCTTTTTATATTTTGTACAAAAAAAAAGGTGGAATTATTTAGTACATTTAAGTGGCAAAATTTTTATTTCTTTGTATTTTTCTGAATTTACATAATTGATAAATAAGCATGTTATATAATTTTTTCATAATAAAACCAGGAAAATACACATGGCTACTTGGAGCGGCGTGACCAGGCGGCGACATCCTATACAAATTGCCATATAACATAATTTTCATATGCAAGATGACAACATGTATGTATATACTACATACATACATACATATATACTGTGATATATAAAAGGTCCCGATGAAAAAAAATCGAAAATAGCTTCAATAACGAGCGATATAGCTCGAAAGAGACTTTGTATGTATGTTTGTTTGGTTCGTAGAATCCGTGACGTTCAATTTAATAAAAAAAACAAATGAATATTCAAATAAATTTAAATAAAATAAAACTATTCAAATGTTTACTATTAGATTAGCCATGTTTAAGCGGTTTATATTACAAATACCGAGCGAAGCCAGATAAAACCACTAGTATAATATATTATAATGTACACTGAGTTTGAGGAGGTTAAAGAAATTATTTTACTATACAGAACATATTAATAGAATGGATTTTTAATGTTTGATAGTAAGAATAGTCCTCAAATACTACTGCAAGCATAAAATTAAAAGATATTTGAAAACTTTCAATCAGACAGGCAGTCTTGTTCATGTTGGACACATAGAACCTGTATTGAAATGAATGCACCCTAATTAGTATGAAATTATTTAATTCAGATGACTAAAGGTTTCAAAACTATTTTCATCGACAATATTTATATACCTGAATCTTTTTGAAGCCACATTCAATATTCGAAATCATACTTTAAGAATGTTACAGGTCAATAAAAACGACATCAAAAATAATTCCCCATCATAACATCACTTGATCATTTCGCACTGGAGTGGCGATTTGTCGTTTATTTTTTGTGCTCTTTGAAAAATGAAAGTATCTGGATTGGGAGTACGATACCTTCAGAGTTCACTGGTGTTATAAAGTGGGCTGATAAACCACACATTACAAGCCCACCCACCCACACGATTGGCCAAAACGGCCTTCTTCGCCCACCCGTACCACTGTCACTGTCGCTGTCGTTCTCCAACAACGATACTCCATTTTCCTCTTCAAACGATGGGATACCATCACAAATTGTCCTCTCAGCTGGCTTATCTCTGACTTTGCATCCCCACTGGTCTCCTGTAATTAATTTCTGCACGCCACTGGTGCAGCACGCCAACAACACGACTACACCTCCGTCAGCTTTATACAGAGTGGCGCAATTACTGAATCTTAAAAGTGAAATTTTTAGGACATATTTGTGCGTATTGAAAAATAAAAAAATAACTGTTTAACTGTTCAACTATGTAACTTGAGAAATTAAGTAGGGGCGGCTAGAAGGCGCATTTCAATAGCCAGCTGTCATCACGTCGATCTGATGGATGATTCCGATGTAATTTTTGATGATTAATTCCTTAAGCGCCATGACGGAGACATTTGCTTATTTTATTGACAGTAATCCCTCGTATGTGGGTAAAATATCAAATCGATCGAAAAAGTGGAAGTGGTTCGAATTCAGCTCACATATTGCTGTCCTCTGAAAGAAAATAACTAACATAGTGAAACTTATATAAAAACTTCAATTGGGATTTAAGTTTAAATGAGATTTATATATGTAATTGATCATTTTAAATATGTATGTACTTTTATATTTAACAGAAATGATTATTCTCAAGTCTTTTATCTAATATATAATTTGGAAAGAGACTTTGTATGTAACATTGGTTGGTTCGTTAGTACATCCGTGACTTCATCGAACAAATGATTCGAATTTTTTCGATTCAAAGGATTCGAAGTCCCCGAGGGCGAAGGCACCACCGGGGGCGCAGACTCCGACGGCGAAGCCCTAGTGGACACAGGCGCCGGGGGCGAAGGCGCTGGGGGGGCCGCTGGATTCTGGTATACATATAATTTCGAAAGATGCTTATATATGTCTGTATATATGTTTATTTGTTCGTGACAGTCAATTTAATAAAAAAAATATTCATGTTTAAGCGGTTTATATTACAAATACCGAGCGAAGCCGGATAAAACCATTAGTATACTATAACATATAATATTATTCCGATGTATCTAATTTGACACATTTAGTCACAGCTTAGTGCACTAGTAAAACCAAATATGCTGCTAGTGAGATCTTGTGGTTATTAAAAAACACAGATTGAGCGTCTCCTGTCAAAATTTTCCGATTTTTCAAGTTTAATTGTTGTGATAGATCCAATATAATGGTATTCTCCCCCTTAGTTTATTGCCAATTCGAGCTATTGTCATCTCGAATTCGTTGAATCTTATTATTACTCCTTACATTATGTATTTCTCGTAAATTTGCCGTGCATTAAAACTTTGATGATTGTCCATAGATGTCCCCATTGTATTCTACTGTATTATATGTAGTAATTATGAACAAAAATAATCTAATCATGTGTATCGCCTTGGAATAACTCCTGTCATGGCACATATGATGTATGTATTTATTAAAAATAATTTGCATGTTTTAGTGTTAGCAAACTTCCGTCTATCGGTAAAATATGAACCGAAAAAGTGACAGTGGTTCAAAAACAGCTCACTAATTTTGCGCTAGAACACGCAGTTTGTAAAATTAATAATAAAATTTAAAAAAATAAACTCAATATTTCAATATCACTACATATTATGATAACATCATATGGTTAAAATCCTTCCTACCTACTATGCCACCACTATTTGAGTATTATTAATGTACAATAAAATTTATGTACAATTCATAGATGTCTCGTTAATTTAACAGTTTTTCAGTGTCACATAATTCAACGACTTGTAATAAAAATGCTGCATTGTTTGTAATTGGCCAGGAAGGCGCATTGGGGTTTACCTGTAAGGCCTTCCTGGTAAATATGTAAAATAAATAAATCAGCAAAATAAGTCGTAAATTGTTTTAAAATATTAGCATGATTATTTTATATTGTAGTAAAATTAAACAATCATTCTTTTTTGAGATATTTAAGTTTAAAAATGCAGTGCAAAATTTTCCTTGACATTTTTCTAAATTTATTTGGTATTAATTGTATATCAAAAGAAGATCTAATTACTAGAATTCATTTTAGTGCCTACTTGTAATTAAATAATAGAAGTAATTTTTCTTTGAGAAAAATTATATAAAATAATACTATACTTATGTACCAATTTATTTGTGAAATTAACATAAACTTCGTTTTAAAGTGAGAAAATTATTTTGCAATTTTCTAAAGAGAGTTGTACCATCCTGTAGATATGTACATCATACCATACATAATACTTTTCCGAGTGAATCCCTTTACATTTCAATCTGACCATTTGTAAACATTGATTATGTTGACTTAATGAAGTTGTATGAATATCAAGGACATGCCGAGTGAACTGTGAGCCAGTTCATAATGGTACATAATTGCGATATCGATATGATTCAAGTGGAAGTGTCTTTTAACTAGTTTGTCCTATTTTGGTGTTGCCAGTGTGGGCAGCGAAACAGCCCACTCGAAGTGACGTGCAAAACAACAAGGTTCAAACTGAAAAATAAAAGTGTAACATTGTCGTGTGTAAGACGATCGGAATCCAGTTTCACTAGAGGACATTGGATATCATCGAAAACCTTGGTCTTTTGTCCGCTTTCAATTGCTCAAATTTTTCAGACGAATTTGTATGGCGAGTACAGAATGCGAAAGAAAAATGAGCCATTATAAAACGGTAAAATTAATATTGTGAATATATAAAATATCATACTAGAAAATGGTGAAATTTCTTACAAGCTAAAATTTTCCAGATTTTTCCGGGCACAATTTAAGATATGCGTTTAAATATCAGATAGCACTGAGCAACACAAAAATCATATTTTTTACTTACAGGAGCGGAGACTAATTAATCTTTACTTAAGTGATATGAGCGTTTAAAAAATGTGCAATTTTTACAAGCTTTGGCTTTTGCAGTCTTTAATTCAAAATCTAGTATTTTTGTGTCAAAAGTGCGTATTGTAATCAATAGTCGGGTGTTTTCTTCTATTTTTTGTAATTTTGATTGCTTTAAAATACGTATAATTTATTATAAAAAGTCGGAAATATATTTTTTTCTTATTATCATGAGCTAATTTTTCACTTTACAGCGTGTATAAGGGCTGGTTTTCCATCTCATTATTTTTTTGATATATCTGAACGTGATATCCGAATATATCCGAATGATTTTAAACTACAATATTAAATGTTCTAGTCGGGATCGCTCATCGCCCGTAAGTGAGCGTGAACGAGTGAGATGGAGTGATGCGCTCTCATTCTTCATCTTGCTCTTGCATCATGCATATAACAGTTTTTTAACTCAACTTCAAATCATTTGCCACTCGAATTAGTACGTTTTGATAATAAAAAAAATATTAAGATTAAAAACCAATCAATATAAATGTGAATAAGTGATTTGGCCCTCACGGGGATGTTTTGTGTTCGCGATTGCTTCTCATATATAAATTCGTACATAGATACATATATTGGTGCTGACTGTTGATAATAGACATTCCTAATTTTTTTCCTTATATTTAAATATTATTATGTATATGTTGTGTGACTATTGCTTGATTTTTTGATTTTTATGGATTGTACGTATAAATATGAATTTAATCTGTATATACATCGTTAATTATTTTGTTTCTTTTTGTTATATTTTTGACCATTGTGGCGCATTAGGAATTCATGTTATGCCAAAATGGTCCAAACTTTAAATACAATTAATGAAATAATATGTACTACGAAAAATAAATGTGCAAGCAAAAAGTATGTTTTTGACTTTGAAAATTCGTTAGATGATTAATTATGAATATTTTAAAGCAATAAAATATCATAATCAATAGAAAAAACATTTGACTATAAGTTGCAATACTCAACTTTGGCACAGCAATACTAGTAATTTATACAGCAATATAATTACAAACTTTGGACTAAAAATTGCCCATTTATTTAAACGCTCATATCTCTTAAACGAAAGCAAACTATAAAAAGCATTGTCATATTCGAATGGAGTGGATCAAACTTGGTAAAGATTGATAAGTCTCCGCTACTGTAATTTTTTTTTGTTCCTCAGTGTAATTAGTAGACCTCAATCATGCACTTTAAAGGAGTGAACGTAAACATGATCACTCATAAATTTTCTTAACGTAAGCGATGCAATACAACATGATGCAACTTCGTACGAATAGACGCGTGACTGGATTTTCTAAATATATCTCAATTTGCACAAAATCATTCAGTGGATTTAAAGTTTCAGCGAAAGGTGTAAAGTTCCCATATCGACATTCAACATTCCCAAATAATATCTAGTGTACATTGCGTTTTCACGTCCAGCTTGTAATACGCGGTCTCCACTGTTGTTGCCGACAATAACCGTTATTAGCGGCGACCAAAGCGAAGTGTTGATTGATCTCGGCGATAACTCACTCGGACAAAACGGCCATCATCGTCTCGCAATTACCTCTCAGCCTCTCGTTGGAGTGCTCTAATGAGACGTGAGCGAGCCCCCGATTGGCGATCACTGGAACCGCGCACACTTTGGGACACCTCAGTTCTCATACAGACGTCAGAGATTATGTCCAGATTGTATATGTACCTCAATTTTAATGGATGATTATTGCAGCGCATTTGGAGAGTTGTATCATACATGTAGAGATATAAATTAATGCATAAGGTGTGATCAAAAATTACTAAGAGCATATTTTTCCGGCAATTCAAAAATTTCAGATGATTCGGCGGAAAATTCCAAGCTTTTAGTTGCTCTTTCATAAAAAAGTATATAGTTTGCCAAAATTGAATTATAAATATGGTGACCATATTTGCAAGAACTCAAAACAAGACGCTCCACAAAATATTGTCTCCGCTTATTTCCCTCAAATAATCATTAATATTGTTGTCGAGGAATTATAATGTTTTTTTTTCAGAATGTACAATTTATGTGTGCAAGGAAAATAGAAAAAAGATAAAATATATATATATAAAAGATTAATTTTCAACATTTTTTTGGCGCAGACTGAGCCGATGTAAACTCACTCATTAAATTGTCAAATTAAGGCCACCAATACTACCAATATCAGACCCAGCTCTGGAGTTGTCAATTTGACAATCATATGTATGAAACTAAGAATTTACTAAGGACGTTCAAAGTCACTTCATTTCCATCAACAAACAATGGTATTAACAACATCAAGGCCCTACTCTAGAACAGTCCAATTTTCAATCATTTGAAAGTACATTAAGTACTGTTGAAGAAAACGAGAAAGCACTTTGATTGCACAACAGCTACCAAGCTTGTCCATAGGCCACTAATATTGCCAATTAAAAGGTTCTCCAAGCACGTTGCTTAAAATCAGTCTTGTTGAACCTCTTTATTAGTTTGTAGTAGTAGCGGGTGGGTCACGTGGCTATAAGAATGGAAAAAAGAGCTGGAATTGTACTTAAGAGCATGTAAAAGGGTGAAAGGATGTGGGAAACTGACCATGTGGGGTGAGATGGATGAGAGTTGCGCAAAACTGAGATGTATGGACACGTATTGGAGAGGCCTTCATCCAGCATTGGATGCTGAATGATTATGATGATGATTATATGTATGTGATTTCATGTTAGCTTTGAAAGAATACTTTCACTGACTTTTTTCGGAATTCGTATTCCAAATACTTATGTATATATATATATATATATATATATATATATATATATATATATATATATATATATATATATATATATATATATATATATATATATATATATATATATATATATATATATATATATATATATATATATATATATATATATATATATATATATATATATATATATATATATATATATATATATATATATATATATATATATATATATATATATATATATATATATTTACTTCTGACACTTCTATTAATGTTGTGTCTTATTTTTCTACATACAACAAAAGTTTTCCGATATATTCTTCGGTGTATAAATATTTCATTATATCAGGAAGTAAATTTGATGACGTTAGACCAATTTTTGCAGTTTATCCAAACACAGCTTCATATGGAGACCGTTTGATCCCTGAATAGAACGCCCTACTTTTCATAAATTGGACTTTCCTCAGTCCATTCTTCCAAACGGTGCTGTTGTTTATTTATTTTATTAATTTTATTAAATACACACAACATATGTGCCATGACAGGAATTATCCCAAGGCGACAAACATGATTAAATTATTTTTGTTCATATTAACTAACTAACTAACAATTTTTCAAGCATAGCAGTACATAGAATACAATAGAGACATATCTGTGGATAATCAATTAAATTTTAATCCACGGAAAATTTGCGAGAAATACATTTTGTAGGCTGCATTTATAAGATTCAACAAATTCGAGATGCACATAACTCGAATTTACGGGAAACTGATGAGGAGGATACCGATTTATTGAATCCATCAAAACGATTAAGCAAGAAAAATTGGAAAATTCTAACAATAAACTATCGATCTGTATTTTTAATAACCACAAGATCTCGCCAGCAGCGAATTTGGCTGGAGCTTGAACCTACGACCTCTCTACTGGTATGCAAAAGCTTTGTCAGTGTACTACTCAGTTGATCCATCATCCAAGTTGACAGCATGTTTTACATAAATGTTCTGATTGGTGTGATATGCATATGCTTTACTTCTACTAGTGAATTCAAATTCAAATCACTCTAACATATATAAAAAGTTTAGCTGTACAACTTTATTCTGAGCTTAGCATGAAACTTTACGTGTGTGGTCGCCATATTTTTTGGTCACACTTAGTTTTATATTTATTGCATTAAATCCGACGAAGACATGCAACTAATGCGATTCCAGAGGCGGCTCTTGGGTACCAGAGTGCATACTTGATATATAGTTGCATGCGCATGTTGCATTAATAAGGCTGTATTTCGCATTGTTACCGATCGACCATGTTTGGTCATTCGAACATATGGTCATCCGCGTTGTCGGCCACGTTGTAAATAAACTACATATGACCAGTGTCCGAGCCTAATAAATGATAAGCTTGGTAAAAAATGTTAAAATTTACGTTCCCAGACTAAGGAGTGTTCCTTCGGGTCAATCAGTTGACGTTACAGTGTTGTGAAGAGGGCGTGGTTGAGTATAAAAAAAAATGTTAACTTCAATGAAACTGCAGGGCGGAGACTTGATCAATCTCTCGAGATCTCGTTAATGTAAAATCTTAGGCCGTTTAAAGTTTCTCCATAGTCGGTAAGAGCCGTTAAGAAAAAAATAAAGACAAAAAAATGTGATAATAATGTTTAAGGATTAATACGATTATCTAAAAAGCTCTGATATAAAGCTATTATCGTCCGGGTATTATGGCGCGTAACTTCGACGATTTATTTCACACACTTTTTATACGAGCGCATACACTTTTTACATTATAATAATAAAATTACACACTTATAAATTAATAAAAAAAATTGAGGAGTTCCTTGCCGGAATGATGTAACTATAATTTCGACGATTTATTTCGGCTCTCGTATTCAATTAGTATCGATCCAGATTTAACGCATCGTATGTATATGTTTATAGCCGTCTATGTTTTTTTAATCAATTTAAATTTATTTCGAAACAAAACTGTAGCCTTTTTTTTGTTAGAATCCAAGCGATAAATATTATATATCAAAGATATTGTTTTGACATGATAAGTTATGATTTGTTAATTAGCGTTCGTGTCGTACGAAGGTATGAAAATTATGTCAAACCACACGCTCACGAATAAAAATGCATTTATTGCAAATTGTGCAATAAGTATCTCAACCGCAAAATATTGCATGACTCGTACGAGTTTTCAAAGCAAACTTGTAATAATAATATATCGAATTAAAAATAAAACAACATATGAATAGCGATGATACGAAACAACTTAATGAACTACATGCATATTATATAATGGTACTATCTTTTATTTGTAGCCATATTCGTTACATTACTATTGTTGTTTGATATGTAAGTATAAGCAAAGCGAATCGATATTATATTAAATCATTGTTGAATAATATAACAACAATCAGACGAGCTTGTAGTACAAGTACGTGCTGATGCAGCATCATGTCAATCAATAATAAAAAGATGTTTGAATTCGATTTTAATACACTCGTGTTAAGAGATCCGATACGTGCTTCAGATTAATAATTGTAAAATGTAATTATTCGCAAATCATATTGAAGAGCAGAAAATTTGATATTTGATTACGGATAGGGTATTGATTGTTATTGTATATTATATATTTTTTTAGTCAGATATGATTCTTGGTCATTCTGTGCGTTGGAAATTACAGAGATTGCTCTTCTCAGTGTTGTATGTGATATTTTTAATTCATATCAAATTTCGACCGGCCTTCAACCGCGTTAGAAAAATCCTCGTCCATCAAACTAGTCCGTAAAAAATCCCAGTCGATCGTCTTGATGGCTTAAAATTTAATTTTGTGTAATTGGATTATATTGAGACATCTGCAAGCCCATGGTGGTCACGAATAACCGAAAGGAAATAGGAGGAGTCGTTGTAAAAGCTGTTATCTAAAGAACGCCCTTGCAGTCATTGAAAATATACTAGAGGTGTAGCTTCGTTATTATTAAATTCAATGTGGATATAGACATAATTCTAATGATAATAATTATGCATTGTGGAGGAAGTTGATTTCTTTCCATTAAAAAAATTCGAGGATGTAATTTACATGTGTATGTATGTATGTCCAATGCTGAAACCTCTTTTTATCTCTTGATGTCATAAAAGCCGAAAAAACTTCATTAAAAATTCGTAAGATTTTCCCATTTGAGATAAACTTGCCTCTTTGCATTGTAATGGTCCGAGCCGGATGCGATTTGTCCAGAGTTCCAAAATGCCTGAACGATTTTGTGGCATTGCAATTATTTCATTAATCACTTCACACGATTAGGAATACTTAAATTTTACGATCGCATTCATAGTTATTCACCGGCAATTTGTTGCCGAATAAACTACACGGTAATAAAACCAAACGGCCAGAGAACATCAGTCAAGTCCATATTCCATAGTATGATAAATAATACCATTTTTTTTTTGTATTCGATGCGATTTGTTGAGATTCTTCCAGTCGGTTGGTTAGAAAACGCCAAGGAATTTGCCGATGCAGTATTGTGGCCAACGGTCACGAAGGAAATAAAGTTAGCGCGATCGACGATACCGACCAGGACTCTTGGAGACCAGAAACTTGGAGCTTGGGACGCTATCAGATTTGCAAGCAGCATGTTCGACATGCAAAAATAGCGATCGGCTACTGAGGAGTTAATAAAAGCTGCCACGAGTGCACGAACGCGCCTTTTATATACGAAAATTATACGTATTACACGTCTAAAGATAGCTATAAAGATATTAATACTATGCATAGCATATGTGCAATATACGACATTATTACTCTCGAGTTTATATAAAAAGCTGCTCTATAGAGAAATTCCAATTTTCATAATACAAATTTCAATATTGAAAAATATGTAAAGAAAAACGATAAAAGAGTTCAACGAGGGTGAAACATGAAACCCACCGCCATAAATTTGAATCATTAAAAATTTTTGAAGGAATTTATTTGTTTTATAAATAAATATTTTGTTACATTGTATTTATATAGCTATCGTCAATCGCTAAGCCTCGATCGATATGCTGTCATAGCAGCAACGCCTCTTCACACAACGCGTCCAGGTTAATTACGAGCATAGTCGGTTTTACGGTCGAACGCACATCGGCACGTTTCATACAAAATAATCCGCAAATACATATAGCGTGGTTTTATTTTAGAGTTAATCGTAGATTTAGCTATTAGCAATTGTAATCAATTTTATAATCCTGGAAGCGTATTCAAGTTTAATGAACTGCAAGGTCAAATACACTTGCATGGTATGCATCAGTGGCTTGCCGTCGTTGGACAAGAGGGACTAGGCTTACCCCTAAAATATTTTACCTAAAATCAACAATTCAATTACAATAATTTCAAATCGTTTTCAATTTTCATATTGTTCAATCGGATTCGCGAAATTTAGAAACCGGAATCGGCCCTACCGAGGTAGAGGTAGTGGATTGTTATACTAGGGTCCGCCGCGTCGTTCACTTGCACGGACTTTGAAGACACACAAGAAGTTTTGAAGACACACAAGGTGTTATTAAGAAAGGTGAGCTACTTAGGATACTTCTGTTAGTACAAAAATAAAAAATTATACTCATTACGTTAAGACAGATTATTATAATTCAAATATTAAAAATATTTTTTTTTTTGATATATATTTTTTCCATATTTAGTCCCCTGTTTTAAAACGCGGCACGCTACTGGTATGTGTTTAGACAAAATATAAACGTGTTACACCAATTGGGAAGTAAAAAAAACTAATAGAACGATAATAAAATATAATTACCTTACGGTTTCGTAATTAATGTATGACTCAAATTTTGTTCTAAGAAAGTATGCAGGTAATTTTCTTCGTGATAAATTAACTTATTATAAAATGATAGATATACGTTATTTTTTGTGATGGCAAAATAAATATGAAAAATGAATTAATGTGTGCGTATAAATACATATATGTATATGCATACGAAAACACACTGAGTGGTACGGGACGTCATGTCCTTGGCTCCCCGCTGTGACAGTGGGTGTTCCCTAAACCGAATTCGGGTGTAGTTACACGGGTAATTGGATTATTAGTCACATTGCGGTGATCACAAATTTGGCACTAAAGTTCTCGTTAGTATGATAGTTATCGTTAGTATGATGGACTTTTCGGCTGCCAGATGTTCCGTTATAGAGATTTTAGTGACTTTGTGACCAGTGCTTTGTGCCCAGTAATCACTGAACCAGTTGCACAACCATAGTATGCACCAGTGCGTGCGGTAAAATTCTCTCTCTTATTGTCGTACAGCCTTACTTAATGTGCGCGAGCAGGATACAAGAGGAACAGGCTGTTCTTCTTTTATCTTGCCCGTGCATATTAAGTAAGGCTGTACGACAAAAAGAGAGAGAATTTCACCGCACGCCACTGGTGCATACTACGGTTTCTTCTACATTTCTTCAAATATGGGATTCACCGTTATCTATCAATGTCAAGAAAGTATAAATCCAAGCATAAAATATCACCAAAAACATTCCAAGGGGCGATTTTTGGGACTGTGTTCCGTGTATACGGGCTAGGGGTGCTTTATATTTTTCGCATGTTTATAAATATCATCCAGTGTGTTTTCGCCCTACTGCTTTCAATTGAGAGGCCACGGGTTCATTCCCTGGGCCGATGCTGCTAGCCAGACCTTGAATATATGACTCCAAGTCGTTCTTCCTCCTATATCTGATTTCATAGTTGAAACGGTTCCACCAAAATTGGCAACCTACCCGTCTCTCGCAAATTCAAGTTTGTAGCATCTTGAATTCATTAATTATATACATATGCTATTCATCTTTAAAAATATATTTCTCGAAATATTAGTAGTATCGAATTTGTACATCGATGTCTGTATGTTACTGTATAAGTATAATTGTTTATTGATGGTATTGATAAGCCAGAAAAAAACGCGCTAGTTTTACCTGTTAGGCCTTCCTGGTGTATATATGTAATATGGCAAATAAAAATAAAACGTAGTAGGTAATTCAAATTTTCCGCTATTAGATATTTGATTGAAATGTTCGAGGTATTTATTATATGTATGTATAAGTAAGGTATATTATTTATGAAAAAAAGCTTTTGAGAGTGCAGTAATGAAACGGAAATTCCAGAAGGGTAAAATCCTCGACGAATAATCGCCAATAAAAATCTTTAATTACATCATCGCTTCGACTCATACAATATAATTTAAAAATGTAACAATCTCAACAGCCGCCTCGAAGAGGATGCAACCAACAACATAATCGAGAGAAGTCCGTACTCCAATAAAATTTAAACACTGAAATATGAGAGTGCTCAATGGAATTCCGAGCGTGTCCATTTACTTGGCATAAATCGAAAAGGGTCGTAGAGATCGCAATCTTTCGATAACGAAAACGGGCGAAAGTAAATAAGCCAAAACGATCGACAAACGAGTGTCGTTGAACTTGAACCCGACACCGAGGTGATCACAAATCAACACCCAAGAAGGAGAAACCCATTGAAAAAATCATCAAAGGCAATTTCGAATCGCTGCATAAGTCAAGAGTATATAATATGTATGTATTGAATGGTAAGCGAGTTGTTAGAAATTGCATTTTGCGAGACGCATGTGCTAGGCATGCACCCATGCATATAGGATCACAATAGGGGGAACTTTTATTTTCGCATCGTGAACCACCACTTCATCTCATCTGCATGGTTTGAGATGGTCGAGGAATTCACGTTCGCTGCCAGGAAACGTTTAACTTATCCTGACGTGATGTATACGTACAATGGTTGCCGGCGATCGTGTACGTAAATCAAACGGTATCACTCCTATTCGCATTATCATAATAATTTGTCGAATACCATCTTTTGCACAATCCTTGTCTAAATTCTATATAACTCTGAGCAACAACTAAGAAAAGGCCTTTTAAAAAAGACATATTTTGTGACTTATAATTAGGGTTGCCAACTTTTTTTGAGACAATTCCGGGACAAATAGCTCAAAACTCAATTTTTATATATTTTTTTTATTCGTTTGGAACATATTTTATAGTTTTTACATGCGGAAAATATTACTTAAGAAAAAAAATTGTCATCAAAATTTAACTGGCTTTCACGCCTCGTTAAATTTGGTTCCTTTATTCGAATACAAAAATATATATATGTACATAAGAGTAAAAGAGGTCGTATTTGCAATTCCGCCTTTACTAAGTCGATATTCATGTTATTCCTGGCCTTCGTCCACACACTTCATGTGACTAAATACTCTTTCTGGGTAAGCATTACTGCAGGGATGGACATAATGAAAGACACAATTTTCATAAGCTCAACCGATTTTTCATGCTTTTTGAAATACTCTGCCCATATCTTGTCATCATTTTGCTTGTCTAACATTTGGAATCGCCACTTTGTTCCAGATGTTTCCTTATTTTGCAAACAGCCGTATAACTTACACCCACTATTGTCGCGATTTTATGTTTATAAAACATTCTAGTTTTTATTAATGCTATAATACTTGCATTTCTCTCTTTAAAAAGAATTCCTTTTCGACTAATCTAAAAAAACTATTTAAGTCTCACAAGCAATTTAAAACATAAATGAAAGTATTTTTTTTTTTAAATTAATCACAAACTTACCCCAAACGTATTGTAAAGCTGCAGCAAAAGAAAAAATCACGGTGTTGTTAACGAAATAATAAAAATTCTTCGCAGAAACGCTCGTATATGCTTTACGTAATTCAGGAGCAAACTCATTTCTCTCATTTCACTTTTATTTTTGAAGACATTTTAAAGGATAATGTTGTATTATTTTTTGTTGGTGAATAGAATAGTAAATAAGGATGAGCTTAAAAAAAAACTAGCCCAAAAGATCTTATTATGAATTATTTATAACCGTTACAAATGGGTGCGAACGCGGTTCAATGGGGTGGCGTAATATTCTGTATGTACGCTGGAAGGACGTTCAACGGATTAATGTACACGATGTCAATTTCAATAAAAATAAATGTAATAGTTTCCTCAAAATTTCCAGGATAATTTAGCATTCATCCGGGATACGGGACAGTGATTCCCATTCCGGGACAATCCCAGCCAATCCGGGATGGTTGGCAACCCTACTTATAATATAATACTTGGGCCAAGAAGAAGAGACAATTTAAAACCTATACAAAAACCCAACCATCCGATCTTCCAGATCATCCGATATAATACGCACCATAAACTTATGAATACAATTTTTGCATCATCAAAATTACACACATTCGACAGCCAAAATGAGTATAATTTGCACCCCAATATTATATATACATATGTTTGATTGACACATCGTAGCCATTCTTACAACCTTAGCTAACCCTGTCATAATTGCATTCTTCCATTGCCAAATATTCTTATTAGCGCTGAACCATCTCAGCCGCCCCGCAGATCCGAACAATAACCGTCTCCAATGACGATGATGATCCATACGAAGCGTCATTTGTAACGTTCGAAGCGCTGTAAAAAATAGCTATTATTCCAACTCTGACCTCTGCTCGTCGATGCCAGCCATCGATAACAGATTAGATGACAGCGATAACAGGTCGACGGTAATATATTACCATTTTAAATACACGATGTGTGAATCCGAGGCAACATCATGACATTGACTCGGTAAGCCTGCGTTGTCTCCAGGCTCAATCGGGTCCACAGAGACGTGCAAATCGTGACCGTCGATTCGTGAAGTGATTATGCTCATCGGGGGTGAATCAAGGCGAAAACTGATGCACTTTGTCATGGTGAGGTGGCTATGGTGTGCGAGTTAATTAAACCGAGAGGATGCAGCGGAGCTCGATGCACTTCTTCCAACCGACTTTAATCGACAATTATTATTAATTATTATCTCGTAATTGAAGTTATAAACTTAACGAACTCGCGCATTTATGTTATGAAACTAAATATCATCATGAAAAGGTCTGAAACGATTTCAATAATACCTATGTATTTTTTTATATGTATTAGTATTGCATAATAATTCCACTTACAAATAATGGGAAAATATTTCAAGCAGCGGCGTGGACTAAAGTTAGCATATTATTCTTTCGAGCAGAGTGGTCACGAGTTCGAGTCCCATTAGAGTCCCGCTGCTGGCCAGACCTTGGTTTGTGACTCCAGGTCGATCGTTTCTAATCAGAGTTTGGCAATTTTTCTGATTTTCATTTCTCTCTTGATAATCTCTCTTGAGTGAATGCGACAGTTGCGCCTCGACCAGATAATACTTATTTTAAATCGACAAAATTGAGGTTTCGTATTCTCCAGTTTTCTCCTCCGAAACTGAACCAATTTTTAAAAAAATTTCATCATCGGTATGAGAAAGATATTTTTTATGTTTGTGTCTTCGTATTTATTAAAAAATCAACTGTTAAATTAGCACGCTGGACTCTTTTCGTGGGTTTGAAAACGAGACGATCTTATAGATGTTTGGTGGCTCCTAGCTCCTATAAAAAATAACTAATCAAAAAAATAAAAAAACAGACATGCCTATGGTGGATATCCAAAGCATATTAAAAAATAATTTCTCTAGTACTCATTGCTACCGTATACGAAACCGAACAACACGACGAACAAGAAAGCCAATACCTTCATTTTAACAAAGTGAATATTTGAGCTCAAAACAGTTGTCTTTTATATACTATTCGGCTATTCGGCTGACTTCGAAACGGATACAAAAAGCTATTGATCAATTGTAAGTCAATCAGACGTCACATTACGTCACATAGCTTTCTTGTTCATGGTCACTTTGTGTATGTCAGTTATTAGTAGTCACCGGAGCCTGAGGGGGCCGTGTATTGTTCAAAGGTTGTAAATGAATTGTTAAAGGTTCGCCGAACAATGGATAGCACTGTGACTATCCTACCTCTAGTTATTAGTTTTCTCAAATTAGAAAACCAATATACATATGTTCGTTGTCATTAATTTAGTGGCCGGATCCACAGCGCGCCGTTTATTATTCAATTGTTGTAAATGCTATTGTTCAATTGTTGTAAAAGGTTCGCCCAACCTTTTTTTTTGTACTCTAGCTTTGTAAATAGAGCCAAACCGCCCCGATTCCTGGAAAAAGCTCTGTCTCTATCCGCAGTCTAGTCATTATCATAGCTTCCGAGATGACTGATTGAGGTGGTAGGTAGTAGCCACTAAAATTTGATGTTGTAAATGGCGAGACTATATAAATTAAATTTTATGTGAGATAGTGTGAAAAAAGTAATTGTATGTAATAACTAGGGGCCGGAATCTGAAGGGGCCGGAAACGTGCCGCCTATTGTTCAATTGTTGTAAATGCTTTGTAAAAAAGGTTCGGCAAACCTTTAACAATGCATTTACAATCTTTGAACAATAAACAGCCCCTTCAGATTCCGGGCTCTAGTAATAACTAGTCACCGGAGCCTGAGGGGGCCGTGTATTGTTCAAAGGTTGTAAATGCATTGTTAAAGGTTTGCCGAACAATGGATAGTGACTATCCTACCTCTAGTAATAACTGTAAACTTTAAAGCTGCATAGGGGTGGCGAGAATGCGTATCTGAATAGTCATCTGTCATCACGTCGATGTGACAAATGATTCCGGAGTAATTTTGATGATTAAATTCCTCGACGTCATGTGTCGAAGACATTTGCTTTTTTTATTGACAGTAAATCCTCTTATGTCGGTAAAATATCAAATCGATCGGAAAAGTGGAAGAGGTTCAAAATCAGCTCACAAATTTCGATCGTCTGAAACAAACTAGCTTACCGAGTGAAGCTTATATAAAACGTGTAAAAAAATAGAAGTAATTCAAATGGGGTCTACATAATTGATAATTTAAATAATACTTTATATTTAAAATAAATTATTATATATGAAGAAATCGTAAATATCAACTGAATACATTTGTTTCCGAGAAACTACCATTGACCTACAGCTCTAAGTTTTAAGTAGTCATTAAAAATAAAAAAGCACATTGCTAATTACATATGTACATACATATAACTTTAGTACAATTTCACCTTGCTTTGTGTAATATAAAACAACCGTGACAGAGATTGCTACCAGTTAGCACTAAGCTTTCCTGAGCTTTTTATGATGTCGTAAAAAATAAATAGCATATGTTAATTATTACCTAAGAATATCTCGTCATACGCTATTTAAATTTTAAATATTTTCAGGGCTCTAGGTTTAAAGTCGTGATCGTTAAATTTTGTTCTTTTGCCGTTCGACCCGGGAAGATCATCTCCAGGCTGTATTAAATTAAATTAGAAAAATATTTTCTCGTAACGAATCATTTTTTATTACCAATTTGATGGTATTTTTATCGTTTTGTGTGTCATTTGAGTTGTTTTAATTCGAAATGGGTCCCGTTTGATGTTTGGATATTTGAATTTACGATGATGACTTGAGGATTGTTTGATCGCGATCTTATATGCTATTATTTTTGCACAAAGAGAATGTCATTACATTTTTTATTGTGATTGTAAATCAAATTGATGCGATTTAATAAATTAAATTAAAATATATACAATATTATATATGTACATATATTTCACTTTTTAAACTGTCGACAGATGTCACTAGTAGAGAATTTTTAAATAATACTACATATGAACGTAAATAAATTTATATTATTAATAATATAATAACAATCATGTGTCGAATAATAAGGCATTAATTACTGAAGAGTATTTGCATTGATTCGATTATATGCTTAAAATTTGATGTATTTAAATTGATAATACAACAATTCAATGATATTTATTAAAATTACATTTCAACCAAATTTCAACTGCAAACGATACATTAATATTAATTTAATTCAAACTAAGCATCGGAAGCGCTGATTTAAATGCTTTCGGCTGTAAAGATAAGATGAAAACAAGCAGTGCCAGAAAGATTGAAAGTAAATATCGAATGTAGATAGAAAAACCGGTAAATTAAGTCGTCGATTCGACAGACTACATACATATCTGAATTTCTGAAGGCATTGAACTCAATTGAAAAAAATCGAGCAATTACTTTTGATCGTTAAAAAACTTCAGATACATTGTATAACGGAAAGAATGCAAACTTCCTAGAAATAATATACACATGTACGTTTAAAATCATAGGCAACTCTTGCACTTACACAGTGTTTTAGAATGTTTCAGAAGCCTCGTTAATATCCTCCTGTTGTAATTGGACAATTTTATAAAATGGCGCAATCGCGGGAAACTTAAACGCTTCGGAAAATGAAGGCGCGAAACCCGAACGTAGATCATGAGCTTTCGCCGATTATGCCTTTCAAACTATTTATTGTACATATTGTTGCAGACATTTGAATGCATTATATAACATAGTACATGACTTTGTTCGAAAATATTAAATGATTTGCATAAAATGGTACTTTGCGTATTGTTATTATTAGTGGGCACTTTCACATTCGTCCGGCCGGTGTTTTTTCTACGAAATACATTTTACCCTTTTTCGCAAAAAGTATATTACGTAGTCCTAGCTTTAATCTATTGAATCAAAACTCACCCATTTTTTGCCGAGATAAGAGGTGCGATTTTGTATAATGATCGTCGTTAGGACGCGCGCAGGCGAGCGAATCGCCCCGAGAGCCGTTGTTGACCTTACGGACAAAAGTTTACAAACAAATTTGCTTGGACGAAGCCTCTCATCATCCATCATCATCATCACATCCCGGTTTATTATAATGTCGCTCTTCGCCGTACGTAAGTGTATTAAAACATGCGGAACTTTGCCTTTCGTAATGTCGATGTTTGAGTCTAATGAACATTTTGAGTTTCGAAAGCACGCACTCGCCGTACAAATTTGAATCAATTTTCTCACACTGCTTTTATTCGGTCACTTATATAGAATGATTCGTGGCATATGGTATGTATCGTAATTTGTAATAAGGTCATCAGAAGAAAAAAGATTACATAAACTTATACAGTACAGTATTCCATTCCAAATTATAAACTCTTATTCAAATCATTGGCATTCTATGTAATACATACTATTGACTGGGAAGTTTTTCCATTACAACTGTGTAGCAAATTGTTGCATCGTTTCGCATCCAATTTCATCTGTGCTATTTTTAAAACGAACCAACGAACATCGGCAAATTGCCTTTGAAATTCTAATATAATACACTCAGACGAGGCCTCGTTCCAAGAAGGGCCTCGAAGTCGAGCCCTACCCGTCGACCCAAGGATGGGTTGAGGTGAAGGCCACGCGAAATTGAGCGAAGTCTAAAGTCTGCCGAACCGACTGCTTGAGATTCATCCTGGCTAGGATTTTTGCTTCTTTTTCTGCTTATTTGCCGACTTCCAAGGCTCTCGGCGGCGCGTCCATTGTTATCTCACCCGGTTTTATCCGTAAATGGAAGATTTATGGTCAGGTGTGATATCATTAGTTGGCTATCGCCGGCTGATGCTGCTGCTTCTGCTGCCGAGTATCTGCTATCCAATGCATGACTGCAAATTAGTTGCATCATGCTCAAATCATCGCATTAAAAATACCATTGGAAAGATGTTGACCATACGAATGGTCGGTTTCGCACGCTAACGAACCCACTAACACCACTCGTTAACCTCTTTAACCCGCTTGATTTAACCGTCAAGTTGAACCGATTGAATTTATCTGAGAAAATAAATCGTGGAAAGTTTATTATTTATATTCGTTGCAAGTGCCTCTAAATTCTATAGGTAAGTCTATATAAAAACTATACAGAGTAATTTCTTATCATAAGTACATATGTAAGTTTTCATTAACACTCGCCGCACTGTAATGGATAGTGAGGACTTATATATTTTATTTTATTTCTTGGAATATACTGGATGCAGGATCTTCATATTTTATATATTCGTCATCAAAACCTCTATGATTCGAATTATGCCATTACGAAATAAAAATATTGAGCAAAATCAACATAAATAATTATTTTAGCTCCTTGTACACGTGCCTCACAGATCCGAGAGAGAAGGGGAATTCAGTACGCCGCGCTGAGAATGATATCCGCCTTGTAATGACGGCTTTACTTTAACCGCTATTGTTTTAATTTCTTGCACTTATTTTATATTATTCAACTTTTAATACACAATAAAATTATTTTTATAGCTGATTACGATAATTAACCTAATTTCATAATTTTAAATTAAAACATACATTTTTAACTGGATGCTTGAAGTCCAGCACAGTGGCTAGCGGATTTTTTCAGCACAGGAAGGTATATAAATACATATATGTATATATTAGCCAATGTTAATTTTTGATTAGTAAACTAATATGTAAATATATTCGAGTACTATATTATTCGATTTGAGGTTATTTAAGAGGGGGATTCTTACAATCAATTTTCGACCCATTTGAGTCAATTTTATAATTATTTTCGATGATAATACGTTAAGTTGATAAAAAGCTATGTTTCATAGTATCCGTTTACTTGGTTACCATATCGATTAAATAACATTCAATACTTGCATTAAAGTGTGTGAAAATGTTTGTACATTAGTCGAGAGATAAAAAATGCAATATTTAAAAACGTTAATCAAAGTTTAAGTAAGAATTATCATAGGCTAGTACATAAGAGCTTAAAGAAAATAAGGTGTACTAAAAATGATTAAAATACGAATTTAAAATAATCGTCAAATCTTTTGATGCTTCGAAATACATTAAAGACACCAATGAATATTTAAAAATTTTATACGCATTTAATTAATATGAAGAATAAAGTAATAAGGCACGCTATACCTATTATTAAAATAATTCAGTAAAGCTCGCTAGATTTTTCGTCAGATATAATTTTTAAAAATAATAGGCATTGCTATGAGAATTTTATCTTCTACGGTTATATAACGACTCTTGAATATTTTCTGTAATAAAAACATGAATATATCGGCGCTTGTGTTAATTAGACAGATGTCCAAACCTCGACAATTAGATACCGCATCGAAAAATAGTCGATCGATGAAATTATTCGTTATTACCCAAAAAACGGAAATCACACCCAAGCCTATTATTAAGCCCAATCACTCGTGTCGTCTTCGCTAAAGAAACACATTATTATTTCAAATATATACAGTGTGTTTAGGTGAAGAAAAAAAATGAAATTGTGGAGCAATGTCTTAAGGCCGAACTCCCTAGATTGCCAACTTCCGTTTCCGCAGTCTAATGTCATAATAATGTCCCAAAAGCAACACGTTTGACTTTTTCATTACAAGCTGTGTAATTGATAAGTGTATCCAAGGCGATAAATGGCATATCAAAATAGGAAATTTTGATATTGGAAGCATAATGGATATTATAGTTTTAACAACAAAATAAAATTAACTGTTTACGAATGTAAAAATACACCGTAGGCAATATTTTGAAATCGGGAAGATACAAATTTTTCATTGTAAACATCGTAAATATGATTTTCGTCTTGTAATTATTGGTTTGGGATAAGAATTACACGGTACGTATCTACGAATTCATGCGACTCTTGTCAAACTTTCCTTCTTATTATTTTATCCAAAAATTTCTCATCTGTTGGAGAAAACTATAGGTAACTTTCATTGATAAATTTTTCTTAAATTATTATCAGTTTTAAATAAGCGAGCCAATTATATTCTAGTTTCATATGTACATATGTATATGTACATACATACATAGAAGATTATCTACATATTTGTTATTATATTTAAAATATCACATTCAACTTCAATAACTTTATTAATCGTGTAAAGCAATATCCCGAATTCCATCATCGACGCTCATTATTCTCGTATTTTATATATATTTATGTAACTTTTATATCAAATAATACAATTATTTCAAATTTAATTACACTGAGCAACAAAAAATCACGTTTTTTTACATTCCGGAGCGGAGATACGTATTTAATTATAAGTATATTAAAGCAATAAAAATCGCAATACTCATTTTTGGCACAGCACCTGATTTTGAGTGAAAGACTGCAAAAACCAAAAATCAGTAAAAATAGCCCATTTTGTACTTGCCTCTTATTAAGTTCACATGGTTTTCGTGTTAGTGGTCATTTTTTATATCTCTTATCTCTTATCCGATCGTTTTCATACTTTGCCATATTGCTCATTTTGGTCATCAATATACGTTAGTGTATCGTCTGCCATTACGTTGGAGATAAAATATCGTATACAATGCGTATCAAATATCCAGAATCTCGGGTACGGTGACGTCTATGACGGTACGGCAAGCTACCATAATCTATCTTCAACCTTTTCGCCTTGATATGGCGATATCAGATTTTAATTGTTTAAACGCCCATAATTCACTCTATATTTTATAAAATTTGCTCTATAGGTTCTCGTTATCTCTAATATTTAAATATTTATAGTTTTAACTCTCATATTTATATATAAATTTCAAATTTGGCGTCTAGCTTCATGTAATGTAATACACGATATATATTGATTTATGGCCAAATATGTCAGATCAAAAATTTACGGCTAAAAGTATATCTCTTCACGGAGTTTTATCTGCGAGATAAGTATTAAATAAGAAGTTATGTTGTAGCTAATTGTTAATATGATTTACAATAAGCTCACATACATTTAGTTTTTTACAATAAGCTTACATACATATATCACATACAATTAGTTCAACAGATACCCATAACCTCAAATTTCATTGTTTATTTCTCCAAAACAAACTTTCTAACCAATACAAGCTTCATATATGTACACAGATCAAACAGTGATAGTTTTATTTTTAGTTATCAGCTGATTTAATTTTTTAAGCTCTCATATCATATATCATAAACGAGAAGTGAAAATCAAAAAATCATTGTCATATTCGAATTCAGTGGGTTATATTTAGTAAAGAATAGTCTCCGTTCGGAAATTTTTTTTGTCGCTCGGTGTAATCTTGTATATGTAATTTCAGAGTATTTTTTTATTATTTTATATTACTTTTTAAATAACACAATACATGTATTTATGTTAAGCATAAAGTTGAACTTTCTGGTTATAGACATATAATACAACCATTACCATCATATACCGACAGTTTGAAGACCGGAGTACTCGATAAATGCACTATGTAAAGGCCCTTATGGATGTTGGATTATTATTTATGATGCAATACTGTAGAGATGTGCAGGGTCGTACCTTCGTGTGTATCACAGGGGCAAAGGCCCCATACAGTTCCTAGCGACCGAAGCTCGTACAAAATCGTTAAAATATAAATTATTACCCGTCACTTAGGCCAGCCATAAATAGCTACATTCGAAATTAAATCGCATGCTTTGCCCACAATACGAAATGGAAATTGTAATTAATTATTATTTATTTACCATTCGAGCCGAAGATGACATGGATTTCGTTACGTCAGACCTTCGAACTCGACGAAGGCTAAGCCACCTCCTTGGTTCTCGATGCCAGAGGCCAACCTTGTAGTTTTTGGATGATGTCTATCTGTGACCGTCAGTGTCTGCTGTTCACGGATGAGTTGAGCAATTGGAACCAGACGGTTTAGTTAATCTCGTCTAGTAGTGCGTTAACCCATCGAGGTGTTTGCGGATACTGTCGGCTATTTATAATAAGATGATTTGTTGTTATTGTACCTATTATGTATATGTATGTGATCCATCTTGCTGCTGAGATACGGAATACTTTGGATTTTTATTCTGAAAGAAATAAATTTTATTTTATTTCAATCAATCAATCAGTCAAGCACACTCATCTTAACAGATTGTGGAGCGACGAGTGTGGTATAAAAATTAAGAACTATTAAGTATTATACAAGGCAAATACAAACATCGATCCATAGAGACATCCATGGACAAATTTGGAGCATTTATACAAATCAACTTGATATACTGAAAAACTCGAAAATGGGTAAAGGTTGCCAATTGTTTGAAACCGTTTAAATGAAAATCAGATAAATTGACAAACTCTGATAGGAATATTGACCTGGATTCACATATCCAAGGTCTGGCCAGCATCAACCGGTGGGATTGAACCCGTGACCACTTTGTTTGAGAGCATTATATGCTAACCACTAGTCTATGCTGCTGGTTGATGATCTTGGAATAGTGAAGTCGTCTTGTCAACTAGTTATCAAAGCATCATTCTTGCTATTTTGAATGATGTACATATTTAAGAACTATTTTATTATCTTAAGTTTGGTCATAAATTATTTTATAAGATTAATCAATTTTTATTTGGTCGTAAATTTCATCGTTGTAATTTCACATTTAAGCTGCCTCTAAATACATACTACATATATAGTCATTTTGAATTAAAATATATTTATACACTCATCCTACGTATTTTTTTTCTCAAACAGAATCTGTCTGTCTTTTAATTTGTAGCATCCTGTTCGATAGTATTATATTATAATAGTCGATTGTTGCAGAGGATAAGGGTTTTTCAGTATGATTTTATCGGCCCGTCAGGTTTGACGGGCATTTAAGTGACTTCAACAATTAAACAGGCGAATATTAAATAGACGTTTTACTTGTAAAGAAATAGTCGTTAATAGAAATGTAATTTATGATGAAGATATCCGGAACGTATCAATTACTTGTCATACTGAAAATATGGTCAAACGTTAAAATTAAGTTTTCACCATTGGCAAAAGCAATCGATAAATGCTTAGACTTTGCAAAATGCAAATAAAATAAATAGATAACAAATAAATGACTATTAAACGCGTTTCAATATGTAAATTTCAATTTAATCCGTATAATTTTTGATTTAAACATAAGTAAAAGTTGATTTCTCCGAATGACTAGGAACTGACCGTAGGCGGAAGGTTCCTTGACACGTGTCCTTAAAAGGATCGTTGGGAAATTAGCACGTGTGGGTGTGTGCATACATACATATGTACATATATGCGGCCGTTTGTATAACATCACGGATGATGAGCTCTCATCTTCGTTCGAAAGCTCGTTAATTAAATACAGCTAGTACATTCAGTGCATTGCGTCGATTCGAGGAAGTGAAAATTTGTCGGAAAATCCTGCGTGAAAAAATCGTACTTACGTATTGTCTCCTATATGAAAAGATTCTAAGTGATTTGTATTTTTGTGTCTTCACAAAAGGCATTGACAATCGATGATTCATCTACAGCTTTTGTTCAGTGGGAGGAACGACCTATCATTATTCTACGGCAAATTTTAAATCACACCATGATTCATATTTATACACTGGGAATAATCGGCTGTTTTTTTTTTTCAAGCGTACTTCTTGTGTGAAATAAGTACTGTAAAATAGAGAAAGTGACGTAATTTTTAAGAAATTTGACCTTGAAATATTACACAATTGTTTCATGATTCCATTTACATACATAATCCGTTTAGTATAGCGACTTTTACAACTGAGGAAAGTCTTGCGTATTTAGATGAATATTTCCAGCTTGAAGACGATAAGAATGAGATGTGCTCTAATTGTAGTCTAAAAAATTATAAATAGCCATTCGAATTTATCGTCCAATGATTAACCTCCTTTCGTTTAACAAAAACACTCATCTGAGAGGCCACAATATCAGACTCCAAAGAGTTATTAACTTCAAAATAAATAGAGAATCCTTCTTTTCAAATGGAGTAGTTCAAATTTGGAATAGTCCATTTTAAATAACCATTTTTTTTTTAAATAAACTTGATGATTTCCTTAAAATTAATGAGATTTTGTAGTTCTTCCTTTTTCAATATATTAATTTTTTTTAACTGTTTATTTTTATTTTTTTATATTTAATTTAAATTTTTGTTTCCTTTTTTAATATAATTTGATATATTATTATTTTTGTATTAACAAACCTCTTTGGGTCTCATCGGCTATGCCCCCTTTCCCAAGAACTTATTCTTAAAAAAATAAATAAAGTATGTCATAACGATGTAAGTGTTTAAACTTTTTTGTTCCTTAGTGACAATTATATATATTTTACCTTTTGTTATTATGAAATATCTAAAGGACTTATTATCATTATTAATTATAAATGATTTATTATCAGTTATTATTATTATTATTACGTATTTTCCTGTTTCTGCTTATATGTATCAATGTATGTATATAAAATAATAAACAGCAATGAATCAATTCGCAATAAGCAAATTATATAGTTTCGATTTATATGTACTTATACGGTTCGTATACATAAAATATATATATATATATATATATATATATATATATATATATATATATATATATATATATATATATACATATATATAAATATATAAATCTTTATAATGGTAGCTGATAATATTTAGATGATCTACTAGTTAGAACCTTTAATCAATATATGTATGAGTTCAAAGAACGGGCCTCCCAGTTGATAATCTTAAGTATTTACTGCAGTTCTTGAAACTGTCTTAAATTTAATCCATTTGCATAAATGCATATTGTATATTCAAGAATTGTAAATAGGTTTTTGAGCTCTTTTTCCTATTATGCTGTACATTAACATTAGAATAATATAATATGTGCTATGATTACTAATAAAATAAAATTAACATTGTAAAATATCAGTAGAATACTAGCTATTAAAATATATATAAGATGCTTTGTGAACGTAATTTAGTAATAATAAAAAGGAATTTAAAAATCAAAAAAAAATAATCAAATATTGTATATTCTGTACATTTAATAGAAGTAATGAATATTAAGGAAGCGATTACTATTTCCATACCAATTATTAAATATATTTAGATTAAACTTAAATTATAAACATATAATCAAACACATTGCCAACTTTATTGAGGAAATTCTTTAACGCGCTGCCGCTAGTGATTATGCTCACTACGGAACACATCAAAACGCTCATTAAACAGGCGCTTTTGAAAAGCGCTCATTTTGAAGTTAATGTCTTTTCGGAGATCGTCACCTTCGAGGTTCTTGATTTTACTCACGATAAGGCATTCGAGGAGTGCTTTTAATTCCGTATAATCGATTCGAAAGAAAGAACCGATCGGTTAATGTATTACGGAGATCCAAACGAGCGAGATTATTTAAAAACGCAACGTTAAAAGGACTTTGTCAATTAACGTAATTTTACCGTAAATTTAAATTTTTTATAAAGCTTTTCTTTCACAATAACGATAATAAACTAAAAAATCATAAAATTTAGCATGTATTTATTTATTAATTTCCGGAGAAATTTTGATCATACAAGTCATTTTCTATTAATTTTATTCCCATGGTATGACCAAATCATCTTTATACACTATTATTGGATGTAGTACTTTATACATTTTAGATCTAGCCCTTATCAGCCGTTTTTTGATATTGACCTAAAATTACTACATACATACATACATATGTACATGTTTCCTTTATATATAAATATATATAAATGCAAGATCAATCTTTTCCATGATTTTTTTTTTAATGATAGAGGATTGATGCTTCATAACAACAATACTCAGTTAAAATAGTGACTACAATCACTCCACAGTATTGCAACAAAGTATGAAAATGATATTACATGTAGATATACATAGATATATGTACATTGCATGGGTATATTGTTCATTCAAATGATGCGCACAAAGAAAATTTATACAAAAACGATGAAATTGATGAATCTTTTTAAAACTTATTATGTACATTCGTACATATGTACATTCGTGTAGTCTCTTTTAAGGTTTTTTTTATTAATTTTATTACACAATTCATTTTATTATTTTAACTTATTTAATAGCATCCATGAAATATTAAAATTAGACGATGAAACCTTCACCAAATATGTATGTACATATATACGTATTGAAAAGCCAAAAGTTTAGTACCGATAATTTTAAGATACATTCAAAGTGTACTGTAAAAATTTTGCACGCAATAACATATTACATTTTATTAGCAATCCTTTCAGATATATTACGTGTGTGCATTTAAAAGTGTAGCTTCTCAGAAACTGTGCAGGAAAATTTTCGGCCGTTTTTCCTCCCACACCATTCGATCACCTGTCGTATCGTTCCCGCTTTGGCAACGATGATGATGATTACGATCGTCCTCGCAATCGTCTGGTTTTCTGATAGATTATGTATCGGATGAAAAAATGATGTCGATTTTTTTCAAGGTCGTTTATTTTGATTCGAATCCCACGCTGTAATCGAACATGTACGGGGTTGTTATAATCGAATAGATATGTACGTCATTATAATATATAGAGGAATTGTATTGATAAAACAAAACTTTCAGTATTATAATAAGAACATTTAAAATATTTAATGTGTCTACTTTTTAGACGAATATGCTTAAAATTCCAAATCATTAAGCGACAATTCTTTCACATTTTATTTATGAAATTTTTATAGGAATTGTCTTATATAAATATATTAAATATTGATCGATTGCAATAAATCAGATAATTTGCATGCAATACTAACTTTGTTTATGTTATATATTTTTTTCTCTAATGATATGTCTACTTTCTTTCATTAGTAATCCACCCACAATGTCTAAAAACTGAACAACGTTATTTATGACCGCATTAAAGTCGCACGAATTCACAGAATTGATCTCGAACAAATTTCTATCTCATTTCAATTTCCTCAATCTATCAATGGTATGTACATATGTATAGACAATAGACGGAATAGCAATAATGTTCCGAAGCATTGATTTGTTCTGTGTGCAATCTTTGATCTCTGTAGTGTTGTACAAAAGATAAAAAAATAACAATATGCCAATTTAAATTGAAAATTTATATAATTCATTTCGTTTTGCGAGCGTCCATATAAGACGAAAGCGATTGTATATACCGTGACAGCATGTGGGCATCAAACAATCAATGTTCGAATGTTTTAGCCTATAAACTGAAAAAGGTTGCAAAACACTCTCATATAAAGATGATTGTTATAGAAAATTGATTAAAATTATCAACTTATAGATCTAACCATGGCGTAAAAAATATAGGTGAGGATTTTCACATGTGTATTTAAAGTTGGCCTCAAATTTCAGCCCGAATTAAAAGCGCAATAAAAAATTTAATATACGGAAATTGCTTTAGTGATCTTAAATTAAATTCAAAATTAAAAATAATTCTCATCGCGTATATATAGGTTTCGAAAAAAAAAATAATAAACAAAGATGTGTATATTATTCGGATGGACCGGATCGCGTAACGGAAATACGCAATTTTTTTCGAAACATCTTCATGTCGGTTCGTTTGCTTTGTGCATGTTTTCTGATTAATTAAGCTACCAAAATGAAACAAAAAACCAACCACATTCTGAAATGAATTTTACAAGCGGACTATTTCGTGTGCAAATTATAGAAGTGCAAAAAAAATAGCAATACAAAAACAACGAGTACGTTCGACACGCTTGAAACTCAAAAAATGTCCGGTAAATAATTTAAGCATAATTATTTTTATATTATTGAAATTTTCGATGCAATTAAAGCCCACTTTATATTAATTTTTCCGACATCGACTGAATCGAATTTAGTATGCGTTAAATTGCATTTCGTGACGTTCAAACATGCGCGCGATTAAATCAAACGACTATGACAATAGCAGGTACTTGCCGTTTTTTTCTTTTTTAGTTTTGTTTTTACCATGAAAATGTTCATGTAATCATGGTGGTCGAGTGAATAGATGCTAACCTAAGTATCTGTAATCACGATCTGACATAAGACCCTTTCAATTGTCATCCATTACTTTTTTTTGTACGCCATTGAACATTTATATGCGATTTATTTAACTGTAGAATAGCTTTTATATAGCGTTCATTATCGCAAGTTTTATGACTGTTTCATCTTGTTTTTATGTCGTTTTAATTATTCAGATATGCTATGTTCATACATATATACATATGTAGGTATTTAAATAAAATATAAAACAGCAGCCTTTAATGTTTAATAAAACATTCACTATTCACGCACAAAAATCAGGATTCATTTGCGTGGGATCAAAAAGTGTAGGCATATACAGAGGTGCTCGAAATTCTTTACGTACCTATGAAACTGATGAAGTTCACGATTATTCAGTGTTATTAAACATTTTTTATTATTAAAAAAATAAAACAAAAATAATTAATTACTGTGAGAATTTTTTCAGTATGTGTCAATAGTGCAAATCTTACTTTCAAACGAAAAGTTCCTTAAAGACATTTTAGAAAATTAACCTGAATTTTTGCACATACATTCATCAATACCTACTAAAGCATTTAGAATAGATAAAGTTGAGATCAACTGGCTGTAGTGCGCTCACGAATTAAGCAAAACTAAAATAAACGCTCGCGCGCGCCTCACTCACATCACGATCCAATAAATCAGTCAGCGTTGGCAATTTTATTTAATATCGGTTATTGTTGCTATATTGCAAATTGTAAATAATTACCTTTTAATAAATTATCCGGTTCGTTTCATTTAAACTGTGCGTATTATTTTCATCACGTTCTCGAAACGTTAGATGAGTACCCGCAGTATAATTCCGATAGCGCTTCAGCGCACAGTTTTCCCATTAAATATATTCAAATCGTAATTTATATACAAATTTAATACACTTATGCATATAATAAATGCGTTGGCTGAAACACATACATTATATTTTTCGAAAACATGTGTTAAAAATTTGTCGCGTTCGATAGGTCGCGTTATATAAGCCGCCATTTTGTCAAGTAGGTGTCGCCTTTCTAACGTTGACTCATTTAAAATACGAAATAAATATCTTATATCGAAAAATAACAAAGAAAAAACTGCACGAGCGATTTCAACGAGTCCGCCTCTGCTTTCAAGCCCACATGCGAAAATGGCGAATGTTGAAATATTTATTATTATAGCATCTGAAAATTGCGATCCGCTTAATGAGTGAAATGAGCACGTGACATTTAATTTTGCATGAATAAAATTACTGTGGCAGAAGATTATGGTAATTGAGCGTACATTATTGAGATCACGCGATGATCTTATAGATCATTTTTTTGAGCTGGGAATGTTATTGAAATCGTGAGCTTAATTTTGAAACAAAAAATTCAAAAACGTATACTTTAAATTAATACATATGTATGTACAATATGTACCAAAATATTTAGATTATTGATGATATTTCAACTTAGAATTTTATTACATTAAAATTTAGAAAACTATGAAACGATTTTGATACAAATAATATACTTTATATAATATATAAAAAAAATTTTTTAGCTGATTAAATATTAATATTCGATGCCACCACAATGACTTTTTCTTTTACAACATATCAATGAATTTCTATATAATATAATGAGCCTTGCAGAATTTGTCACCCAGTTTGTGTCTTGCATATCGTTAATATTTGATTTGATTTAATAATGTTAAACTAGTGTTGTACCCGTTGATATTTCATGCACAGAACAGACACACTTAGGGCGAAAACACATGGAGTGGGACGTGGTACTTGTTTTTTTAGATACTTTCAAACATGCAAAAAACGCAGTACCCCTAGCCCATATTCATGGTACACAGTCCCAAAAATCACCTCCTGGATTGTTTTCGGTGATATTTTATCCTTAATTGACAGTGATCGATAACGTTGAATCCCATATTTGAAGAAATGTAGGAGAAAATTGTCGGTTGCATATGGGATATGCATACACGTGCGACCTCCCAAACATATTCATTCTGAACGTGCACAGCGGGAAGCCAAGGACACATGACACATTTGTTTCATACCATTCAGTGTGTTTTCGCCGTTAATCGTACGGCAGGGCATCCCTAGGCAAACTCTGTGATGGACATAACCTCATGTGATTTTTAATTATTCCGATCTTATTGTTTTGACAAGTTTCTACTACATTTCTTCAAATTTGGGAATCACCACTATCGATCACTGTCAAACCTTTATCAATATAAGGATAAATATCACCGAAAACACTCCAGTATATACATATATCCAGAGAAAGCCAGCCTCTAGTTAAATTTCACACAAATAAAGTTAAATCATCTGGTCCTTAGTTTAATTTGATTTCAAATCCTTGAGAGATCTGCTACCCACTACCTACTAGTTTGTCGCTACGATAAATCGCCTCGATTGTTATAAATTGCCCAAGCCACAATAAATTGCCCAACTGATTTTACAGTCGCTAGTTTCTTGGACTTTCGTTTCTATGGATCCCAAAACAATATACATATGTATGTATATATTGTGTGTGCATTATAATAATCTATTAATCGAATGCTTCCAACGAATATATTATGCAGATCTGCTACTTTGATTTGTAGGGGACACAATGAGGTTAAACATTTCAACAGCTCAAAAATTCCCCAATGACGTCAGTATCAACTACGACATTTCTAATTATTCTCAATACAATTGTCAATATGCTAATATAAAATTTACGAGTGGGATGTCGTAGGATTACGCGTGCAAAATAATTTAAATAAAAACCCATTGTATCCTTTCGAAAGATTACCAAGGAAGTTAAAATAATAAGCAACACACACACACACACACACACACTGAAAGACATTTTAAAATAACGTACATGAATAATCATAATAGTTGATTAGTGGGTCATATCTTATTTTAGCATCTTATCTAATGACAACAGTAAAAGTGAACAAAAGAGCTCGAAATATAATATGTACATACGGCAACAATAAAATGCACTCATTCGCAACGCATGCGGACTTTTTATAATATATTCGCACTTTCGATTTTGCAAATGTACACGTACAATCGCGCAGATTTACATATGAAGAGAGTCTCGTAGTTGTTTCCATGGTCATCTGGGTGTCTATTGAAGTGTTATGTTTGCCACTTATATGGAAATATTACGCGCGAAAATAAACCACGTATTGGAAAATCATCGGCCATTGTTAGACACTCGTAATTCGATTTTGCGCTTCTTCCAAGTGTGTATTATTAAAAGGTTATTTTAGTCGATGAGTCGCTTACAGACATGTATGTATGTATGTATAAATATTACATCAACTGTATGTTACGATATTACGTTATTGGATTACCCTTGTGATGTTCTTTTGCTATTTATCAAAGTGTATCCGTTGATTGATGATGGCCACGTTTGACCGCGATGATATCCAGACGATGTTACGAACGATTAAATTGTACGAATTTTTTTCTACACTCCCCTTAGGTGTTGTCGAGATTTTATTAAGAGGTTAATTCAAATTAATATGTTTGCAGACGTAAAAAAATTAATTAAACATGTCTCAATTTTTTATCTGAGTGTTACATATGCTTAAGATTGGTATTTGGAAAAAGCAATAATTAAAACTAAAATAATATATTGTGAGGTGGATTATATTGTATAATATATCAATGAAATATGATTTGAATATTTCATAATATTAATACTTTATTAAAAAAAATTATCAATTTAAATCTTAAAAACACGGTATTGTGTTGAATTTTTGATAAATGTATTATAGTATGTTGGTCTCATTTGTTCCAAATTATACTAATTTGCATGTTCGAAGTATTGTGATAAATACGGTGTAATTTGTAATACATTTAAAGACACAACGTCAAAAATAAATACCAATTAAGTCCTCCTCAATAACACTGTAGCGGGAGCTTAAATAAAGACCTTGCCCGCTTAATGATTCTCAAAGAAGACAATGACGGATGATTTTCGGCTGGGAGCGTTTTCCAACGTTTTTATTTATTCGCAAACAACTAAAGATGGGTTTAAAAAGCTTTTAAAAACACAATCTGATCGCATATATGTGGGCAAATAAAATGAAGTACACATATGTATGTTAGATGTGCGAGAAGCACTTTTTGCGTTGACTTTGTATCTAACTAAGCCTTGATATGTTGGTTCGTAGTTTACGATATGTACATACATACATACGTAGGTACTGCATGGGATGATATCATTTTAGAAAAAAGCTACAAGACTGTGTTGTTAAAACATCAAGAAGAAAAAACGATGGTAGATACATGCGAAAATTGGAATTGAATAATTGCTTTCCGGTCGAATCCAATTATTTATTTATCGAATCGGACGCCACGTTGCGTCATCGTACTTATAAGTTGCATCTTTTATATAAAAAATATTATTTCTGGTCTTTGTAAGATGTTCTATTTGATCTATGACAGTACCGCCTCAATTTATTTTTTATTTTTTTTACTTTTTATCAAGATGAACAATGAACTATGCCATAATTACTATGGCATCGAGTTAAATCCTTTTTCTTCTAAAGGGGATAAAAATTGAGAAAAACCTAATTGAAAAGAATGATAAAGGAAATAAAAAACACTTTTTATAAGTCTGCCATTGTTTGTTTTTGTTTAAAACAGAATTTGAACTAACATATAGAATAAACAATAATTACCTTGTGAAAATGATATAAAAGAAAGAAGGGAAGTAGAAGGCTGTGTTGGGCATGAAATAATTATTATACTACCACTTTTTTATCAAAGCTTCATAATTACTACAAAGCTATCAATATTGATCAAAATTGTCAACAGTTTGATATCATTGAGCAACAACAAAAAAAATCACATTTTTTTTACTTACCGGAGCGGAGACCAATGACAATGATTTTTTTTATCTTTTATCTTATGAGATATGAGCATTTAAAAATATGCGCAATTTTTACAGACTTTTGGCATTTGCAGCCTTTAACTCAAAATCTAGTATTGCTGTGCAAAAAGCTGTGTAAAAATCTGACCATATGTGTCGGCTTGGAGCAACCTTTCGTGGCACCTATGCTAGAAATTTATTTATTTATTTAATAGTTTTGGACCATTGTGGCATTACAGGAAGAACCTAATGCGCCACAATGGCCTACATTTGAAAAATATATAAAAACATGATATAAAAGAAGTAAACTGTAAATAAAGGAAAAAAGCAAAAGCAGAAAAACATGGTAAAATAAAATAATAAAAAAAAAGTAACAAAAGGAAAATAATACATCATTCAGAGAGAAAAAAAAATAACAAAAGTGTAAAAATTAAAAATAAAATCCATAAATCCCATTCTTTGTTTACACTGAACAAAATTAAAATAGTATATAAAAATATACAAAGGAGAAAGAAAAAGTAAAATAAAATTTAAAAAAAAGTAAAGTAAAATAAAATAAAAAAAAAGAAATGTATGTAGCTATAAAAAATAAATACTTAATACTATTTTTAGCATCTGTATTATCTATGTACGAATTGCTAGGTTAAAAATTTCATCTAAACTAATGAAATTCTCCCGTTTCTTTTCTGTAATTTTGAGTATATATCTATACACGTATTGGAATTGTCGTTATCGTTGTGGAAAATGTCTTTGAAGATTTGCAGAATGTCAATAAAAACAGTGTGTCCTTGATCCCTAGCATCGAGTTATTCGAACGCAGCCTCAATCCATGGGATCTGCAACATACCGACTCCTTTAAAAGCGGCCATTTTTTTCGCATGCTTTGTATTACGTAACCGTCCGTGATAGAACAAAAATCATAAGAATTTAACCGATGGCAATCTGAAAGTTTTAAGATCGTGCAATTACTTTATACCCATAGATAGCCAGCACCTGTTAAATAAAAGACGAAACCGAGACGTACGACAATGGTCGATCGTCACGACATCCACGTTGTTGGACAGGACCACGTTTTTTCACGACACGACAGCAATGGTCTATGGAGGAGTTTTCCTTTCGCCGATACTTCGTGAGAGTTGACCGGCTATTGTGAGTGCAAGAACCAAAGGAATGCGCGTCCTCGACGAAGGTCGGTCGAATTTCGTCGGTCTGACCACTGAGCCAATGGGTAGGTATTAAAAAAAATCATAATGGCAGACCACAGGGTCTTAATTGGAGACTTTGGAGAGGATCCCTTCGACGTCTGCTCCAAAAAGAGGGACAAAACTGAGACCCTCCGTATTGCTCACTCTTGTATAATAACGTCTTAAATTTTTATACAACAATTTTATAACTCCGACAGTGGCAATATTAAGCTGTATATTTAGACACTGGGATAAATCGAATAATAATATCATTTTATAACAATCGCAATAACGAGGATAATACGAATATGTATAGTAAATACTTGTTGATTAGCTTAGCTGTGTGATTTTTATGGAATGTAATTCAAGTTTTAATAATATTTAGTTCTATTATTACACTTACTGTCATCGTCACTGTTGGCTTAAATATCAAATCAAATGCGTTTTATAATTTAATGGTACCTTTAATATAAATAAATCTTGATTGATACATTTGTAAATACTCTTACTAAAAACATTGTTCAACATCCACCTCTTTTGACATCGTTTTAGTCATCATTTATAACTTTGAATTAAATTTAATGCGTATGCGTTTGTGCTAAGAAAGTGACACTACAGATTGATGTAATTTACTGCAACAGTAAATAATCAGCTTCAGAAATGTTAAGTTAAAACGAAAAATTTCTAAATTAAGTATTTTAGAAATTTAATCAGAGTTGATGTAAGAAAGGAGATTATTCTAGACACCTTGTATGTACATATGAATGAATAAAAGAAGAAAATTGTATTATCTGTACCAAAAAGTATAAGTATAAATTCGTTTACAAACTAACATAAAAGCACCTGAAAACTGTCAATGAGAGAAAATTGGTGAAGAAATAATAAGTGTTATGTTGAAGGAGATAATGAGATGAATGGTAGATGAATGTTTGAATGATAAAAATCAATTTAAAAATGATCAACTTAATGTTTGTATGATTTTTATTGCCAAATAAAACGGATGCACACATCATTTAATCCTTTGAAAAAAATTCGAAGGCCATTCAAATGATAAAAGAAATACTAACATCAATTAAATTTTATGCGATCGGATATTTCCAATCAATTATCAAAAATATTGGGCAATTTACGTTCATCTAATTGCCTAATTAAACGTATGAGAAAATTATTTTCAACGAGCCCACAGGTCGAAAAAAATCCGCATCGAAATTTTACTATGAGAATTATTACTCTTTTGAACATTTATACATTATATATATATATACAGTTCGTACTGCTAATTAGACATAAGTGCGAAAAAAATCCACGATTTGATTTAACACTATAAATCATTTTCATTTCTAAATCGTTCACAGCATCCAAACACAATACTTTATTTTTAATTGGAAGCTGTTCCGAAACAAAATTCAAATTACCTAAACTCCAATTCAAATTACTTACACTTCGAATTTCCCGCACTCGTATGAATAATTCAAGAGGGCAAACTTTTTTACGATTGAGTTGCTTTGGATCTTCCGAAATTGCAAGAATGTCAAATTTATCTTGCGGTTAGATTAGACAGGATATCCTTTGACTCACACCTCGACCTTCGACGTGTTATTTCTGAAATTTAATACAAACATATTGACTTCCATGAATTTTAAACGATGCGGTGTTTGATTTTCTATTTTTTAATATACCAAAATCATATTCAATGCTGTAAGCATAATTTAAACTAAACACAGAGAGAGTTGTAAATTACAACACCTGATATTTATATATGTAATGAAAGCAAAACATCAATAAGGGCAACGTCGTACCGCAGAGATTTATGTTGTCTTGTGTCGAAAAGGCACACATCTTGGAATCTGGTCCTGCGAGGGTCTCCTCCTCCGGATCTCGTCCTTTTGACCCTTTTTTCCCCAAGTCTGCGGTCTGCGTGGAACGCAACGCAGAATTTCTAATCAGAAACGAAACGACCGACGTCGACCATGAAGTATGCGTTTGCTTTTCTCGGCTTTTTGTTATTCCTTCGTACGTACGTAGGTATTTGCATATTCGCGCATCCGACGTGTTTGCAACCCTTTGTTGGCTAAAAATATACGAAGGATGTCCTCTTCGTGTGAAACGGACGTCCATCCAGATTGTGACCGAACGACAATAGGTAAAAAAAAATATTCAAATTCAGATGAGTAATAAATGGATCGGCCCAAACGACTGAGATCGCCCTGGGATCTTTTCAAAAGTATTTACATACATATTACATATATTTTTATCATAACTTACAACCATTCGTCTCTGTTTTGAGCAACTCTCATCCATTTCATTCCACACATTTTTTCAATTTCATCCAACCATCTCCGCTATGACCTTCTTTGCACCCTTTCTCATTATCTTGGGTACCATTCTATCTATCACCTATCGTCCGTTCTTCTAGCTACGTGAACCACAAATTACCATTTCAATATTTTTACTTTCACCATTATATCAGTCAAATATTATATATGGTCATTATTTATTGAAGTAAATTTTTAATGGAATCATTAAATCGTGTTAACAGTCACTTGCAGTCTATTATAAAAATTTTATACTTTTGTATGTACATGTATTGATTAAATCCAATTTTATCAAATAAAATAATAACATTCATCATATTTGTATAATACATTCGAGATGTTTCATCTAAAAAAATTAAAAGATAAAACTTGTATGTACATAAAAGTTTATCTATAGTATGTATATATGTACATAAGTATGATGTAAGTTAGAGTGCCATGAGAGATTTTACCAAATTTTGAGGTTCTCATTTGAAATATCTAGATTTTTTATAACTTATTAACAAACTAACAATCAAAAAATCATATTTATTTATTATAGTATATGTATTACATATGTATAACATCAACATGTCAAATCAAATAAAAATTCATAACAAATTAATATAACGTAAAGTTATGTTTTGTAGAAAATGAATATCAAACGTTTAAATGATGATATCGTATAATTGAAACGTAAAAATTACTTTGATGTAAGGGAGGATTTATTAAATTAAAGTGTTATATTTATAGACTCCGATACGTCTATTACAAAATGCCATGTATCTACTATATATTTAAATTAAATTAACATTCAAACATATGTATACGACTGTTTAAAAGGCATGAGTGACGCCATGTGTATATTTTCGTTGTCTTACTAATATTAAAAAGCGATTTGTATAATAGAAAACAATTATACGCCTATCGAAACATCAGAAAGATGGTAATTCATCTCGCGGCGGGGCGATAGCCCCTAATGACTTCAAGTTCTCGAAGACCTCAGGTCCTGGGTTCCATTCGTGACTCATCGCGAGATCACGAGGACCTCTACAGCAACATTAAACAAGACATTAAAAACAGAATGGACAAATGATAACACACGAAGCGCACAAATGAAGCTCAGATAATCTCTCTTCCTAGATCGTGAGAGTGCTCCGCTATACCTACAGATAAAAATCACTAAAAAAAAATTACATAAGAAAGTAGTGCAAGATACGAATGCGATGCGGCCTAGACCTTATTTGTGAGTGTGCGTTTAGAATCCAATAATGATAGAGTGGTTATGGTTGTGGGACGATGCATTTGAGGCCGCGAGCTCTGAGAGTAGGCAGCTATATGGTGTTGATGTTACAGCAATGATTGGATCATATCCGGTTTGATGAATCCCATGTTTTTGTGTCTCGGAGACCTTGAGCTCGTTATGTGCCTTATGTCTTGGAAAAACCTATGAAAAACTTACGTTTATACACGGGATGCTAAAATCAATTACCATCGACTGAAAGTGTGCGAGCACGTTTAAATTGAGCTCGATTTGCATCATTTTGGAATTACATAGTTTGAAACACAATAATTTAGAATTATTTTAGGGACTTAATTTTAAACATATTTAATATAACTTTCTTATAAATATTTAAAAAGAATTTTGTACTAATATCTACAATTAATCAGTAGGTAGACATATTATGTATTAAATAGAATAATATTTATCTTCTTAACTATAAAATGTTTCAAGTGAATCAATATATGAGCCGTTACATTTGAAAGTGATATAAGTCCACCTTTCTTCATTTCGAGAAATATCGCATATAATACGTTTATACTGTTTTTCCGTGATTCTGGACATATCGAATTAAAATAAGTGATAACAATTAGTGAATTATGTAAGTCAAACAGAAGTACCTAGTGTTTTTGGGACTGAAAATTAGACTTCCGAAACTTTCATATATTTACTGTCAAAAATTTGGCTTATTATAATATATCAAACATCGTTTATTGAGCTTTAACTAAAATATAATGGTAATTGAAAAACACGTTGACAGATCAAAATTTAAATATTCAAGACTAGATTACCTAAACACAATCTGCTTTATGTCATCGACTTTAGAGAGTCTTTAATTAATATTATGTATTAGATGTATTATGAGCATTCATAAGAATTGTAAATAGGTTTTTGGGCACTTTTTCCTATTATGCTGTACATTAACATTAGAATAATATAATACTATAATTACTAACCAAATTAAATTAAATTGTAAAATAGAAAATGATCAGTAGATCAGTAGCTATTAAAATAGATATAAGATGTATTGTGAACATAATTTCGTAATAATAAAAAGCATTTAAAAATCAAAAAAAAAAATTCAAGACTAAATTATCTTCAATATAAAATCAGATTAATCACAAGTATGTAAAATGGATGCAAATTCATAAATAACTTGTATAAGATAATACATACAAAGTGAACTCAAACAAGAACTATCTAGAATCAAACATCGACTTTTTGTTTAATAGACATACAAATTAAATGGGGTTTCAAATATTATTAATGTTTTAAAAGATTAAAAGATCAAAATTATGAGCATTGTATGCTCTAAATTACTATTAATATTTGAATACAAGTTGTTGAAAGTTCATCAATCAAGAATGCAATATGTGAATGTACTTTATTTTCAACCCGACGTTTGTCTAAAATTCATAATATATTTCAATGGATGGAAAAACGGAATCGATCGATTGGAATGAAATCTTATAGAAGTGATTTTAATAATCCAATAAAATAAACATAAACAGGATACGAACGAACGCTTTTCCGTTACTCTCTACAGAAAAGTGCGTTCAACGCACTCAGTACGAGAGCACTCACGCAAAACAACCATAAGCTGGCGAAATGTTCGACGAACCGAAGAAAAGTCACATGGATCGGTATCCCTCAAACTTCCGGCGGCTCCACAAATGTCAATGTCATTAGCGTTATACGTCACTAATGTCAGACGTGTCATTAATTTCGTGAAACAATCAATTCCAACAAGTGTGCGATACGGGCACTTGCGACGTCGCACACGATCTGCTCTATTTACTGTCAGTGGTTCAAAAAGACGAAAAAAAAAATCAACTGTTATCTATTATGGATGAGCGACAAATGATTGATGTTCATATGATTGATGATTTTTTACGTGATGGAAAAAAATCGAGGTACATACAAATATAAACGAGTAAATTGTTTTCATGCACGGGTCGTTGTCAAAGTTAATTTAAGGAGTTCGTTCTGCTATCGTTTGTTATAAATCTTTTCCATGTTGGTATGTAAATGAATCTATGTATGTATTCATCCATCTGTCTGGAATGATCTGAAGTCGTCGATTTTTACCAGAATTAAAATAAAACAAGTCGCAAGCTTTATATATAATTCGTGATAATTATCTCGAATGATAATAAAAACATGTTATTATATAAAATGTAGATAATACCAATATGTCAAAATTATATAATAGTACATGATATATATTTATAAAGTAAAAACATTGTAATTAATTAAAATGTATAGCCAATGTAGTAATTGTACATATATAGCACGCAAGCTCAAACATTCTTCACCACTAATGATTAAATTAAGATGTACAAGCTTTTCAGTTATTTCCTATTCATTTATTAATTTTAATATAATTTAAATCTTACCTCACACAACGAAATGGTTCTCTATTTTTTTCGGATTGAGTCAATTTAGAGTTTGTATATTGAATTGATTTGGGTTCGAAACGGAAAAAGGATTCAATCAATGGACAAAAGGAAGTTTTTTGAATCATACATTCACCCTGAATAGACCACACGTAAGATACCATAAGTAATTTGAGGATGAAGTATTTTCAATTCAGACCATTTGGTTTTGTAATATGCAATGCAAACCTTTGCAATTTTCATATTTTACTGAAATACTTAGTCAAAGTTTAAATATGTACATCTTACTTGCGTATGATTGAAAGACCATATAACCACCTACTTATGTATATTCCATTTCATCTACGAATATGTCGGATGGTCTTTTGGCCTACCAAAAACATGATAATTTATAAATCGAGTCGTACATACGCATATGTATGAATATAAGAAAGTTTTAATATATCTATGTATATATGTATGTATATTTGAGACTACTCTATATTCAAAGGCAATCAGCGTATTCAATTTTCTATATGTATATCAAATAGTAGATATTGAGTGCCCGATTTGTCTGATTCAAATACGTATACTAGTAAGTAATTCAATGCAAAATTTCAATTCGTTTGCAAATTAGAGAAATTTCTTTTGTCTGTATGTAGATTGTAGAATATTCGTACAATGTTTCATCAGGCTCGTGTGGGATTTAGCTCATCTGCAATTAGGCTTATAATGCGAAACCATTAAAGTGTTGCGCTTTCAATGTACGTACGTACATACATATTTACATATGTACGTCTTGGCATAAACTTGAAAAGCAAAAGTGGATACGAATTAATAGCTCACGTAGGCGATATCAGCACGAAGCGTGGGTGGCCTCAGTGACAAGATAAACGGATTTAATTAATTTTTTCCTTAACATCATTTTGAAAAGTTTCTCCAGTTTGATGTTATAAATATGTACCTTAGAAATTTCGAATACAAACTTCCTGTACTTTGTCGACATTTGTTGTACGTGCGTCAAAACAATAACGCAAAGCAAACGACTTTGGATTATGAAAGTGGCAAACGCACGTTAATTTCTATACAAATATACACAAAACCCAGTCCTTTGTTTGTAAAAGTCGAATTGACCATTGAGTTAAGACGAACCCGTTCCACTCAAAAGATTTTCAATTCGGTTAAAAGTATTTTGAATAGAAAAGCTTTTGATTTACATTTATAAAAAAATATATGTTTGTTAAAGTTGAAGTGTATCTTCTAGTTGTAATATATTTTTAACTAGTTGAAATATATTCCATCTAAACTAGTACCAAATACCGTTATAATTGAAGTGTATTTTCAGTTGTAATATACTTTGACTAGTTGGAATATATTCCGTCTAGCCCACGTAAGTTGATTCATATGGCGTATTACACTCCAACTGGTCAAAATATATTACAACTGAAAATACAGTTCAACTATAAGTTGGTACCAGGTTAAATAGAGAGGTTAGGTTTTCGTAAAAACGTCACTAGACTAGTAAATTGAGTTGGAAAGTCACATTTGTATTTTGAACACATTCTTAGAATTATCGTAGTACGGCACTCATTGCCTTTATTCGTAATACCTAGCAAATATTAACGCATTTTTGAATTCTAAAGCATTCGTAAAAACACCAGGGATGTCAAAACTCAACTATTACATTACAACTGGTGCACATTGTTGAAAGTGTATTGGCGCTTGCAGAGATATAATTTACTAGTTGAACTGTATTCAAATGTGATGGATTTAAAGCCCCAGTTGGAATATATTACAACTGAAAATAAACTTCAACTGTAACATCTATACTCAGTGTTTTTATATGGAATTACCTTATGTAAATTAAAACACTACATATGTATATACATATAAACAAATGCTTGCTTCTTTCGACATATTTTCATGTCAAAATAAAATTATCAAAAATCATATTCATTTTATAAGCTTTTATTATTAATTTTGTTGAAATAGGAGTTTGGAGTCGGAGTCATGTTTTTTTACGATTCCACATCGACGAATTTAATATCAATATATAAATCTGCAATCGAGTCTGGACATTACATTTAATCATCTGCACTTCAATATAAATTTTATAACAACGTGAAGTTAGATATAGTAAGGAATACATAAATATAAAATTTATAAGCAAAAAAAGTGTAAAAAATAATTTACACTCAACCTATCAGATATACGTACATATGACGTACTTGAAATAATATATAGCCCTATAACACTAAGAATAAATATGATAAAATCAGAGTGCAAAGGGTTAAGGAGTCTTTGAAGGTACCACGAGTGGTTTTTATCGGACAATGCAGTAATGCGGTGGGTTTGAAGGTGCGTGTGCATTCCCCGATGCGACCTTCGATTCGGTCAAAGCGAGGAGCTTCGAAAGCTCTGGAAGACGGACGACGTGAGATAAAAGTATTTATTGGAATTTTATTGATTCTGGGTGTACTTGCAGACACACACAAATCCATTCTGGTCGATGATTCAATGGTGTTGTTGATTCGCTGCAAGTTGCTTGTTGCGGTCGCGCCGACCAGTTTTCACTCCGACCGGACGTTCAGTTTTATACGACTAGTTTTTTGTCGACAAACGTCAAAATAATACCCGAGCTATCCGTGTGCATCTTTAGATGTTCGTTAAACGTGTAAATTAATATTAAAAGTGTTGTGATTAAGGCTTGATTGTATGTACATGCATCGAAAGCGATCCGACGCGAGAAACTTCTAGTATAAATTTGATATAAATTTCCTCGTTGAATTATATATGTATGTAATAGTCCGTCTATTCGCTTACATATATAACAGAGGTCGTAAACCTATCGGAATTTATAATCCGATTTCAATCATTGCAATAATCAACTAGACAAGATTGCGGTACCAATTAGAAAACATATTGCTTTTAAAACGTTCTCCCACTCCGTTTCTATATTTCTATGGATGATATTTTAATAACAATAATAAGAAGAAACAGTATTTTAGATCTACAGGACATTTTTACAAGTTACTGGTTGGTTTGGAGAGCAATCCTCAAATTCTTGCAGAATTGAGCTTCAATGTTTCCAACCAACTCGAGTAGGTACATTAGATGCTGCAGTTTGTTCTCTTCTCCTGTAGCACGTACCAATTTGATGACTTATCGCAAGTCGCAAGAGAGATCAAGTTCCTCTACCAGATATCCGTTGACTTTATTTATTTAATTGCTTTATTTTACTTGAATTTATTTAATCCGAAATATGCAGATTCGCTTAACAGATTTTTTAATTTGATATCGTAAATGTGTTTCAATATTGTGATTGTTTTTATATATTGATTTATTTGTATCATATTTTGTCTAATATCTGTTTATTAATCTTATATTGATTTTTGCATCTATGTACATATGTATGTTTAATATTGATCTTTTTATTTTTCTTAGCAATAGTGACGTCTTGGAGCAATTCTGTAATAACGCTATGGCAAAATTGTAAACTAAATAAATAAAATAAATTCTATGTATGCACTTATGTATATATATATTTTATTTTTATACATATGTATGTATACCAGGAAGGCCCAACACGTAAACCCCAATGCGCCTTCCTGGCCAATTTATTTATTTAAGAATCATATTTATTTATATAGTATTATGGAGACATCTATGGAAAAATTCAATAATACTAATATTTTCGAGAAATACATACATTTTACAGCATTCATAATTATTTATCAGCAGATTCTATAAACTTTTCGAGAAACAGGAAAGTTTGCCGATTTGGTGTAATCATTTCAATTAAACTATATGAATTGGCAAACTCTGATAAGAAATGATTGACTTTAAGTCACACACTCAGGTCTGGCCAGCAACACGTGGTCAAGGAATGAACCCATGACCACTCAGCTGTTGTTGGTTGTTGAACAAAATTACCAAAAGACGTTATTTTGCCAGAGAAATATTAAAGCTGGAGAAATAATGTATAATAAGTGCCTGTTGAAGAAAAATTTGCTTAACATAAAATATTGAACCAAATTGGTTTTTGCAAAAGATTTTTTTTGTGTTTATGAGGAGATCCTTTCAAGATGCTATATCGTAAATGTCGGTCCTTATTGCCACTTTGTGTATAGATACCGATATAAATTATCCCAAAATGTCGAAGAAGGTTTCTTATTAATATAAAACATACTAAAATGCATTCAAAATAATTTAAAATACATATGTAGTCTCATATTTGAGTTGAAAATGCTTAATATAATTACATATGAGTAAGCTTATCACGATAATTTATTATATCATGTGACTCTTGAATCAAATGTTTGACAATTACTGCTTGAAATATGGATAGGTAGAATGTATGTATGTATGTACTTTTGCAAACTTATTTATAGAACCTTGTATGTACAACATTGTTGCTACCGCTTCATTATTCATTGTTGAAGGAAAAGTTCCTCAAGAATACATATATCGTGTGAATAAAATACACACATACATTAACAAGAAATATAATATACCTATATGATTTTTAGTTATTAAATTTAAATTAATATTTCGAGGGACGAAAAAATCCTCTTAGTGCATACATACAATAAAATTATTATTTTCATGATTAAGATTACAAAATTAATAAAAAAGCAGTCATAAATTTACAACGATTTTATATTGATTGCTACTACAATCGTTTATAATACAAATCAATCGTAAAAAAAATCGATGATATCATATAGGTAATGCCATAAAAACTAATGGAACCAATCCCGCCATTTGTGCGATAAGTCGAACGTTTATCAACGAACATAAAACATGCATTTACCTATGAAGATATTGTACACTTTAAATTTAATCCATAGGAATTATTCAGATCGAAGGGGTGTTATCTAAGACGGGATGGTTTGAGATACGAGATAACCATCGTAATATTATATATAGCAACGATGCAACAAAGTATGAAACGTGATAAAGCGATTATCGACAATTACGCACCTAGTCGATAGATGCTGTGAGAAAATCTATATAATATATTGTATCTATAACACATATAAATATATGTACATATATGTATGTATATCTTCGTCTGTATACAATATAATGAACGATCGTGATTCGTAACACAACTCAATAGCGACAGGTTTGAGAAGCGTAGCCCTGCGGGGAATCTTCGGACTATGCCGAGGTGACAATGACTTCATCCGTTTCGGTAACACCGGTTAGTCATCAACCTTTGCTCTATCGGTCGAAAGGTTCGATGACTCCATCCAGAGCATACCCTGCAAGTTTTAATATGCCAATTGAGAATTCAATTATGCTTTAAGTTTTATAACTGTTTGATTACACTGTTCGACACGGAAAATGGTTCAGAGACGAGAAATGACTTTTCTTATAGATATATGCCCAGTTAACACGAATCTGGTAATAAAAAACGTCGGTTGGCTCGAGATTCGGAGATATGTGTGTTTTTTAAATCGCGCGATTTTTCTATATCTTGGTGTTTTTCGGTCGATGTCTCAAAATCTTTCCTGTTCAAAATGAATATTGGAATCTATAGTCGGGTATTTTATCTTTCATTTGTACTTACTTAGTACTTTTCAGCATTTAAATCTCTCCAAGTAGTCGTCCAGTTCAAATCAAAAGTAAGTATTTTCACTTGGGATTTTTTCTCACTGTTAATACTATTTTATATTGAGTTTTTTCTATTGAAACATGTTTATTGGAATAGTGTTCTGGCCACACTATTTTTTGTTTTCGTTTGAAAGGGTTAATTGAAAGTGTGCTGAATTTTAAATCGGTAAAATTGCGAGCTAAAAGCTCATACTAGTATTTACTCGAATTTACACAAATCTGAATTGTATTAATAGGGATAGTATATTAAATTGTCTTTATATGAGAATTAAATAAAATTCCACTTAGAAAATCATATTTCAACTATTATTGTGGATTAATAACAAAAATTCGTTTATTTTATCGATGTAAGCCAGTTATCAAACTTATGCATACCCTACCCATAAAATCCTATCTCCTCTATTCAGCAGGAAAATTTATGGAGAAACCTTTCTTTAAATACCTCACGATAAAGCATCAGCGCTTTAAATCTATTAATATATTGGTAATTGCATTTTATTTATATTCAACTTAAGAATTTAATTTTAACCATAAATAACATGCGTATTCTTAACATAATTTTCTTTCGAGAAACTTCCATAAAACTACATTATTTCAATGACTCGATATCGAATTATTTACATTCAATTCCAAGAAGATATGCAAATTTAGTGATTTTTCAATTTTTATGCAAACGCTAATTTTATTGCTTACATATGTTCGTATGTTAGTACTTATTTTTTATAATTATATGTTTAAACTTGAAGTCTTCACTGTTGTTAAAAATGTAAGCAACTCATTTCAAAATATTTTTCAATACAAGTATACCATACATACAATCATCTATATTTATAAAAATACAAATGTTTGTCTGGCACCATTCAACCGATTGCGATGAAACTTACATGAGTTATTATTTTAGTTGCATGTCCGCGATGGTTTCTGTAAAAAAAATCACCCAAAAACGGGAACGGAAACGGGAAAAACGGGGATGAGTGGCATTACATCGCAATAATTTAGTTAGGGTAAAATAAACAAACAATTCAATAATATCAAAGTGTTTCACCGCCTGCGTTTTTCCGCTGTTAAACGCTGGATAAGTCAGATTACCACGACTTTAACTCGGGAATGGGAAAAACGGGAACGGGAACGGGAACGGGAAATGCATGCTTTATTGTGGCATTGCAACATTGCCGGGTTCAGCTAGTTCCTTATAAATTTCTTAAACTACATAAATCGATAATAAACTTTGAAATTCTTAACCATACAAAAAGTCTCGTAGAATACTGCGCTTCCATGCCGGATGAATGTCTATTGAATTATTGTATTTATGAAAGACAATATCAATAGAATTTTTTAATTTATGTACATTTCATCATTGTATTTTATACTCCTTAAATACCACCTACACAATATATGTATGCATGTAGAGCCTGGTTCTTAAAGCCAGTCGTCATAAATATCACGCATGCCTCTAAAGATTCGCCTTAATCGAACATTACCGTGTTGGTTTTGATTGCGCAATTTATGTATGTATGTATGTATGTACATATCTACCCAGCTGTAATTCACAAAGGACCAACTACGAGCGATATGATAATCTTCAATCTATCTACTTACATAGTTGTCAAGATAAATCTTGGTTTATAAACGCTGCTCTTCCGAGTCCTTGAACTTCGACCGAAGTTTTTCGCACGAACGACTCCACTTCGCAGTCGGGTGTGTTTAGGTCTTTAGGACGATCGTCGAGGCGTAACATACGCTCGGGGTCGTTTCTGCATATGCGTCTCTTTTAAAATATGGTCGTATCTGGGCAAAAAAATGCACACGGCGTCCTTCGTACGTTAGTCCGTTCATTCCTCGGCCGAAAAGATTCGGCAATTTACGACATCCGCTAAACTGGTACGAAATATATTTCAAGCGGAAAAACTGGAAGCGCTCTTTTTTTCGGTTTTAGATTCCCCGTCGTATAAATTACATATAACGTTTTCGAAGCTTCAATTCCGTTTTTAAAGATAATAGTGCATACATGGACGATTCTTCGGTTAGGAACAACCTTGTGATTAAATATTTGATTGGCGATTCGGTGATTTAAAATTTGGGAAACGTGCAGTTAAAATAATAAGCTTTCAATATTAATTATATATTTGGAATAAATTGATCAAATTTATTAAAATTAAAAATGATCTTAAGTAAAATGCTTTTACATACATATTTGTGGTTTGGAGCTTACTTGCTCGTTGATCTCTTGAAGTCCGCTTCGTGTATTAAAATACATGCATACATATAATATGTGTATCTAAATTATGCATCTCAATTTTTTAAGAGCTTTTATTTAATCATTATGTACTTGTGTTATCATTTGTTTATTTTCAGACAATTTCAAAGATAATTATAGTCCATAACACCTCTGAACGAATATTTTACGCTACATACATACATAATTTAAACTTATTTTTCATTTTATAAATTTTTATAACTTTTTCAAGCATTACTTATTAGTTTTCAACGTTAAAAATATATTAAAAATCCTAGATCGAATATTCAAGTATAAAATTGTGATATAACTTAGTGATTCATAGACTGTTTGACTTAGGAAATACCATTTTTCTACAAATTTAGAGAAAATCAACTCATTTAAAATAACATACATAAAACAGCTACATATATTTATTTAAAAAATTCCTCACACGAACTTACTAAGTAAAATCTTCGTTTCATTTGTTTTATTGGAAGTGTAGGCTTGTAATGTCAGGATAATGCACTTATAAATACAATTGTTTATTTGCTATCAAAGTTCACAAACCGCCTAAAATTTATTGACAAATCTTTAGATTTTTTCATTAATTCTTCAGTAGCTTCATAGCATCCGATTTAAAATTAAGGCACATTAAAAATTCTAAATGAATAAGTTATTACATTTTATTATAGTCATATTTAAAGTAAAAATAATAATTTCCAACTCAAAAGCTTATATTCTTATATTCTAAAATCTCAGTCTAAAAATTTGCGCAAAGCCAGCTTAGGCTTACAGCTTATTGGGAATACCTGCATCGTATATGAATTACGTATTATAGAATTATTATTAATTATGCTTGTAATTAATTACATTGTATACTACACTGAACAGACGGAGCCTTCTAGAGGGGATCGATTGTGTCAAACGTAAAAACGAACACATGCCGGAAATCGTTCATCAACTGTGAATTTATTAAAGATATGTAGCTGATTGATTTATGCTGTGCATACATTATTATATTGAGACGAAAATAATTTCGACTTTAATTGATTGTACCGCTGTATGTGTGCGAAGAAGAACCACCGAAAAGATCCCATAATATATCAGAACGTCATGGGAAATAACGTCATATGCAACATTCTCAGTGACGGTCGAGTTTGGAACGAAATGACCTCACCTAATGGAGTCGATTCTAGTTTCGAGACGACGGTCCAGCGTCGGAACATTACAAAGGGTAGGCGAACAAGGCATAGGGAGGGGGCGGCCGGGCGCCGACGAGGTTGCCGACCGACGGGTTGGCGGCCTCAAGGTCGTCCCGCGACCTCACAAGGGCGCTAAAGCAGCATCAGCATCAGCATCATCAGTACCATCAGCACCATCGGCAAAGCGCCAGCAGCAGCTGCTCTAGCAGTCTAGCGGCTGACGATATAGCAAATTACGCGAATGATCGCCGTAACTGGATACTCGAGTATCCCAACAGATTACCCTCCTCTAATGATGTTGCTGCGAAACGTGTGGCGCTTCTGTAGGGTGACCATTTCCCTCTTGATCTCAATGTTAAATATTATTATGAAGAAGAAAGATTTTGATTTTCGGTGATAAAATGAAAAGACTTAGTTCCACTTTCAGCGGCACGACTTTGTATCACGCTCTAAATCTTTCCTTACTATTTGAACCAATTTTTTCAGGTACAAATTATTACACACCGTATGTATGTAGGTATGTTTCAATATATCCGATGCAAAAAATAGCATTGGAAATAATGGAAAATTGACATGACGTAGTGCCGCTGAAAGTACATATACCTATATCTACCTTAAAAATTAAACGAATCACTCATTTGTACAGAAAAATTCAAAGATCATCTACAATATAATATTTATTTTTTTTATTATTTTACATACATATATACCAAGAAGGCCTAACAGGTAGACCCCAATGCGCCTTTATAAACAATTTATTACAAACATTACATTACTTTATTTTATTTCATAAATCGCTGTATTTCAAGAGGCTGAAGAACTCGAAATTAACAATTAATTAATTAATGAATTAATCCATAGAGACAAATCTATAGACTTGTACATACATTTTTACATATTCAGATTGAATCAAATTCAGATATTTGTGACAGAGCGGATAGGATCGTTTTTGCCAATTCGATGGAACCGTTTCAACAATGAAATCAGATAAATTGGCAAACTATGATAGGAAAAGATCGACTTGGAGTCACAAATATCCAAATCTAACCAGCAGCATTAAAGATTAGCACGGGATCGAACCCGGTAACCTCTCGATGCTAAACATAAACGCAACCACCGAGCCATACTACTGGCTAAATGTATTTATGTTCTTAGAAAAGCCCATCGGAATGTTAAGCCATCGCCATATTCTCTACGTACATATGTATGTATATTATATTTCATTCGTACCACAATTTAAATAGAGAAGATAAAGTCAAAATCGATTACCTATAATATTTTACAATTGAGAATAAGTTCCACTTTCGAATTATCCGTTTCTCTGAAGACTTAGATAAAGCTATCAAGATGATGATACGTATCTAAAAAATGTCCAGGCTTTCCCAGATTCACAAACATTGATGAAAAATCTCATGAAGATTGGTAAACGCAATCATGACGTCAGTCAGCCGCAAAATCATTTAGCGATGAGCTCAATTCTCAAATACATAAATGATGTCATAGCTCTGATATAGAATATTTCACCGCTATTCTACGAAGGGAAAATTACTCAATAAATCCAATCAACGAATTCCGGATACCGAAAACTACCTACCCTTTTTTGAATGCACATCGAACGAGGCTAATCAATCCGTAGATTTCACTGAGCAATAAATTAAAACAAAATCAGCATCACCATGACCCGGTCAAATGTAATGAATTGAATCAAAGCACGCTTTCGATTGAAATTTTTCAATTCAAATCAACTTTCTACAACGTCCACACATGGACATCCTATTTACGGTATAGTCCGTCTGAATAAGTGGGCGCCTATTATATCGCGCTATTATAAATATAATTGATGAACGACAAGTCAGTACAAATTTATCGAGATTTTTCTCAGGCGTGCTTCTTCATTAAAAACTCACCCGACAACACATATGCGAGAGGTAAACGTCTTCGAGATATTACGATACATACGTACATATTATGACAACAATTCAAGGATCAAACAACGCCATCGGCGGTTAATAATTATGACGTACTTAAGGTATATTATAATATAACGTATGTACATAAGTGACTCGCCAGTCATTGTGCATGTGACAGACAGTACCTACCGCCGATCGTGTTTGACAACATCATTTCATTGAAATTGGTATACGTAATCTCGGACGTATGTGGAGATAAATTTTATGATATAAAAAAAAAGGACGCGTCCTTCCGAAGTCTCAGCGTGACACCATTGTTGCCTTTGTGGTGAGCAAAACAAGAAATTATCTTATGAACGCATACAAATTGATTTCTTTATTATGAATCCATTGAACCGATGATTAATGATGATATTTTGATTAACCGGAACGAGCGTCTTGATCAAGGGCAACTCGGCCGACGTTTTTATTATTTGTCTTTACTAAACTAATTTGGATTTAACGTGTTAAATTAAAAATACATAAACATTGCTATGTAATTTGATGTGGAAGAGCTGCTGACATTTATTGGAATTTAATTTGAAACGCATAAAATATTGAAATGTATAAAGTGGTGTTAAAACTTTGACGCATTTTTTACTATCAATATTTATTTATTCTAATTAGATGAGATAACATTTAGACACGAAAAGCTGCCACAAAAATATATACCTACATACAAATGTATGAACATATCTGTGTAAATCTGTCTCTTCCTATTGCTGCCTAAGGTCAGTACTCCAAACTGTCCACTTTTTGATTCAGAAAATTCACCCGTGATATCTTATACGCAATTTCAATACATAAAAAAATGTAGATATTATTACTTAAGATCTATTATAATGCATAACAAAATTCAAACATTAATAATAGACAGTTTTGTATCTAAATTCTAAAACTCGTATCTAAAATTTCCACCACTGTATCTGGCAACGAAAATTTTCATATCAAAAAAGTCTTATGAATTCGTAGAAATGTCAAAATACGACATAGATTTATTGATTTGAATAGTGATGAATCGAATGACAAACTCTTGATAAGTATGTTTGCGACAAGTTTCTATCCAGTTGGATGATATAATACATATATCATCCCGAAGAACTTACGTCATCTTTACATATTTTTTAAGCTCCCAATATATACACAAAAACACCTAAACAATTCAAGACAAAATATACCATTTCTGAATGAATATTAAAATTGTAGAAAAATCAATGAATATCTACAAAATTTGCTATTTTATTGAGTTTGTAGTAAAAAAAACACACACACACACACACACATTTTTAATGACTTTTTTATCAGATTCCCGTCTTTTCCGTTGTACGAAAATACCAATTTTGAAGCCTGAATTTTCCTGTTATTAACATCGTCTAGTGTACAAACACGTGTATGTACATATATATTGCGTGGAAGTTTACCAATCTTAAATTAAAATCACAATATACTTTTTGCCGATTCAAATAAACAAACATCCAAGATTGGCAGAGAAGGCACGCGAGATGAATATGTAATGAAATTAACACGCAGGAACAAGGACATACATGTACAAGTCCTCTTAACGAACTCGAAATCAATCAGTTATCAGTTTCAGCTGTTGAATATAATATATGTACATATATGTATCATCTCGTTTGGTCGTATCGACTCGTCTCTCTCCAAAGAATACTTTGCTACCAGTTTTTCGTGTAAAGTTAGTCGAAAAAAAAGCTCAAGGTAGATCGTGATTATATTATGCATGCAGTAGCTCTAGCTGAGACAAAAAAAAATTGAGCTACAATGCGACTATTCGATTTTCTCGGTTGAGGTGAAGGTCGTACACGTGTGGTCTATTTTTTATTTTAAAAATATTGCATTTTATTGCGAACAAAGAGGTGTAATACAATTTCAAAATAGACGCTTCGACGCTCGAGCGCCCGAAAGGGTCATCGCGAATAGGTTGATAACCTCTGGATTCGGGAAACGATTGGTATAAAAATCGAGCAAAAAATTGTCTCATGACACCTTGGAAATCGAAACCATTATTTAATTACACGGACGTTCGGCAACACCGTTCTAAATTGAACTTCTTCAAAATAATTCGGAGGATTCTGAGAAATTTCATTTGGGAGCACCGACATTGGTGCAATCAAAATTATATTAAAAAAAAATACATAATGAAAGTACATAAAATTATTGAAAGGTATATAAATTAAGACTTTTTTTAGTCATTTTTGAAGCACCTTTGTCCACAACAACTTTCATTTAAAATGTCAAACACATTCGTTTATACTGCATGTGCGTCTATAACACTCTCTACCTTTTTTGTAAATCAGAATGAAAGTAACAATATAATAGATCGTATCCGATTGAAGAGAATGTATTTTGAATTTAAAAATATGTGACTAATTTATTTTATGATTTTTCTTTATAAGTATGATGAGATGATTACAAATATCATCATTAGAGTTAATAATAATTAAACATTATTCGTGTAATCTGTATAATCATATCATTATAAAGCAATCGATGGAAGATTATCTCTAAGCTCATTTATAAACTTAACTATGAATCATCTTATTTATTCTTTAATATAATAAATTGTAATTGCAACCATTTTTACATCATAAAATTGCTTTGAATGATAATTATTTTAATAAAATAATATTTAATCAATAAATTACATATAAACAATAAAAAAAACGGAATACTTCGTTAATTAAACCGTCGATGCAAATGTAGGTATTAATGTTTTAATACTAATTCGGGTAATTAGACACGCGAAATATGATTAATTTGAAACACAATGACACACAAAACGCACACGTTTTACATAAACGTCGGTCAATTTGCATATCATACATGAAATTCGACAAAATTAACAAAAACATATGAGTACGTCTGTAAAACAGTAGAATTGAATTAATTTTTTTCCAAACGAGTATACATACATATATTAAAATGTTAATCATCGTTAAAAAAATAAAAATAGATTCCACATCATTATTACTATACACGAGAAGATGGGTCACGTTCGACCTTGTTGTTATTCTTCTTCTTTGTTGTGGAAAAAAGCGATTGAAAATAATTACATGTAATAATGATCGACTTAGTACGTGTGTTAATGTTTATATACGAGAGAATCACTGTTCGATTATGTTAAATAAATAATCCGACAGATAATTCATACGTTGACGATCAATCAATAACTGTCTATGATGAAGTTTCAAATTGAATCATCTGTTTACGACAAAAGTGTTAATTCGATTTTATATAAATTATACGGATCTTTCGGTAATGTGTCCCATTCGAACGCAGTAAAATCGCCTACGTGTCATTATAAATTTTAAATTTTGCCAAATTTCTAGTGCACATCTTTCTGTTTTGGCTATTTTACGAAAATGCAAATCGTTATTGCTAATTTATATGTTAACGCTGGATTTCGAATGGGATGCAATGCATACTAATCGTCCATTTGAATCCGGTTTATCCACTCCCACACGTGTACATATGTTTTACGATAATATGCCCTGAAAATGTATAATAAATATAATAAACAACGGTATATATTATATTGAGATGTCCTCGTTTTTGTTGAAGCTAACTGAGAAACACCTCAACACCTCTTAATAAATTGCAAATAAATACAACATGTACTACATATGTACATAAGTGGGAGAGGTTTTTCCGGACATTTCTCAAATCGATCAATGCTATTTTACCATCATAAATATGTTTTTTTTTATTTTTACATACTACACATGCATATGTATGTATATATCAGGAAGGTCTAACAAGTGAACCTCAATGCGCCTTCCTGACCAATTACAAAACATCGATATACAATTTTTAGAATAATTTTAACAAAGTCTCACAGAGACATGTGTGTATAAGTTTTGACAATTTTTTTAATAAACTTACATTTTCGTGGCATGTTTTTTTTTATATAAATCGTCAAATTTTTGAGATGCTGAAAAACTCGAAATTTGCGAGACATTTTTGGCCAAATTTGCAACATTTATACGAATCATCGAAATTCGAGATGCTGAAATTACAAGAAATGGGCAAAGGTTGCAAATTTATTGAAACCGTTTCAATTAAAATAGGATAAATTTGGCAAACTATGATAGGAAACGATCGACCCGGAGTCACAAACCAAGGTCTAGCCAGGAGCAACGACCAGTTAGTCTCGAACCCGTGACCGTGTTGTTCGAAAGCACATATTCTAACCACTAGTCCACACTGTTGGACTAGTGGTTAGTGGTTATAAAATATTATATCGATAGATTGTATATATTTTTATTTTATTGTCTATTATATATTGCACTGTCACGAGACTTACAATTTGTCTGTCGTAGTAGTTTCTTTGAGACCACTAAGAACTTGTCTGACAAGTTATATGTATGTAAGGCTTCTGATCCTAATACAATACAATCAGTCGGGCAATACTATATTTGACTTAAATAATGGACATTGTAGTCGTGATACTTGTATTTATTTTTTATTTTGTTGATAAGATCCCAAAATCACATTTGAAAAAATGAATTTTTGTTCTACAAAAGATTCTCAGACACGAAGTCGAGAGATTCGTTCTTCATATATCTTTATAGTTACTACAATGTCGTAACCAAAGACTCCTATCTGCCAAAAAATCTTTACGTGAATACCTACATTAAGATTTGGATTTGAAAGGAGAGTTGCCAGTGATTGGATAATACAGAATGGAATGTTGCAAAGAAAACCAAACAAGTTTGAATATATAAATATCATAGTCGAAGACCTATGAAGTGGTCCAAAGTCAATGCAATTTTCCATTTCAATTGTATAGAAATCTGATTTAGATTTATTATCGTATCTATGTATGTAAATATATCTACATATATTAAGACATGGTAATTATTAAATTAACACGATGGGAAAAGTCATCGAATCAATCGATAAGATAGTTTCATACAATTGAGTAAGCATTCAAGTTTGCGAAATAAAAAAATATAAATCCATTTGATGACTCCATAAATATTCATGGATGCAGTTACTCTTCTAGAAAAAATCAACTCAAATTTCAATTTTTACGATTCGATAAGTCTTAATGTACAAGTATAAAATTTATCTCGGCGACTCATTAGCGACATACTACATAAATTGCAAATGATATAAACCCCATTTTCCAATCCAGCTCAAGATGCCCTGATTTAATTGAGAGCGACAGAATTTAATTAGCGTGGCGGTCGAACGTGGGATGACGCCGGAATTTAATCAGTTTAATGGGAGTTTGAGAAGCACCGACCCTTTGACAAAGCACGTCAATGTAAAGGCCGTTCCGGAACGTCAGTTGACAATAATTTCGGCGCGAAACGTCAACACTTCCAATGTTGATAGCGCAACAATTGACAATGGTTGCTCAACGTACCGTGAAAGCGACAGCGATTCATTGATAATCGTTTCACATTACGAAATTTCGTATTACACGATCATATTTTTTCCTATAAAGAGCCGGTAGAGCGATTATTGACTGAAATGTCTAGGCTAAAATCCAAGCAAAAGTTAGGATAAATATTAAATATTTATATTAAGTGTCAAGCATTCGTATAGTATGTACATACATATGTCTATCAGATAAAAACACAATAGACTTGAGTTTAAATCTAATATACAGGGTGTTTGGTAACTCGATGCAAAGCCTGAAAGAGTTGATAGCTCATATCATTTAGAACATTTTGAGCCACACGTACCTCAGTCCAAAGTCTTACGATTTTTTTTTTAATTTAATTTTTAAAGATTTTTAGTAAAAACACCAAAATCTCACAGTTAATTGCTAATATTGCCCAAGTTAAAAGTGATATGTTAATCAGTTATTATTTTTTTGTTTGTCTAATGTTTATTCAATCAAATAAAAACAAATACAACCATCTGTGTCAACAGGAAAAATATTAGTGGCACCATAAGTTTTCAAAAATTTATCAAGTAGGAAAAATCTGATTTTTTTTAACCATTTTTTTAATCCACCCTTTCAGGCTTTGCATCGAGCTACCCTGTATAATTTCGAAAGAGACTTATACAGGGACGCAGGCTGCCGGGGACGTAGGCGCCGGATTCTGGTATACATATAATTTCGAAAGAGACTTAGTATATATGTTTGTTTGTTCGTGACAGTCAATTTAATAAAAAAAAAAACAAATGAATATTCAAATAAATTTATATAAAATGAAGCTATTCAAATAAATAAAATAAAATGTTTACTATAAGATTATTCATTTTTAAGCGGTTTATATACAAATACCGAGCGAAGCCGGGTAAAACCACTAGTATTATATATCTTAAAGTAATAGTTTAAAGCTCGCTGATGTATACATTGTCTAGTATGTGTATTCATTGTCAAAATCATGTAGTAACGGTGTACAAGAGAGACATAACCTTTAACTACATAACTTCACCCTAACCTAAAATCGTAGGTAATACAAATGTATGATATTAGTTGTAAAACTTATACAGTAGATTGAATATTGTTAATTATTGCTTATTTTGTATCAATGCAACAAAAAAATATTAAAGTTATTTGAATACAATCGGCTTCATTCTTGGGCATAAAATTCATTGAAAGAGTATCGTCGAAACCAGCTTATGTGTCAAACTTTGATCAGATAATTTACTTGTGCACAGCGGCAAGAGCATGAATTTGCTAGCCAGAATATACCTTGTCTAGTAAGATTGTCTGTGAAATCTGGCGTTGTAAGCTTTAGCTAAAAATCAAAACTGGTATATCCACTTACTAGACAATGTATACACCTACGAGACTTGACGCTTTTACTGTAACATACATACATATATGATATGTATAATGAACATTTATTAAAATTTTAAATAGGTTTTTGAGGTTTTATGCTATCTTAAACTAACATTTAAAGAAGAAAATACTAAAAATACTGGCAACAAAAAAATTGTAAAATAGAAAATGATCAGTACCTAACTATTAGAATAGATTTATTGTGAATATACATTTAAAAACATTAAAAAGCAGTTCAAAATCAAAATCAAATACCACTGACAATATTTGAATAACATCAAATCTGATTCGATTGATTTTTTTGAAGTATTTTCTAATTCTACCCGATTGAAGGGGACTAATAATAAACATCTAAAAGTCAAATCCTGATATATGTAAGTGCATATAAATGTATAATTAAAATAATTTATTCAAATTTTCGACGGTGTTTTTTGATGTGAAAACATTTTTACTGAAGAATCCGTCAATAAGAAACAGACGTTGTAGTAAATTAAATAAATAATTTTATACAGAGTTTAAAAAAAAGTTTAAACGTTCATTGTTGACATCCTGATCAATATATAAAAAAATACATATATTCAATCATTTTCTTACAACTAAGAAAGTTTGCACATGAAATCAAAACGAGTCGTCTTATGTAAGAATTTCGCAATTTCATTTGATTTCAATAGAACTCTGATATATCCAGCTTTAGATAATAACCCTTTTTTGTGTCTGAAGATGAACACCTACACCTTACTCTTCACAAAACAATTCACACGTTTCTCAAAATTACTTGCCGACAATCTAAATTGAATGTGCGTTAAGTGAATTTTTCGCAATAAATGTATCCATTTAAATAATATAATAAAATCTTATCACAAACACGAGCTTTCGCGTGGTAGTACATCGCGCATGCAATTAGCGGTCGCGTACGAGTGCACCCCGCGAATTGCACTTGCAATTGCAAATAACGGTCTTCTGTCTTATTCAGATCGTACACTAGCTGAATTATAAGCAATTATGCACTATACACATCGTATGCCAGAACTTTATTGTTGTTATTATTTTTCCGCCGCATGTTCAACTTACATAGTGCATTATTTTGCATTTAAATTCATTGACGTCGATGATTGTAGCTTAATTAAAAATAAAAATACTTGTTATAAAAAATCACCTTGGAATTATTACAGATTAGTGCTGAATAAGTGCACTTATGTTAATTAATAGTTCCTTGAATTTTTTACAGATACTTATTCATATGCGTATCTGAAAGGTAGTCATTAGAGTGGTCCTCACTTTGCCGATAAATTTTGTTTTGTTTTCATATAAGCACTTTTGATTGAAATCTAATCTGTTCTTTTGGGAATATGTACATATGTATGCAGAATAAACTTCAATATACGAGTCTTTATATATGAAAGTGGCGGAAGTCCAATTTTCAATTCCAAAAACACTATTTCTCTTTGACTTAATTCACAAATTGTTGTCACATCTTTTAATTCGATGTGTCCAGAATCTCGGAAAAGCAGAATAAACGTAATGCAGGCCACGAGTATTTTTAAATATTGCTAATCGCAAAACTTATTATATGTTTGGCGAAATATTTCTTGAAATTAAGAAAACTTTAAAAAATAAAATGAAAATTATATCTCAACCTTAGTTTTATTAGTTTCACTTCATTCGTTCGTAATTTGCATAAAGATATTTGTACAAACATCACAGTGGATTAAATATAGCAAAGATCGAAATTATTCAAATCGGAAAAATTTATCTTAATATCGGAAAGCGAACAAAAAGCACTTATCACCAGAAAATGCCTAGAGATAATTGGATTTTGGCTGTAATGATTTCAGCATTCGACATTTTCGGAATGTCAGATTTACGACTGCACCCTCATCCAATCACATACATACATACATACACACATGAGTGTAATCTGAAAGATAAATTATTATACACATCATGCTAAATCACACGAGTAAAAGCAATAGGGGGATGCAACGCTAAGACACTGCAAACCCACAGGATTTATGATGGTCGGTAATACGGTTGCACAAAACGAGATTATAGTAATTTGGTCCTTGCTCGGATTATACCGAAGCTTCGAGCAAAACGTTCAACTTTGAGTCATGACTTGCTATTTTGCAAATTCGCCGTAAAATCAGAACTTTCTCGAAGCTAAACGCATACAGAAAATCGTTCACGCGTCGAATAGCACTCGCCGAATATCACGATGAATAAGTTAGGCAAACAATATCACGTTACATCACACGGTAATTATACCATATTTGTTACGAAAACGAAAGCTTATACCATCATAAATATACAAGCGAAAATAATAAATCGATGTCATTCATAATGTCACATAAAAAATTCTATTTTATATAACGTCAACTCCGGAGCGAAAAAAATAACAACATAAAAACAGATGCACAGACGTTAAAGATTGATGATCGTTTAATTCACAACAGAGACTTATCTCACCGAAACAAATCTGCAATAAATATACGTCACAATTCGTACGAAATTATTCAAACACTAAAAGGATCTTCGTTAGATTCGCTGCATGATAATTATATCGTCGATTGAGACGAAACTCGCACGCAACATCTTTACTGTCTAATGGAAATTACACATTATCAAGTCCGATTTATGCAACGTTTAATTATGCAATATGCCGCTAGCGAAACCAGCTATTGTATTTTTTTTCTTTGATCTATTGATGTATACTTTTCCAATATTAGAGGTCGCGTAATGCGCTTGTAACCAAAAGGCTTTTACAAGATCATTAACCGACACTGATATGTACATAATTACGCGGTAATTGATGCTTTTTGGGAACAATTGAACACATATTCACACTCGAATTTTATACCTACCTATTGTTAAATGGAGTGGTTTTCGATGTTCCCATTGAATTTGCGGAATCCAATTTAAATTTAATGGACGATTCACACTAATTAAGTGCGCCTTTTATTGCTGCGACTAGCCCAAGGCGAATGTGTCATTGATGTTTTTTCAAGAATCGTACGATTTAATTCGATTTTTGTATAAAATAATTATGTATATATACTGCAATATTGTGTAATAAATCAATTGAAAAGTGTTGTAAATACATACGTACATATATTGAATTTGATTACGTACATATTTGTACTTAATTCACAGGTAGCATTTTTACAATCTACCACTATAATCTAATTGTAATATATTTTTATAGATTTGAGATTATATCAGTTATATACAGTCTCCCGACTATAAAGAATTTTCATTAAGACTAAGTCGTAAAGCAAATTTTAATCACGATATAGACAGATTTTATTACTATAAAGACCACCTATAAAGTTCCTTTCCATCGTTCGAACCATCATCCATGGGGTGTTTCAATAAGAATTAAATACATTTATATCCAAGTTTTGTTAAACCATTGTAGCATTACGGGAGTCCCTAATGCACCACAATGCTCGTAAAAATACAAATATATGAGAAAATATATATGTATTTACATTTATTAACAGACAAAAAATATATTTATACATAATCATAAAAAAATAGCATTATAATAATAGTAGATAAAGTAAAAATATCAAATAATAAAATACAAAGAAGATAATGTCTTACACCTACATACATTACACCTATAGCCAGCACCAATATAAATATAAGAACCAGCCGTAAGTACAAAGCATCCCTAATCAAAATCAAAATTCCACGAAAATAATAATATAATTATAATATGTAACTAGCCACTTTCAAGTATTTTGTACTTGTTATCTTCTATCGGAATATAATAAATACCTACGGGCATATTCTACTCATCGGCTACTCTTTTTTAACTTTCTACGAGTTTTGACAAATACATATAATATGTAGAATAAAATTAAGAGTTGAACAACCATTGATCGTTTGAGTCTGGTCTAGCAAATGAGTGTGAAATATGTAATTAATCTAATTACTGAGCCAGCAGTATAACTCGGTGGTTGCATTCATTATAACCACCGAAAGGTTCCCGGGTTCAAGCCCTGGGTTGACCTTGGTTGAAAATAAATTAGTCGGAGTGTTTTGCAGTTCTGCTGGTCAGACTTGGATCTTTGATACTTCAAGTCGATCGTTTCCTATCGTATGATTTCAAAATTAAAGTATATATGTACAACCATGGACGTCGCTCAGGGGCCACACGCAATTATGTACATCATAGGAAAATCTAAATTTTATTTATTATAAAAATATATATGATTATTAATTAAAATCACATTTAATTTTTTTTTATAACATATAATACTAGCTGAATCCGGCATGCGTTGCAATGCCACAATAACGTATGCAAATCCCGTTCCCGTTTTTGGGCGATTTTTTTTTAAGAAACTCATAAGTCATGTAAGTTTTATCGTAATCAGTTGAATGATTGCCACAATAACGCATACAATTCCCGATAGGCAATTATATTTAAATACCATTATATTCAAAACTTACGGCAAAAAATAAATATTTCAAATACATAAATCATTATGCCTGATTTTATTTACATAAATTCGATATTCATTGTAGAGTTCAACGCACTACGGACAAACCCATGCCACGGGTCACTGGTAATGTGTTTTAATTTTAATTATTTAACGTCAAAATTTTAATTGGAGACGAAATAATAACTGTTGTTTCGGAAGCTTAAAGGATCGAAATTAAAAAAAAAAAATCAAGTGCATTTCGGCGACGCGTTGAGCCGACGGCAAAGTTCCGAGAAGCAATTCGCTCGTTAAAACGTTACCTTTATAATGAGTTTTGAACTTTTGCAGACGTGGCTATTTGGTCCATTGTTCCTCTGGATGAGGATGATGCCACACAAATTGGCATGAGACCATCGGGACGACTCACCTAGCCCCGGGGGTCAATTTCGGCACCATCAATCCGGTTGCGTCATCGAAACGTTATTATCATTCATTTCAATAGTCACACAAGAGAAGATTCACATTTAATTTTCAATATGGAAACAATTTGAAAATAACTGCTCGCCTAATTGCACAACGTAAAAAGCAAAAATACAAAAATAAAAAATAAATATACGACACACGTTTCCTGTTTTAAATTAAATCACGTCTGTCAGGAGATCGACATGTGCGGTTTTATAAGCATCTCTAAAAAGCTCCCCAATAATCGGTTCCAGTTTTTTCTTCGGCAGAATCTCGTCGTCATGAATTATCGCTTCCGACGTTAAATGCCAAATAAATTAATATTGAAAAAATCGCACATCGAGTCGTAAAATATAAATAATAAAAATGGAGTTAATGAAACCATAAAAGGAACCAATTACAGGTTTGAACCTCGCTAATTCAATCACTCCAAAAGTTAATATGAAATAATATATAACGGGAATATGAAATTATTAACAACGAAAAAATTTGAAAAATATAATTTTTCAAATATAACCCACTGACCGGCGTTCCCCGGTTAGGTTATACATATCGGGAGTTTACCCGACGGTACTTGGGTGAATGAAAATTAATAGACAACCTTGAAAAAGGTCATGACTATGATGTCTTCCAATTCACAACCCTCCAGTACTATGTAGAATCTAACTTCCAAAATACATAATAACGGACAAAACAAACTTTCCCAGCGTTGCTTGGATAGGTGAAAGCTAAAAAAAAAAATAGGGGTTCGAATTATTCCAAAAACCGTCTACTGTTTAAATTGGAGTACCAAATTTAATTTTAATTTTAAATGTATTAAATTTGGTGGCTCTAAATAAAAAGTAAATTTACATAGGGAACAAATAAATATTCATCTTTATGTATGTGTGTATCATATGTATAGATAATAAAGAAGAGGATAAGCTAAGAGCGAAATATTGCCTCAAAATTGAATGCAAATTAGTAAATTTGAATTTCATCATTATAATAAAAAGATAACGGTCCAATGGAAAATTATCCACGGTTACAATTAGCAGAGTTTCACCTGAAATTAAAATACACCGATTGGGCAAAAGTGGCAAAAAGATACACAAGATTGTGGGTGGGTTCGGTCTTCTGTGCATAAATAAATGACTTTCCCGTTGGAGATAACTGCAATTTTTGCATCGATGAAAATATAAAGCGAGTCTGCCGATGGATGTGTAGAATGTGTCGAATCATCTTAACGAGTCTCGAATTCAAGTCACGCAAACGAACTCGTACGTCAATAAATCTCTCGTGAAACCGTGAAATGTATCGAACTATCAAATGATAAATTTACAATGCGAGTTCAAAATAATTACAATTATGTTTATTATGGCGCGTTGAGTTCCCCCTTTGAAATACATCTCACGGTTCAACACGTGATCGAAGGTTAATTTGTAAATTGGTCAGATCTATCTCCGCGAATCATCACATCCGGATTTTCTCTATGTTATTTATTTTTTTGTTTTATCATATATTTTTTATGTAATATTGTGTTCCTTACGGCGCGCAGTATATACTAATTCACACTTGTTAAAATTATCTATGCTCCGACAAAGGTATTAGGCATGTATTATACATACATACATATGTATAGGTACATATATACATTTGTATGTGGAATACAATAAGCTTCTTATGAGGTTTTAAAAGATTTTTTCTATGGACGAATCAAATTATTACAAAGATCAATTGTGATCGTCATATGTATAGTAATATTTATTATATATTAAAAAACGAACGGCATGTTTGTGGGTATGTGGCGAGTGCATGCACAAGTATGAAGATATCTAAAAAACAAATTTTAGAATTATCAAAAGTTATTATATCGATTTCAATTTTTAATTTCAATTCCAATTCCCGGTTCCTATTTCAGTTCCAATTGTCAATTCTTATTTCAGTTCCTATTCCCGATTCCGATTTCAGTTCCGATTCCCGATTTCGATATCAGTTCCGATTCCCGATTCCAACTTCATTTCCAAATCCGAATTCCGATTTCTATTTCAGTTCTGATTCCCAGTTCCTATTTCAATTGCGATTCCTGATTCCGATTCCCGAATCCGATTTTAGTTCTCGGTTCCCGGTTCCTATTTCAGTTCTGATTCCAGATTCCCATTTCCGACAATTGTTGTTGTTTTTTATTATTATTATACATATAACTTAATTTTAATGCATGTATCAATAATTTTTCCGAAACATATCAACGAGCACAACACTAGTTTACAATATTTACTATGTATGCACGCATTTGTCAAGTGTTTGCATTATTTAACTTTTAATTTGTGCATTTCATTACCAAATCATTGATACAAATTCAAAAAACATTTTTCACAAACCCCCAGCAATTCAATTCTTCATTTTCTATCCCTTTTATAAGACATCTACATATGTACGTATATGTTACACCGAATCCGTGAAATTGTCTATGACACGCATTCGGCAAGAGAATTGCCGAATGCGTGAAAAATGCAAGCACGTTGCCCAGTTCACGGATTCGGCAAATTCTTTGCCGAATGCGTGAACTGGACAGCGTGTTATATTATAACCAAGTGTCAAAGTGACAGCTGAATGAGGATGTTTAATTTACATATTATTATGTATAAATATGACTACATACATATGTTTCGATCATCTCATATGACTTGTACATAAATTAATGCTATTTTTTTATACATTTTGATCAATATTTTAACAGTCGGAATTTTATACCTTTTGAAGAATCAGTATTATATTATAAATATTTTATTTCATTACACATGTCCCAGAACATAGCTCTCGGCTTCACCGACCAGACCAAATGTATAAAAATGTGAACGACTAAGAAATCACCGGTTTGACTTAAAAACATTTTTTGGACAGGGGACTATTACAGACAAACACTCTTTGAAGTCTTTGAGAATGGGCTAAAAATGTACCTTAAATTTAAACAATAAGTCACTATTAATAGTTTTTTGGGCTTTCATTATTTCTTTTACACAAAAATACAATGGAGCTGACTGTGTTCATACATAGTAAATAATTTTTACATGATATAAAATAATATTAAAAATTTAATTAATGTTTTTAAGTTAAACCAATGAGTGAGAGGTGACTACGAGCTTGTTAAAATACAGTGTTCTATGGCTCAGGTCTTCTATGGCTCAAAGTGTTCTATGGCTCAGGTCACGCAGGGCTGTTTTGGTCCTTCGGACAAATGTATCTCCGGACTCCGGAGAGATATGTATATGCAGTTAGATTAAGCGTTTCACACCCGGTAATTTCTTAGTCGTTCACATTTTTATACATTTGGTCTGGTCGGTGAAGCCGAGAGCTATGTTCTGGGACATGTGTAATGAAATAAAATATTTATAATATAATACTGATTCTTCAAAAGGTATAAAATTCCAACTGTTAAAATATTGATCAAAATGTATAAAAAAATAGCATTAATTTATGTACAAGTCATATGAGATGATCGAAACATATGTATGTAGTCATATTTATAAATAATAATATGTAAATTAAACATCCTCATTCAACTGTCACTTTGACACTTGTCCACGCTGTCCAGTTCTAAAAAACAACACCGGAGCGCTGCTGTCTATTTGCCGACTCCACGCTTTGAGCAGACAAATTCTTGCCGAATACACGCATTCGCCAAAGAATTTGCCGAATCCGTGAACTGGGCAACGTGCTTGCATTTTTCACGCATTCGGCAATTCTGTTGCCGAATGCGGGTAATAGACAATTTCACGGATTCGGTGTAACATATATACAAACATAGTAAATTCCTAGAAATTTAACAAAAACATCTGGAACACACTTGAGGCCGAACAACTGAACCATTATATCAAATAAAATCTACCTTACGATACGATACAATACAATAACCCAACAGCATGAAATCAACACTTCAATACTTCAATCCATATCAAGACTGTCATAAAATATTACCAGTGAACAGAGAGTTGACCTTTGATCGTCACTCTTCAGACCCGTCTAGTCTGAATAGACTGGCGCAAATTTTCTCCGACGCTTAAAGGTCGTAAACGCCCATACGAAAAATTTACTTTTGTACGCGAAGAAAACAAAAGTGAAGCCTTCGAAAGACGGATTACACTGTCGAGCCGTTTTGAGCGTTGACCCATCGACCGACAAAAGAACCACATGCGACACTATGATGGATGGCAGAATTTTCCAAAAAAAAAAAAGAAAAAAGACACTTGAGAGATCCAGAAACAGTTACGAGGCTTGTGTGTGACACGCGAGAGGCTGCCGCTCCTACATTATTATACGTACATATGTACATGTAATAGATTCGCGTAAGGCGAGGTCGCTCTTAAAAATGTATATAAATAAAAATAAAACGAATTGGTGTAGAAAAAAAGGCAATCACATATATACAAGTTCGCGTATAGGTGCGCGAACGACCACAGCAAGTTCGATGACCACAACACTGCTGCTGGTGTGATTGATCTCTAGGCCATCTCTGGCTGGCTTGGACCGCCTCTGCGCATCGTGTTTATTATATTTTATGTTGTGGAGGAGCTATGGGTGTTATATGGTGGTCGATGATGGTAATTTGGTACGTGGCGGCGCCGTACGCATCCGAAAATTAGCGCTAATGGTGCTATTAAGTACTAATTTATTATCGGGAAAATTTTAGATTAACTAGCCGTGAGTACGGGGCGTTGTCTGGGACCGATTTCATAGATCGTGGTCTAGGGTGAATTTTCAATTTTTAATTTTAAAAGCAGCCACCGAAGTTTCAATGTGTTAGATCATGATGCGATTTTTATTTTTAGCGTTTCACTACTGGCCAAAAAGTGTTGCACGAATTCTGGTATTTTTCTGAATTTTTTTTATCGTAATTTATTACGCCAAGTTCTTCTTTTTCATTAAAATGTTTATATTTCTAATTTCAAAATAAAATTACTTAATAATAAGTTATAAATACACGTTTCAAAAAATTCGCGACTTTTTGCGACAGACAAAACGTCGAGATAACCGCGCCAGAATACATGAAAAAAATCAAATTTCAATTTCGACTAACACATAACTAAAGCATAACTCATTAGTGAGTGTATTTTGGCACGGTTTTGTCACCGAGAGGTTTTTTATGGTTTTGTCGGCGCGCGTCTTTCGATGTCTTTCGTGGATTTGTTTATCGCGCTTTTGTCACCGCGCGGTAATGTCGGGGTGGTTATGTCAGGGCGCTTATGTACCGAGCAGTTTTGATTGGACACCAAATAATTCGTATCATAAATGTAATTTTAATTTTAATTGTAAAAAAAGATTTTTTTTCAAATAACTGTGTTTATACATTCCTATATTTTTACGGTAGGTTTCTATTAATTACTCTAATAATTTTGAATGTATTTTCCGGTAAATAAATTTCAGTTGATTGGGACAAATGAAAGCTGTTTTACCCCAATTGTAAGAAAAGAGCGCCAAAATTTTCCTCAGATAAATCATTGCCCCCAATGATTTATTTTTGCAATGGTATTATCTAATTCTCTAGTTCTCGTTGTAGTTGTAACTATTTTGATTTTGACTAAATGATTACTTATATTTACCACATTTTAAACAAAGCTTGTACAAGTTATATACATAAGTATGTGCCTCCATAATGACAAAAATTTACAAAGAAGGTTTCATACTTGAAATAAAAGTTTCAAAATTATGTACATTTTTACACTTTTGCCTAATAGCTTCATATATACATATATGTATGTATATACATATATGTATATGTATGTACTTTTAAAAGGGCGTTTGAAGTTCAGAATTTTAACATTGAAACCTTTTTTTCGAGTATATAAACTTTTATAAATAATATTGTATGTAGATATTTCTAAATGATTTGAAAAATTATACTTTTTAGAAATTTTAATGTATCAGTCATTATATTTATGTATGACCCTGGCATGCGTTGCATTGTCACAATAACGCATGCAATTCCCGTTCCCGTTCCCATTTGTCGGGAAAACGCAGGCAGCGAACACATTTGAAATTATTGCGTTGCAATGACACTCATTCCCGTTTTTCCCGTTTCCGTTCCCGTTTTTAGGCTATTTTTTTTCACAGTAATCTTCCCGGACATGCATACAAATCCTGAAAGTTCCATCGTAATCGGTTCAGTGGCTTAGGAGCCTATACGAGACACACAGACAGACATTCAATTTATATACATATATATATATATATATATATATATATATATATATATATATATATATATATATATATATATATATATATATATATATATATATATATATGTGTGTGTGTATATATATATATATATATATATATATATATATATGTGTGTGTGTGTGTATATATATATATATGTAGATAATGTAATTGCGTAAATAATTTCCATTAAATTTTATTCGCTATTAAACATTTATGACCATAATCCCGATGGCTTAACATAAAGCCAACAAAAATACGACTTGTATGCATAGATGATATTATTACCTTGAACCTAGAAGGGGAATGATTTGCATGGTTTATTATGGTTATGATAAAATGAAATACTTTTAATTATTTAACCAAATAAAATTATTAATCAATCTTTACTAAGTTTGACCCACTGAATTCGAATATAAACAATAATTTTTGTTGGCTTGCTCTTGTTTAAGAGATATTGACGCTTAAAAAATGTGCCATTTTTTTACGTTTCTTTAGCCTTTGGAGGATTTAATTCAAAATCTAGTATTGCTGTGCGAAAAATGAGTATTGGAATCAATAGTCGGATGTTATTGCTTAGATTGCTTACCCCACACATTTTCCAAATTTCGTCTACCCATCTTCCTTGCGGTCTTCTTTTCACCCTTTTACACTCACTCGGGTACCATACTAGCACTTTTTTGTCCATCTTTCGTCCATTCTTCTAGCTTCGTGACCAACCCATTGCCATTTAATCTCTTCACTCTCTCTACTATGTATATTCACTACCATTGTAATAATTCTCAACCACGTACCAATCAGTTTTCCATCTCTCCTCGTTAGATATATGTACATACATATATACGTACATATGTATATATGCACATATACACACATATATAAAATAATAAAGAGCCACCTGCGTGTAACACAGCCACCATTATTTACAAATATTATCGATTTTTCAGAGAAGAAGAGATGCATGAAGAAAATTTTATATGTTTTAATGCTATTATTATCTAATAGGTAAATTATAAATAATGATGTGATTCAAATTATATTGTTATGCCTTTAGCTAAAAATTTAACGAGCTCATCAAGTAGATATAACGAATGTGCTATAAATAAACTGGATGTATTTTACTCATAAAGTGTATATAGAAGAAAAATGATTTTCATGCAACTGCTTATAATGTATGTACTTACGCAATAAGCCACAGCTCGGTCGTTAAGCTTCTGCCTAACACCGAGAGGCGCCGGGTTCGATCCCATGAGCTGACCTCGATTGAAAAGAATTTTTCTGAGTATATCTGTAGTGCTGCTGGTCAGACCTGGATATTTGTGACTCCTGGTCGATCATTTCCTATCAGAGTTTGCCAATTTTCTCTGATTTCATTGTTGAAACGGTTCCCGATTAAAAATTGGCTAAAATTCATTCTACCTACTATGTCACCACTATTTGAGTATGATTAATGTACAATAAAATTAATGTACCATTCATAGATGTCTCGATAATTTGCGAGTTTTTAGTGTCTCGTAATTCAGCGACTTTGTAATTGGCCAGGAAGGCGCATTGGCGTTTACCTGTAAGGCCTTCCTGGTATAAAATGTAATAAATAAATAAATAAAATGAGAATATCCTAAAAAGTGAATTTTGTATCTGCCTTCTGGTAAAGTTAAAAAGGGGTGAAATGAAAAAAAGTCTTAAAATTAATTATTTTTTCCCGAATACAACGAACCCGTTTTAGTAATTTTAGAGGTTCGCAATAATGTGGATATTTTTCGTTCAATATATGTATGTACATACATACATAAAAGTTTGTTTAATTTAATAAAAAATGTCAAATTGATTATATTGTAATATCAATTAGTTCCATTGGGTGAAACTATCATACAATGTACACCCATTTGATGCTGTCAATGAGAAAGTTGAATCACCTGAACTACGTAATGAAGAATATAACCTTTTATACATGAAATTATGATAGAAATTTAATGACTGAATAGAAAAACGCAACTTTCCGTGACATCCTTAATCTAGAAGTATCTTTGCATTCAGTTTCAACATGAAACTGAATTTTGTATGGAATCAATTTGGAAGATTGTCTAGATTTAAATCTTGAATGAACCTATCCAATTTCATCAAGAATGACTTATTAATTTGACCTTTGAAAGTAATATGCTTTTCAGATTCCTCGTCACAAGTACAAACTCATTACATATTCATTCATCCTTTTTTCCGTCAATGCCAAGCTCACGCGCCAAAGTTCCACACAATCGACCAAGTAAATACCCGAGAAATACATATAATACACGTTGAAAAATACGCTCGTTATTATTACAGCGAGTGCAAGTGCAATTTGCGTGCATTGTAAAAAAATGTATAAAATAACTGGTTCGCTTCGGTTATTATTACGTCAACGTGTCCCGAAGAGGCTTCCGCGTGCGCGAGCTAAAAACCATTAGCCATCATCATCGGCAAATTCCAACGGCTATTTAAACTGTGACGCGTGCACCTCTCCTGCAAACAGGAAGACAAGGCTCCGGGATAAATCTCTGCACGAAAATAAAACGAGGAAAAGACGACCAGCTGACGTAACCGTACACGGACATTCAGGAAGGACCGAAATTCGGAGACCGGTTCCTTCGGAAAAGGTACATCGATGACCCACTTATGCGTGGGAAGTTTAAGAATCGCAACGCCAATAATTGATATAATCCTTTATACTTTTAGGTGTTTTTTTTTTTCTTGTAAAAAACCCCGCCATCAAATTAGAGATCATTACGGCCTGATTGTGCATTATCCGTAATCGGGATAATGATGCATTTGTTTCGTTTACGACTGTAATATCTGTCATATCCTGTTCAAATCGAGCTGCAACTTTTATTATTTTAGTGATTGCATTACAAGCGACGATAAAATGTTCGAACATTTCGAATAAGTTGAGAAACAAAAGCAAAGGGAATAATCATTATAAACTGTGTATGAAAACAACTACTCGTAGCTAACTATGTAGCTAAAGGTGCAGACTTACAAAGTAGTGTGCGGCACGTATTTCTTGTAAATAGTTTTGTACGTGCATAAAAAAACGCTAGCACGCCTCATCTCGGCCATTTTCAGTGAGCTTTTTCAGTGATATTTAATCTTTACATTGATATAGGTTCAACAGTGATTCACATATATAAAGAAACGTACTTGTCGAAATAATAAGATCGTACGATTTAACAATGATATGAAGACACGCCTATTACAGCTAGAGTCCATCTAGACGTGCCGTGCCACACTTTTGAGTGTGTTCTTACCATTAGAGTAGGTAATTTCAAAAGAGCGGAGAGGAAAGCTTATGAGGTCCGAAATGATAATATTTTAACGTAGAGATTAAGAAAATAAGTGCTTGTCGACCAATTTGGTGTTCGCGCCAGAAAGGCCTCGACGTATGAACAAGCTGTATAGAACAACAGCCAATAAGGTCTCGCGACCCATCGACCAATGGCCTCTCTGCTGAGAGTACACGCTGTGTATAAATTTACGGTGGTTTTGTTCCGTGCTTCATTCGGAGCTGGCTGGTCAACGGATTAACAACAATAAACCACATTTACCACTACTTGTTGTATCTTTCACTCCGATTTTGGAAACCCCTATACTCTTCCACGCTACATTTTTATTAAACTATCATATTTTTGTTTCTGTTTTTACTCCAGATTTATCGTATTCAATGGAGACTGTTTAACAAACTTTGTCAATCTTTATTTTAAACACGAATTTAGAGGGGTTTCCATAATCGAAGTGAAAGACACGGCGAGTAGTGGTATAGGGAGTTTATTGTTGACCAGCCAGCTCCGAATGAAGCATGGAACAATATCACCGAATATGCATATGGATATGTATAGGTATATGGATCTACCTCACGGCACCGAAAGTGAAAAGGTCGAAAAAACAAATATCGGAAGGCAAAGATCGAAAATCGAAAGATCTTAAGTCGAAAGATCAAAAAAAAGGGTGCATGGTAAACGATACTATGTATATATGTAATATATATGAGTGGCATGCGGTGAAATTATCTCTCTTTTTTTCATACAGCCTTGTTAAATGTGCGCGCGCAGGATACGGGAGGAAAAGCCTGTTCCTCTTGTTCCTGTTGTATCCTGCTCGCGCAAATTAAGTGAGTATGTACGACGGAGGGAGAGAGAGTTTTACCGCACGCCACTGATATATATGTATACTAACCGTTTTTCATATGTATGCATTGTAAACGAAAACTTTCGACTTTTTCACTGCCAAATTTTTTACGGTCACCCGACCTGTTCATACGTCGAGGCCTTTTTGGCGCGAACGGACGATCAGGCGATTAGTGATGGAAAACTAGTGATCGAATAGCACCAATGACTAAATTTCTACGTTAAAATAACAATGGACTTTGCTGGAGGCTAAGAGTAGAAGTGTCTTAACTTTTCCCTTATGATGCCAAAAACATCCGCGCGCTACGATGATATGTATTTTGTACACATACATTGACGTAATTCGTAATTATATTACGGAGGAATACAAAAATTCTGAACCTCGTATCTATTATATTTCATATCGATATTCCCATTATTAGAGTCGAGTTGTAGTAAATACATATCACAGGGGAGGAAAGGTTAACTACGAAATGTTGGGAATCCCTTAAACATCACAAAAAAGTTTGGACTAATACAGCCACATTAACAATTATACAAAAATTTTTCTCTGCACAATCTTAACCCGTTCTTATAATAACCATCTCAAAGTTAAAATGAGGATTTTGACAAGTATAATCAAACCATGTAAGTATAGAATTAATTAAACATGCTTACAGATATTCATCTCAGCGAGTAAAATTAAATCTCCTACCTTCAGTGTAACCTAAAAATTAAAATATAATATTTAATATTAATATACAGGCATAATTAAATAAAATTGCACAGTAATTTAAAACAACGTTAAAATATACCAGCTGTATTTAATCTCCATAGCAATAGTTTAAGCGCCATTGCCAATCATCTTCTTCAATACTACATATGTACACATGTAGTCTTTTAAATGTTATTTTACAAACACTCATATTAATCTTTGATTTAGAATTATATTATGTTTCAAATTTAAATTCACTTTATATATAAAAAAAAAAACAAATGAATCTATTCTTCACACGCGAAAGAAAATTTCGACACAGCTAAATAATTAAAATTATTACGAAAAATGCACTGAAATCACAATAGTAATACAATAACTACTGCGAAAATATGTATGTAAAATAATACGCGGATGCTGTGTACGAAATTCGGATTAGCAAAAGAGAATATCAAATGAAACTACATATAGTCGATATTTTCACTCTTGAATTGCGATTAATTGTCAGCCTCGTTCGCGAACCACATCATTGTATCGATTGCTAATGAATTGTAACGTCAAATATTCGAGTACAAGTTTTGCCTAGTGTTAGGCTTGTGCTTTATTCGTAGACTGAAATTGAATATAAAAAAAAATAAATGAATTAAATAGGTATATTAAATTCAAATGCTCGCATATTTATGTTATTTACATATTTTAACACTCCAGCACATTCCTGGTAGTAAAAATAATAACTTTTTATTCCAGACGATAGGGAAAATAGTACGATCCCTATCGTCCATATAAATAATATATAAATAATACAAATCTATATGTATATAAAAATCAATATTTGTCTGTCTGTGTGCGCTTCTATACCATTCAACCGATTGCGATGAAACTTGCATGAGTTATTGTGTGTATGCCCACGATGGTTTCTGTTTAAAAAATCACCCAAACACGGGAATGGGAACGGGAAAACAGGAATGAGTGCAACGCAATAATTTCAAATTTTATTTTATTTTTACATAGATATATACCAGGAAGGCTTGACAGGAAGACTCCAATGCACCTTCCTGGACAATTAATTACAAACAATGCAGTATTTTATTATTAGATAAATCACTATATTTCCAAAAGCTGACGAGCATGAAATAACAATTAATTAATAAATTAATTACATAATTAATCCATTGAAACATCTATAGATTTAGATTTTGTACATATTTTTTACAAATTATACACACAATAAATAAAGAAGATTTGTGACAACAGGAAAGATGAATTTTTGCCAATTTTGAGGATCCGTTTCAACAATGATCAGATAAAATTGGCAAACTCTGATAAGAAACGATCGATTTGGAGTCACAAATACCCCCAAATCTAACCAGCAGTATGGCGGATCGAACCCACAGATCACGTGGTGCTAAACATACACGCTACCATTAAGCCAAACTGCTGGCTAATGGAACAAAATGTGTTCGCATCACCACCTGCGCTGTTAGGGTAAAATAATAAAAAAAACAATTGAATAATTTCAAATGTGTTCGCTTTCTGCGTTTTTCCGACAAATTATCATTACTGTAATTTAATTTGTAATTTAAACTGAAACATTTACTTACCGAAACATATCGAGGAACGGGAACGGGAACGGGAATTGCATGCGTTATTGTGGCATTGCAACGCGTTCAGCTAGTGAATTATAAAATAAGAATTTTATAATTTAATGATATGCTAATAATGATAATAATAATAAATATACATGACGCGGCAGCAAGAAAACAATTCGTCGATACAAATACACGACGACGCAGGGAGGCCGCTCTCCTCCTGAAAATGGCCTCAAAGTGAGACACGTGCCTTTCTTTAAACATATGCACCACGCTAAAACCCCTTTGTAGTCTGAAGAGAGCCAGGTAGCAGTTGTAATATTGTAGCTTTATCCTTTTCATTGTCGCCTGCTTGTATTTCGTCCATAGTTCACCAGTTTAGAGGCTAATACAAAAGGACACCAATAATTATCTCTTTACCTCTATACAGGAGTGGTAAAATCGTCTTGCTAGCTATTGATCTTACACATATTGGTCTTCTTTGTCTTTTGATGTCACGGTCATCGGAGAGATTCTCCGTCAGCAGATCTCCCAGGTAATAGTTTAAGACAGGTCGTAAGAGGTCCACAAACTGTGAATAGAACAACAAGCCAGACCAAAAAAAGGAAGACTTTTCAAATACTACACCCAATTAAGCAACGACAGTTAGACTATTTGGATAAACACCGAGTCGACCCACGCGCACACCTCGCTAACTAACTATAGCGATCTATCTGCAAAAATAACAAACGAAAAAACTCCAACGAGTAAAACGCTTCAGCTTGTGGTCACCTAATGAGACGTACCCAACTTCGAAGAAAGAATAAAAATAAAATCAACAAACACAAGAGGCGTAACGAGTCGGAGTACGAGGGTACCAACTATGGGTATACATTTTCGTCGCACACGTGGGTTTGCCTAATTGAATCCGTAACACCTCTGCATGATGGTTAACTCACCCCGAGGCGTCATCATCATCGTCTGAATCGTGACCGACCACGGGCCAAATTAACAGGGTACCTCTTGCGTGTCCCTGATTGCCGGTTCCTGAACGCCTCTTAATTTGAAATGTGCGAAAAACCATGCACATGTCTCTAAAACTGTGAGAAATATACAAGCAGTACAACACAAAACAAAAAGGACCAACAAAAAATCAACATTTTTACTTACCGGAACGAGTAAAAACGGAGACTGATCAATATTTAGTCATGTTGATCCACTGAATTCGAATATGACAAATATCTTTGTTAGCCTGCTCTCGTTTAAAATATATGAGCGTTTAAAGAAATATGCAATTTTCATAATCTAGTTTTGCTGTGCATAATCTAGTATTGCATTGTATATCAATAGTCAGATGTTTTTTTTTCTATTGATTGTGATTTTTATTGCTTTATAATACATAAAATTGATTATCTAGTGAATTTTAAATGTCAATATTTTTTTCCGTAGTATTATTAGCTTATTTCGTTAATTTTTCACTTTACCACGTTTATAAGGGTTGGTTTACAATCTCAATATTTTATTTTATTTTATCTGAACGTACAAATTCGAGCGGTAAATGATTTTAAATTACAATATGAAATATAAAATGTTGATAGCGCTCATCCCATACAACAAATTTTTTTAACTCAATTTATTTTTTACTTTCAATGAAAAAAAAATATATTGACATTAAAAAAATCCTTAGAAACGTTTTGAAGTCCAAAATTAGCAAAATGAACTCATAATATTACAGAAAAAAATGTGTATTAAAAAAGTATATTTTTGACTTTTAAAATTTGCTAGATAATATACAAATTTTAAAGTAATAAAAATGACAATCAATAGAAAAAACATCTGAATTTTGATTCTAATAATCACTTTTGCCACATCAATACTAGAATTTGAGTTAAAAACTGCAAAAGTAAAAACGAGACAACAAGCCAACAAAAATCATTGTCATATTAGAATTCAGTTAATCAAACTTAATAAAAATTGAAAATTCTCTGCTCCGGTAATTTTTTTTTTTGTTGCTCAGTGATATCAGACCGTAATGATTAAAATGACGTATAGATTCACGAAGCACATATTCGGCAATTCGTAAATAATCCTTAAGAAGAAGTTATGGCTCTGACTCTGCTACTTTTGGAAGTTATTATCAGCTTAATCTTATATTAAAAATCTCAGGAATTGGCTGAGTGATGGATGTTGAAAGGTCGAATGGATATCTAAACACCTGTCAATAACAGCAATCTGTCAGCAATTAACTAGGAGAAAGTAAGTAGCAGGTCTTTCTAGGACTCAAAATATTATCAAAGAATAGATTGTGTACTAATCACAAGTTACCTTTACGACAGGCACTTTTTTAGGTCAATTGAAACCAAATAGTTTGTAAATATGTGCCAGAAGTTTCCAAGATTTGATTAATATGTTGGGTGACAGCTGGTCAAAAACTAAATTAAAATGAACAGTATGAATTTATCATTATAACACCTAGTATAAGCACATTCATAACAATCTGCACTTCTCATTAGTACTGCACAGATCAAAAATTTCCGATTTAATATGCGCTTCGCGTTATTCCGAGTCATTTGTTTTCGGAAAATCAAGGACACTTCCACGTCTTGATGACAATGTCGTTTTTGGTAAATCACACTTATCGTCAATGCTAATTATTATTACTGCGATAGTAATACAAACAAACTCAGGCTTCTGGCAATGCGGATCACTCGTTAGCATTCAGCTTAGATCGCATTTGCGGAATCAACTAGCATAGCTGTGGCTCTCAAATGATTTCAATCGATGATCTTATATGGTCGTGTTCGACGGGGACACGTTTCTAAACACGCTTATGGGCTTTAGATATGTGTGCAATCGAGTGACCGATTAGCGTTATACAATATTTTGAGTAAGGTTCTCATACGTTTTAAAATTTATCATGCAATCAGATCAGAGCAGTGCTCATCTACTATCAATGTTAATAAATATTGAACAATACATGGTCGTCTAAATCATCAATCAAAAATATTATGTATATGTTGCAGTCTAAATGTTCACTCCGGATCGTTCATGAACATACCAGTTTGTTCATAGATGAACTGTTAGTTTTAGTTAAAGTCAAAAGCTATCTTCTAATAGACTCACCAAGTATCGCATGAAACTTTTAGCTGACAAAACTTTTGAGACGTGAACGACAAATATTTAAAAGGAAAATCCTATGCAAATAACATTACAAAGTTGCTATAATTTCCGCGAGAGAATGGGAAAAACGATTTAAAATACTTGAACTTATGCCTGATAGTTTGTGCTTGAACAAACTAGTTAGTTTGTCAATTTATTTATTATTTTTTTTTTTTTTACATTTTCATTACACAAGTCGTTGAATTACGAGACACTGAAAACCAACGAGACATCTATGAATTTTATTGTACATTAATCATACTCAAATAGTGGTGACATAGTTAGGTAGGAAGGTTTTTTAGCCAATTTTAATCGGGAACCGTTTCAACAATGAAATCAGAAAAATTGGCAAACTCTGATAGGAAGCGATCGACCTGGAGTCACAAATATCCGAGTCTGATCAGCAGCACTACAGATATACTCAGAAAAAATATTTTCAATCGAGGTCAGCTCATGGGATCGAACCTGGCGCCTCTCGGTGATAGGCAGAAGCTTGACGACTGAGCTATGCTGCTGGCTATTTGTTCTTTTGTGTACACTATAACTGGCCAGATTGGTTCTTGTATGAACACGTTCACGAACAAACGAAATATACACTTTTATATTTCTCAGCTAAAAATGATATTGATGTGATTGACAATGGTACTCCTCTAATTTAATTTTTAGTACATATTTTGATGTAAAATTCATCTATAATATAGATATATCTATAATATAAAGTTGCATCTTTAATAAAATATGTCCATATAGATTCTACATATATAGCGTAGTGCACTTGTAGAGCTACTGAATATCAGTAGAGAGGTCTTGGATTCAAGTCCCGGCCAAATACGCTGCTGGCGAGATCTTGTGGCTATTAAAACACAGATAAACCGTTTCCTGTTAGAATTTTGCGTTATTTCTAGCATATTTGTTGTGGCGGATTCAACAAATCGATATCTTCCCCCTCAGTTTCTTGCAAATTCGAGGTATTAGCATCTTAAATTTGTTGAATCTTATAAAATGCTACCTACATAATGTATCTCGCACAAATTTTCTATGTGTCAAAAGATTTTTTGATTATCCATAGATGTCTCTATTGTATTATATGTCCTGTTACGTATAAAAATAATCTAATCATACATCTGTCGCTTTGGGATAATTCTTGCAGCACATCGGATGTGTATGTAATAAAATAAAATAAGTATGTGAATTTTTGAGAGTAAAAAAATCTGGTCTTATATAAAAGTCTTCCTTTGATTGTTGAATTAATTGCCAACTTTAACATTACCGCGAACAATTTATTTAAAACAACAACTACGTGTCCAAGTGGATTCGCTTGACTCCAAATGGCCTTAGAAAGGACATCGAGATAGTCTTGGATGTATCTCTAAATCTCTGGATAGATAAAATACTAGTTTCATTCGTTTTATTAAAGCAAAACAATTATTGTTAATTATGTACATATATGTAAGATCATCATAAAGATAATTCAATCATTTTCATTTCAATTTTGATTAATTATAGCTAAGACTTTTTTATGCACGAAGTTTTAAATATGGTTTAAAAAATATATCCCAATAATTGTTAACTAGGATAATCAAATACACTGTATTAACATATTAAACGAATATAATGTAAAATTAAAACCGAATTTAATGCGCAAAATATAAACAACATAATAATAGAACGCGTTTTTTGCCAGTATTCAAATTAACCGAATTCACCTTTAAAATTACCTTGACAATGACCTTGAATAAATTATTATATTTATAAAACAGCTTTTTACGTGTAAATTCAATCATTTAATTACGTGTTTAAACGGTGTTAATTAATCATAAAGAAAATATTCAAAATTAAATATGTTTTATTCTTCTGTTTTTTCTTCGTTTTTCTTTTATTTTCATATCTCAATGGATACAAGTGCACATTTTCAACAAGAAAAATGCGAATCGGTGTCGAAAATTCGCATTCGGAATAAATCAACAAACGTCCGATCCGAGATAAGGGTACGCTTGATTCAAAATTCGCATATTTGCACAGTCGAAAATAACAGACGACCGGCGATATGGAAATACTGCTTTTTTATTTCATATATTTATGTCCCTATGTATGTTTGTACGTAGGTACAGATGTGGGATGTTGCTTGATTATTTCATTGGAATGATTTACATAAGCGTATAAATAACTTGCGGAGAACGATAAATCGCGATAGCAATTAGTTGATTTTCAGAAGGGGAACCGTGAACGTTTTATTTGTTGGCCTTTTTGCACATTTTCAGACCGAAGAACGTCTGAATATCTAGTTACACTATCGTCCTACTATTGTATGTTAATTTTTGAATGGATTCAACGGTCTAATAAATAAATTCATGAAGTACATACGTTACTTACCTATGTAAACTAATTTTTCTAATTTTGAAAACACACACGGCAAAATGTCTGTTTGGTGTTTCAGTTTTTCGATTATTGTTTCATCTGAAGCGTTTATGTGTATCAATTTTCATCACGCAATGCTTGGGTATGTGTATGCACGCTGGGTCACGCAACCGTTGCATCTCACGCGTTCATAATGTGAAATAATTATTATCTTACACAGACAACTTGATGAAGGTGTATCTCTCTGGGTATTCAAATCGATTTTTTTTTATCGACATGAAAATTAAAATAAATAAAAAATGTTTAGAAAGCGAAAGCATAGTACTGCTTCTCATATTGCCAGTTGGAACATGCTGAAAATCAATATAATTATAATTTATTACTCAAATACTGCTCATTCTATACACAAAATAAAGTATATATCTCACTTTTTTCAGATACGTCAACAACAACCTTGAAAATTCTCAAATTAGGTCATCAACCTAACCGAAGTGTGAGCGCAATATTTCATCTCATTTACCAGAGTCAACTTTCGAGAAAAAGTTTGTTATATAGATTTTTAAATTTTGATTCTATATTGCATAATACCAAATATTTTTTATACATACTGTGGCAAATTTAAATAAACTTGCGGTGAATGTATATTTTTCCGATAAAAATATACAGGAAAATATAAATGTCTCGAAACTATAGGCAAGGAATAATCGAAAAGTGAGTGTGAATGTTTTTTGCACATTATATAAAAATATACATATGTAGATATGTTACAGGCCAAGTATTCACTTCGGTTGGTTCATGAACATACTAATTAGTTCATACAAGATCTATTGATTTTAGTTTAGGTGCTAACAGTCTAAAGCCACCTTTAAATAGAACGATTTTTTATAGTTTTCTTGATATGAGCGTTTAAAAAAATGCGCAACTTTTACTAATTTTGGCTTTGCAGTCTTGAAATCAAATTCTAGTATTGCTGTGGCAAAAGTGAGTAATGTAAAAAAGTGAGAAATTAGTAATTGACATTTGAAATTCGCTATATAATTAGTTATACGCATTATATAAACATCTGATCATTGATTACGATAATCACTTTTGGCACTTTGAGATAAAGACTGTGAAAGCCAAAAATCTATAAAAACTGTGCATTTTATTAAACGCTCATATCTCATAGACGAGAAGAAACCGACAAAAATCATTGTCATATTCGAATTTAATGGGTCAAATTTAGTATGATTGATTAGGGGTCTGCTCCGGTATTCTTTCTGTTGCTCAGTCTATGTAGTTTGTGCATGAACAAACTAGTCCTTTCAATTTTTCCTTTTGTGCACACTAAAAATGAACGAACGAAATGTATAAGTACATACTTGGACTGTAACGTACATATACATACATACATACATATCTATATACATTAAATACTAAGAACGTGTATTGATTTAATTTTATTGGGATTTGAGTCATGAAAGTAGACAGTATTACTTTTGTCAAAAGGATTATAGCATTGGTTCTGCATATATCTGTTTATGTATGTATGTATATGGTAATAGTTCAGTTTGGATGGGTTGAAAAAATATAATTTAAGCTTGACTCCTGTTGAAGTCACGCTTAGATATGTTTCTCGTGGAAAAAATTGAGGTCGAATCAATTGCAAGTGTTGACCAATGCTTTGATTCAAATCTGCGATTATTACATTTACATAAATTGCAATGTATACATATGTAAGTACATCGTTACAATCGTCAAATTCAAAGTTGGTAATCGACTATTATTCGAAAAACAAGCCTGCTAGGTATGTACATATACATACATATGTACTTTCCGATTCTCGTTTTGGAGCTTTGCCGAACGATTTTCAACACTATTGTTGAATCGGGGTTGATTGATGGCATCCGTTACTAATACCCATCGGGGTATAAACTTCGAGATTGCGCGAGGTCGATTTCTAAAATCGCAATTCGCAACAGCAATAAAAAGTACTGAAATCGATTATTCGAGCCCAGTATAATCTTGTTAGAGATTAATCGGAAACGCGCTTCAAGTTCATGATTCCGCAATGAAACGGCGGACAGAATCAAATTTTTCCAACTGGAATTTCTCGTTATAGTCCTACTTAAAAATTCGTATCTTTTAGCAATCGTGAGAATTTCTTCCACACCGAGATGTCTACGCTTTTTCCCCTATAGATATATGTATTCATGCTAGAAATATGACCGTTGATTATACGTTGCTTGGCAATATTTTAAACGGTTCCAAAACTCGATATTGCGAATGTGCGTATTCTAATCATTTTTTTTTTTGGCTTTCTATACGGTATCTCATGTATGTACCTGTCCTTTGGCGATCTTTACAAAGTTGCAGCAAAATGCTAATTAACGATTTAAATGCAGCTTTTGTTCGCTTCGATTGAAGCACAATAAAGTGTACTGATTGCGAGCAATTAGCGCTCTACAAATTCAATATCGACATGAATCGCTAATTAAACTGGGACGTGTAGGTGGGTGGTTGGGTGGGTATCTCGGGAACCATCTTCGAATTGTTTGCTGAACCAATTCACGATTATAATGGCCGGTCGAAATTAAATTATGTTTTTATCTTTCTTTGTACAGTACATATGTAACATGTAACAGAATCATAATAGGATGCAAAAACTACACAATTTGATTGTCGGCCTTTTGTATTATAGTTAATATCTTAAATAAAACAAAAACAATTTTCTTATGCATGATGTAATTTAAATCGAGCTCAGTATATAAAAATATACAGGGTTTTATGAAGCTATGTGAAGTATGTGAGGTTCAAAATGTTCTAAATGATTTGAGCTATCAACCTTTTAAGGCTTTGCACTTAGCTTCATAACACCCTGTATTTTTACATGTATATTTGTATTTGTACTACTTGGTTGTCCGGTTGGAATCACTTTGATTTAGAGTATTTAGTACATTCTTTTGTAATTAGTGTGTTTAATTTTATACATTTTACACATGTTTTCAAGTCAGCCATTGGTTCAGTCGCTCTCTATTCATTAAAAAATGTAATGTTTTCCTCAATTTGTACGGATTATTTTATCAGTGCTGTAACCGTTATGCAGTTGAATCTTCATTCTACTTCATTCTGTTGAATCTCTTTAAATATTACGAAATTGTATATGTATTGTATAAATGTACGAATCTTATATAAGAATTTTTGTATTAAAAAAATAAAATTATTATAATGGTGAATTTTCATATATTCTAATCAAGAATAGTGTTCAATTCCATCGTTATATTTCTGAATTGCTGCAACTTAAAAAATACTATGTACTTAGATATTTCATTTTCACTTCCAGTTCTTTTGGTCAGTCTAAACATTATCGTACAGCTGAATTATTATATGTCTTCATACAGTTCTCTTATCTGCATGTCTTAGATACAAGGTCCGTCAAATTTCGCTCGATAGTTTTTTTTTTTCAGAATAAGGAGGGCGCAGACATAAAGTGGTAGACGACAGGTGTTTTTTTTTTTTTTTTTTAGATAGTTTTGCATATGTAAAAACGCTACCATGCCTGATCTATATTATAGTGATCTAGGCTAGGCTGGAATATTTTTGGTGATATATTTGGTGATATCATAGTTTTGATACGATCGATGACGGTTATTTCTATATTTGAAGAAATGAATGAGAAACTTGTTGAAATAATAAGATCGTACGAATTAATAATGACATAAGACACACCCATTAACAGTTGAAGCCTACCTAAACATGCCGTGCCGTATGTACTTCTAACATATGTAGCTTCTAGTACTCTAGTAACAAATGCCCCAACCAGGTCAACTGAAATTTTAATTATGTACTTTATTATTTAGTTCTTTGCCCATCTATCATCAGCTCAAAGCAATCTACGGATAAAATGGAAACTACTTAATCGTGAAAAAACATCAATTGCTCTCATCTTTTTACATGCACCCAAGCATTTTGATTATATCAGCGCCGGTCAATGACTGGTATTTCAATCGACCAAGCTATCCACTAGCTAGCTATTGCCGATTTTTATATTCAAGTCATAATTTAAAGTTTTGCCACTACATATGTATGTATAAACCAGTGGCGTGCTGTGACTTTTAAAATAGGTGACTAGGTATTATTACTATTGCAGGTAGGGCCGATTTCGGTTTCTGAATTTCGCCAATATCAATACGGAGAACGATTTGAATTAATTATAATTCAATTGTTGATTTTTTTTTAATTTTTGGTAAAATAAGATAGGCGACTAACTTAAGCCCCTCGTTCAAATTAAATCAATATTTTGAATTTCTTAGTCCAATGACGGCACGCCATTGATACAAAAATACATATGTACTAAATCAACGACCTGTAACTTTAAACAACCTTTTCCCGAGTTGATGATATTCATTTTCTAAAGATACTATTTGCAAGTCAATTCAGACACATTTTTGGTTAACCCTTCGTTAACTTTTTGTGCTGACGTCTTTTCTATTGAAAGCCCGCCACGCTGAAAATTTTGCCAACATTTCCAACTAGAATTATTTACAAATCCAATAGATATAAAAATTGTAGCTAATCCAAACAAACCCTAGATAACTAATATATCTTGCAACAATATAAAATAAACAGAAGAAGTCAATTGATGAATGCATTTTTCCAAACCTAGTTCCATCTTCTTCATTGTTATTAAAATGTAATGCTCACTATCTAAATTCCAAGTCATAATCTAAAATACTCGGCAGTTAGGGATTTCCAGCGGGTAATTCGACTACGGTTATGAATTCAGATATTCCGGTGTAAAAGAGTCTTTATAAACGTTGACAAATGAATGACACGGATCACACGACCCATGTTTAATACATTTTTTTTCAATGCTACCTTTAAAGGCTTAGCAGGTTGTATTCTTGTTTACTTTATACATGCAAAATTTACAACGCCTATCGGCGTTTTGCAAGCCCATGAGCTCGTCAGCAAAACGCCGGTCGGCGTTGGTCAATATTCAAAGGATTAAATAATATAATTTCTGACGTCAACCAGTGTTGTGTACGTTGATATTTCGACGGGTTTCGGAAAAGGAATTGAATTCAAATAAATTTATATATGTATAATCCACGCTGATTGGCTGTCTGTCTTTTTCGCGTGTATTTACATATATACTTGTGGTATTCACTTCATCGCGAATATATTATCGATCATTATTATTATACTAGTGTTATGCCCGTTGATTTGAACGGGTGGTTTTGAAAAGGAATTGAAACACGAATAAAAGTAAAGTTAAAGAAATCGAAACGACTGGTTTCGAAAAGAAATTGATGAACGAATTAGAAATTACGATTTACGTTTTGTGCATCGCCGACGCCCTGACGCCTTCGCCCCCAGCGCCCCCGATGCCTTCGGCACCCCGGGGCCTTCACCCCTAGTTATTATTATATACGATACACCATCAGTTTTAACGTCATTTCGCCGAAATATATTAATTAAAAATTATATTATTACCTCTAGGTACAACATATGCTCTTGGCATTCTAAAATTTATTTTTTTGTGGTTAAATAATATAACTTTTTCGATATTTTTGAGCTTGAATCATTTGCAGAACCCTTCAAAGTCTCCATATAACCTACATATGTTGAAATTTTTTTTATATATAATACTGAATTTTTTTTTATTTTTATGCGCTATAGGAATTTCATACAATGGTGATAATATTTCATTATGACCGAAAATGGATCTACCCACATATGTACATACATACGCTCACCTGTTTGTCTTTACCTTTAGACGTGCATATCAGATTACGACGAGCGACTTATTAGTCCTCGCGCCGCGGAGTGCATCCTCCGAAAACCAGCGAGGGGGTTAACGCACCAAGCACCACCGCACACACATCAACCACGCCGACTATTCCCAAACTTTCAACACCCAACATTCGTCTAGCCGACATTTTACCATTACACCAGAGGAGTGGTGGGGCCAGGGGCCTCCGACGGCCTCCTCCAGCCCCACCACAACAACCGCCAGTCCGCACCAAGACGCTGAATGAACGACAAGTCCTCGCGAGTGATAGTGGACAGTTGTTGGGGGCGCGCAACAACAACAGCTGTGGCGTCGCACAGCCATGGCGGCGGGTAAGTGTTAAAAAACACACCTGCCATCAATTCCGTAGACCCCCCGATCTATCTACCTGTGTATCCCCTCTCCGTCACCTCAGCACCGGAATACTCCCCCCCCCCCCTCTCTGACAAACCCCCTCCCCCCACCTCTCTCTGTCAGGAACAGTGCAACAGTGACAGTGGTGGTCGGATTCCGAACCACGATCGAATTGTATATATTTATGTATGTATGTATTATTAATTAGCGGAGCTGTGTAACCAAATCGAGTCGGTTGCATAATGAAACGGCGATTGTGAACGTTGCCGGTATATATACACTCGAGGCGGGTCTCCTTATATGTCCGCGGCTCGGCCCGGTGGGTGGTAAGGACTTCGAATCTGCACCCACCGGTTGCTCGGATGCACCCACGCTCAACCCTGAAGAATGTCTCTTTCCCGGATGTGAAGGATTTGCCTCCTCTCTGGCGGTGGTGCTGGAGGTGGTTGGTGGTGGTTGTCGTCTGGGAGAAATTCGAGGTCGTCGAAATTCACCGCATATTAGTATGATTAGTGGGTATGTGTGTGTGTGTGTGTGTGTGTGTGTGTGTGGTGTTTTTGGTATTGTAATGTGTATGTATGTATGTTTGCATATCCGCCATGGTAAAGTCAGTGTGTTTGAAATGTCAAAGCGGTCAGTATGAAATCATTCGCCACCGGCAAAACCTTGATCGACCAAAATAAGATTCGGTCGAGCTGTGTGAAAGTGTTTCTCGTTCGCGTGGCTGTGTTTGTCAGTGGTTTTCAATGCTTTGAATGTGTAGGATTGAGTGTTGATTTGTTTGTTGTTTTAGTTTTTGAGGGGGAGGTTTGATTGTGTTGAATGGCTGTAAAGTTTAGGGTTATTGCTCTAGAAGTTGGTCATTTGATCGTTGATTGTATGTAGTATGTAAGTAGTTGGACTGTCATTTGTTGCCGCTGACTGTTTTGGCAAGATTTGTAATGTTCATCGCCGCTTTATGTACATACACTCACACTATCATAGAGTCTATAGGTCGATTGATCAACTTGAAGTATTATGATTTGGGTTATAGTCGATGACTTATTGGTATGTAGTTGCTTTCGTATGAGATTCTCAAGGATGGTTGTGTTATGTACTAGATTCGGATAGGATCGGAATTTTCATTCCAGTTGGAATTTTTCAATGACATTCTTTTCGTCGTGATAAATCCAATTATATTTTTCTATGGATTAATTTGTAGGTATTCTATGTAGATTTAATTGAACTGCGCCTTGAATAATAACATTACATATGTTTGTACACTGATAGATCCATATCTTCTATGTGCTCTTTTAATTCAAAATGAAGTAGATGATGAGTAAATGTAAGATGAACTAAAATAGATTAAAATGGTTAGGTTACTGTAAATATAATAGATATATATTAACGCTGTCGTTCTATCGACTCTAAAGCCTGTATTTATACGTTATGGCATTAGAATAATTACAGTGTCACGAGACTGCACCTCTTTATTCATCAAATCGACTGACTTGAAAATATTCGATAGGTTATATTATTTAGTATGTTATATAATAGTGTTTAATATAAAATAGGTGAGGTGAAGATGACTTTCAAGCAAAGAAGAATATTATTAAAAGATGTATTCAAATGAAAATTTGAAAATCTCTGATATACATATGTATGTATGAGCCGTTACATTTGATAGTGGCATAAGTTCACTTTTCTTCATTCCGAGAAAATTATGCAAAACATCAAATAAAATGTTTTGCGTTTAAAAATATTTTAAAATACTGGTGGCCTGTAATACGTTTATTCTTATTTTCCGAGATTCTGATAATATCTAATTAAAAGATATACAATATTTATTTGTGAATTAAGTTAAACAGAAATAGTGTTTTTGGAACTGAAAATTGAACTTCGGCCACTTTCAAATATATCGCCTCATATGTTTATATATGTATATTATTTAAACATTGCATAAGTATCACAACTTTACATAAATACAAATGATACGGCATATTTTCATACAAAAAAATATTTTAATTTACAAAGTCGCCATTCCGTGTGGATGTGCACGCACGCATACTCGCATGCATATGCAAATATAGAATCCTCTGTATGTACATACATACGTTGTTAATACATACAGGGTGTCCTTTGTAAATACATAGCTAAAGTTGACATATCGAAACTCGACCGCGAAACACGAACGAGCGACTAAGAAAAAAACCCACACGAAACCAGTTCCAGAAGCGAATGCGTTCACTTTACCATTTTATATCGCAAACTCCCACCACACTCGAGATAATATATTTTTGACCTTTCAGATGCAAAAATGGCGTAGGTACACACGCTAGACACCATTATTATTTTAAACGATTCGTGGCTTACGCGATTATTATCATCTTGTGTGCGATCTTCATCGATACATGTTTCTATGTATTTACGTAGCCTAAATAGATTAAATTGGGCGTATATGTATGTATGTACATATATGTAGGTAGGTTTTATTTAAAATATAGATGTTCTTTTTAATGCATTCGCATTGAAACAGATGAGTTGCACAATTGCTCGATTTCGTAACAAAGACGTGTGTTATAACCAATTAAGTTTACCGCGCGCGTAAGAATTGGAAATTTTTCAGCGAGCGCTCGAATTTGGACAGTTGTTCCAACAAAAATAATAAAAGGCACAGAACGTTGACTTGACGCAATTAAAATAGCAGATGAGGCCCGAAAAATGCTTTAAATGAGTCATTTAACAATTTCAATTCTGACAAATTGTCGATTCATTACCATATTGTTACAGCAGTGTGGAAATGTTTGCCCAGTTTTGAATAAAAATTTTCGAATAAAATTCGCGCATAATTTCGCCGCTTTTAATCGAATCATGATCGTATTGATATTCCGTCACCGTCTTCATTACTTTACTTCCTGTTCTTCAAATAAATATCTATGTATACACAAATATTTCACTCGAAGACTGATTCAAACTTCACGGTCGTATTTGAATCGATTTTAATTGTGTTTGTTTAAACGAACACTGATTAAATTTTCAGGAAAGTTTTTATGTTTAATTATATGATTTTTGTTTCGAAGTGAATTCATTATATATGTGTGTGTGCATCAACCTTCAAAGTGCATTCGTTGTTTTTTCGCAGTAGGTACCTATGTATGTATATAGTATAAGTGCACGCAACTCGCTTATTACGCATTCATGATGCAATAGAAATTAATTACCGATACAATGCGTCGCCGCATAACGAAAGTGTTATCTGTTATCTTAACCGCAATAATCATGGGTTGTGTTGATATTTTTTTGAATAAATTTCAAACTTTGTACAGTGCTATTTTTTCGCATCGAAAACGGGTCGAATTTTCGGCGCACGCAATACGTATACATACATATGTACCGAGTATATATGTATGTGTCGAAATGTTCCACTTTCTTGCGGCTTGACAAACGATCGAAGAATTCAACGCACACGTTTTCAAATTTTCGTCTTCGGCAAACATCCATACAATATTTGCCAACTCTCACGCGTCGAAAAGTGTTTTTATCTGTTTGCTTTGAAAATGCAAAAACTCGACCTGAAGTCGCTATTTGTGTGTGTGTGTGTATGTTTGATTTGCAATGCGACCTCTCTTAGTTGCGCGTGATTTTTGTGTATGGTTTGTATTTATTTTTATTTAGCTCGGACGTTTTGTTCTTGTTTGATGTGTCAACATAGACTAGTAAACACGGAAAGCGCATTCGTCTGTTTGCATCTCGGCAAAGTGTTAGTATTTTTTTTATTGTTTTGCTTTCGATGAAGAGACTTAGAGAGTAGTGTCAATATTTAACAGTTCATGAATAGCAAACTAACGATTTTTCATATTATTTCTTTCACACGCTTTTTACTCGACTCTTAACGAAACATATCGAACAGTTGTTGGTTCCTTACACACTTGAATTATTTGGATCAAATTAACACAGGTGTGAGATTTTCGTGTCCGTTTTCATTCAATGTGAAATGGAACGATTTGTATTAATTAATATATGTCGATTTAAAATAAATATAAAATACAAAGGCAATGATAGAATCTTAGTACAGTGTACAGACTCTCGGCTAATACTGGTGAGTAAGGGACTGTATAATTGGAAAAAAAACACGGATAATCCGAAGTATCAATTTTTTATATCGTTTCCATTGTTGTGAACAATAGATACAATATCCTCATTTCTCATCGAGACCAAACTACTTCTTCAATTTTTTCTCGATCAACATTTTCAAAGCATTTGACATTTGAATATATATTTCAGATATGTCACTTGAACCGATCTCTTCAGAATCCGATAAATGTATTTCTTATTAAAAATAATCTTCCTCTACGATCGAACCAGTGTTGATTGATTTCACTTTCGGCCAAGGTTTTCCGTGCTTAGCGTCCATACACTCATATTTTTCCAGAAATTGATCAAGTCATCTTCTCGGCAAGAGTTTTGAAAAGACCAGCGTGGCAAACCGTTTCATTTATAATATGACACCTTGGTTCATGGGTTGAATTAGACATATAACACTAGGCGGTAAAAATTCGGATGAGGTGGAGCATTATCTATTAATAATTAACTGCTTTATGTGGCAACTATTTACTTTTTAAAAAATCTCTAACTCCAAGAACCCATTTAGTCTTGAACCAATCTTCGAAGAACCCTCTATCCATCCATGCTCCGTTTTGGTTATAATAATCATCAGGAAGGTTTTTTTTATTCAAGTCTCCTTAAATAATCTAGATTTTTTTGGTTTTCCAATTAACAAAAGTTTCATTTTGTAAGTTCATGATGCATTTACACAACACATGGCTGTAATACGCTCTTTAGATCATTTGAGTCCGGGAGTGAACTTTTCGTTTGACGAAACAATATTCTTCGTTGGAAAACACCAATATAAGCCTGTCTTATCTGCATTATATATTTGGTCGGATTACAAATATTCTTTAAAACAACCACTGAAACGTTCTCTTTGTATTGTAATTTTCCGAATACCATATCGTTGCTTAAATCTGGTCAGCCATCCATCGTTGAAGTTACTTTCTAACCACAATTTAAAATGGAAAAACTTACCGTAGTTAAATAACTGGACATACGCATCTAATGAAAAAATCCTCCTGGTCAACCAATGATCTAAATTTACGCACTTGTTATTTGCGTTTGATGCATACTCGTACATATTTATATCGCAACAAACGCGTATTATTCAAAAATAATTAAATTTATTTCAAGCACGGATACTCGGCAAACATTGTAACTATGTATATACATGTTGATGTAAAAAAATGTCATATATAACAATAAACAAAACGGGAAAAAAATGGATTGCCTTGGTATTAACCATATCCCAAATATCAAGCTCGTCTAAATCTTGTTCCATATTACATTTTAATAACATTACTTTTAAATATAGATTTAATTTCATGCTGTAAAAAAAGTCATACGTACATATGTACATATATACATATATCAGCGATATATTTGTAACATAATATCGGTCATGTTATCATGAAATCAGTTTGATCACTTGATTAAGAAGTTTTAAATTGAAGAACACTAAAAAAATATATGATGCATGTTTAAATGCTAAAAATTTGCACAGTCGTCTATAAAATGAATATAATAATCTTCTTAGAACTACCTTGATTGTGAACTTGAACCTTTGAGTTTGTCTCAAACTACATAGTACTGCCAGTTTATAATGGTCGGAGAAATACTCTTGTTTTTGATACATGAAAGAGTTTGAACACTAAAAAGTGATCTAATATTAACTCGTAGCCAGCGAGTGGTCAATGAATTGAAAAATTACAATCCCATTCAACACAGTATGATGCAACAGACGTACATATGTACGCAACGGTATCCATCTTCGCAGTTGCGGTTTTGAACATCGCCGAGCACCTCCCATGGATAGTTTATTCATCATTGACTTATCGATATTGCCTCTTCGGTTTGTCGTCAACACAGTCGTCCAGGTGCGTCGAACCGTCGAACATGCTCGCTCACAGACACCATATGGCATGTGAAACGATGGTTTAGTGTGGAATTTCCAGCGCACCATAAAGCAACATGTTCGTACTCTTATGGTGATGTTCGTTGCCGGCTCTTAACTTTCTCCCCGAAGACGAAAACGCCCACCGTGTTACGGCGACAACGCCGTAATGTCTCGATGATGATATTATTATTGTAATTCTTCGGTGGAAAAAGTCTGTTATTACGCGGGCGCGCACACGACGACGACAATGATGATGATGGTCGGGTCTTTGTCGATTGTGGCAATAGTCGCGTGATACTATCCCAGTGTATCGCCGTTTTGAAAATTCGGGTCAAGTTCAAAGGCAACGTATTTATATGAATGTATGTATGTATGTATGTGGTACATTTGAGTCCGGTTTAGATGGCGTACGATGTATTCAGTATTTATGTACGTAGATATGTATGTTTATTTACTGTCTTTTACTCGTTTAATCCTATTGCTTGTTTGGAGTAGATTCGTGTTGAAATTTTAGATACAAGTGGTAGTTCAGTCGGTAGTGGGTTTTAATTGTATTAGTGGTAGTTTCTGGTGTGGTATGTTGATAATGTTTATGAACAGATCCAGGGGGGGGAGGATGTTAGAACATTTTCTCGATCTTTCAAATTTCGACTTGTTGGAATATCTGAAAGACCATCCTGCTCTTCGTGTTCATATTCTTATTATGCAGCTCTAAAAGAAAATGTTTACAGAATGTTAGGGCCTCAAAAATTTACTAACATTATGAAAAAAGTAGTCGAAAGAATCTCGTATTGGCAGGTGGCAACGGGAAATGGATCTCATTTAAATAAAATTTATATTTTCCTATGATGCCATTATAAGTTGTCCCTGAGCGACGCCTATGGTATTAAACCTGTATATACATATAATATATACATTTATGGATTATTAATTTGAAATCATATTCAAATAGTGGTGACAAATATGAACCGTTTCAATAATAAAATCAGATACATTCGTAAACTCTGATAGGAATCGATCGACTTGAAGTCACAAATATCCAAGTCTGACCAGCAGCACTACAGAAATACTTTCGAAATATATTATATTCAATCAAAGTCAACCTGGGGCTTGAACGTCGAGAATCTCTCGGTGGTTAGTATTACCGCAACCACCGAGCTATGCTGGTGACTGTTGTATTTAAAATTTGTCATATTTTATACCTACAGATGTCGTGAAAGAAATATAAATTTGTTCGATAGACTCCTCAACATCTACTGTGATATTTGATCTATCATGTAGATATAATGTTTGTATTGTATTAATTTTATTCTCTAATATATCCCCCTCTTGAAAAAGTTCTGAATACGTCACTGATGATGTTAAAAATTTAAGGTGGTTTGAAATACAACTTATTTTCATTTGAGGATGAATTACTCAATGGTATTCTTAATGTGTATTATTTGTAATCACCAATTGACTGCTATTTCTTATCACCTTAATATTGGGTAGCGTCCATAATCTTTTAGTTGGATTATTATCGTATTTAATCTTCAAAAAAATAATTTGCTTTCAAACAATCGAATGTTTTATTGACGTAAATAACAAATCTCCTGCTTTCTGTTCAGAGAAAGTTACATATATGTGATTGTAATCTCCTGCAAGCAGCTGTGCTGTCTCTTTTATACTTCGAAATAGTGTTTAAGTTGCATACTCTTATCTTTTGTTGCTATAATTAAATTAAAATTGAATTTTCCTGTCGAGAGACTTTCGAATTGTATGGTATTTTCATTGTATTATGCTTTGATTATAAGCGAATAGAATTTATTTTAAGATTGCATTTTAGTCTTGGTTCACTTTTGATTCGAACGCGGTGAAATTCCATTAATAATTCACGAAACTGGATCAATATTTTAAGCTGATAAATATGCACGAAACAACCATTAGCGGTAATGCGAGGAAAAGCCTTGATAGATATAAGGCCAGCGCTTTTTTTTTTCAACATAATAAATGCGATACATATTTTAGCAATATTTTTTAATTTTTATTTCAGAACAACACAAATACGCTCGAATTTAATTTATCAAATTATATAATGTAATTATAACTTAATAGACTGAGTTGAAATTATTTTTTCTTTTATATTGTGACATAGTTGACACATGTCACGTGTGCAGTTGACACACATCCGAGCCGTAATTTTTCAAAGATGAATTTTTCATATTTTTCAAGGCCCACTTTACTGGTCTATTATATCCATTTGAAAAAAATACGAAAAAGGTAAATTTACGGTTAACAAGATCCGATTTTTCTGTGCTGTGTATGCATGTAGAGGAACCCGATTTTTAACGTTTATTAATATGAAATTAACGAGCTCTTATAAAAGTGGTGAGGATAATCGATCACGAGTCTCGTTTAACCCTCGCACAACCGTAATTATCCTATTAAACCAAAAAAAAAAAAAAAAAAACTCCAATTCTTTCACATTATGAGAAAGAGGCGAACAAACGACAATAATAAATAATTTAACCGCATTGTCGTTATTTATGACGGGTTTCGCTCGTTATGGAAACACCTACGCGTTCATCGCTATATTACCTTACAATTCAAATGATGAATCGCAATTTGAATGGAAATTCGAGATCGTTCTGTTGCCTTTTTGAAAAATTTTTTCTACGTCTGCGTATCGACTGTTCGCAAACTCTCACGTTCCCTTTTTTAATGTGCCGAAATTGTCTTTTGCCATTTTTTTTTTGACATTATCTTCTCGGTAAATTACCACATACGCTCTCCATTGTGGCCAACAAAAGGTAACTATGAAATATGTTGTACAGTACGAACGCAATAAACAACGACCCACAGAATATAATACCTATTACTAACCAAAACACCTCTCATTCTATATACGTATGTGTACAACAGTTTTCCTAAACGAATGCCACGCAATTATGATATATTATACGGTCGACCATATACGTATCGGTTATATCATATTTTTTCATGATATACGGATGCATGGTATGTATGGTTTTTAGCTAAATTTGTCACCACATGTTGTTCTACATATATTATAAATCTTACGATGTCATCATCATCAATTACAGCCATCCACCGTCCAATGCTGGATGAAGGTCTCTCCAAAACGCTTCCACTCGTCCTCTGGTTTGCGAAACTCTCATCCATCTCACCCCACACATTTTTCTAATTTTGTCCACCCATCTTCCTTGCGGCCCTCCTTTCACCCTTTTACATTATCTTGAGTACCATTCCAGTACTTATTTTGTTTACCTTTCGTTCATTGCTCCAGCTACGTCAGTGGTTGGCTTTTTTTGGGTATAGTTTATATTTCGTGAACCTTTTTCTTTCAACTAATAAAGAATGAATACCAATCAAGAAATATATATTGTTCTCACATTTTTTGAAAAAAAATAAATGCAATGAATACTTATGGTATATTAGCAAAAGTATTTAATTTATTGAGACTATTTTTGTATGAAATTACTGTTAACCAAATACTATATCTGTAAGCGAGACGTTGTTTAGCTGACAGCAGAGATGTTCATTTTATTTAAAAATAATACTCTCAAAGGAGCCGAATACTTTAATAAATAAAGTTAAAAAGGAAATAATGTTTATAACGGTCGAACGAACCGATGTCGTTAAATGTGCAAGCCTAAATACAAAAGTAGGGATTAACCTCCCTGACAAAGAGAAAAAAGAAACTACGGTTTTTATCTACAATATTTAATAGGAAAATATCTATATTGCAATTGATTTATTTTACTACAATAAGTAAGTACTTGTTTATTTATTTTATTAAAACAAACATCATATTTTATATTGAAAATCTCTGTCCACTGCCTATATAGATAAAAAAAATAGACCAACAGGATAATACTAGAAAGATGAACTACGTCTGAAAAAAGCCCGCGTGGCAACCACTGAGCTACGTGATCCGACCATCGTCATTTCAATCTCTTCACTCGTACATATGTACTTCTAACCCACTCATTCTGTTTCCTATCTCTCCTTGTTATGTCGAGCATACACCGTTTCATACTTCTTTGAGTGTATTGAACTTTGTGAAACATTTTGGCGTCAATGTCCAAGTTTCTGGAAAAATACATTGATCGAAGAACTTTTCCTTCAGGCAAAGTGGTATTTTTGATCTAAAAACGGCGTTCATTCGCCCAAATATTTACATATGTATGTATATTGAGTCGTTTTCTTACTTATGTGATCAACAAAAATAATCTTAAAATATTACAAATAAGATTTTTTTATATTATTATACTACAGTCATATGTACATATATAATATACATACATATAAAATAGTGAAATTAACTCGGAACAAATATATTTATATTAGAAAATCACATGTATGAATACAATTTTCAATACAACAAAATCCAATAATTATATGTGCAAAATTCCTCTTTCTGTGGTCGCAGACAGTTGTAGTAGCTTTGATGAAATATGTGCATTTTTAAATGGATCATTTTTCAACAGAGGCGTATTCTAGATATGCATAAACTATAGTGCAATAAAAACGCACGCAATTCACACGATTCATATGCAAATTATCGCAGGAAAGCTGCTGGTTTATTAGTCCGCCTTTCAACTGCGCTAAAATATAATATAAACGGTCGGAATAAGAAGAACGTCGAGATCGATTCGACTCACAGATAGATGAGTCTAATCAAGTCCTTTGAGAGGATCTTCTCGCATTCCCTCGATTTGAAACCTCGCCTTTGCTTCGCCTCCATACGACCGTATAAATTTCATAATAATACGGTGTACACGCCAGCAACTACCCACTGATCTTGGTCATCTTTAATTATATAGTCCGGACCAGTCGATAGATGCCTACCCCTGTATATATGTATGTATCTGTGTATGTATGTATGTACATATGTACCAACTGGCACTGACCGCACGTAACTGCAATGGAAATAAAACAATCTTAACCGCATTTTTAACGGCTTACGATTATATTATTCTGAAAATAACGTTGAATGATCTTTATTTCTGTTTCACACACATTATTATTTAAAAGTATATTAGTCCTTTTTTGATATAAAAAAAACTGTTTTTGGCTTACCAATTTATGTATGTCAAGTAGTGACGTGCCGTCATTGAACTAAAGCAGGAGTCCCCAACATTTTTGAGAAATGGGCCGGTTCAGAGTGTACATATGTTCAAAGTGCTGGATGAAAAAATCTTATTGGAATCCAGTTTGAATAAATGTGCACATGTGGAACTGAGCAATTTTGTGCAAATTTGAGTGTGCACATGCATAAGATCAACTATGCCGTTTTTCTAACAGGGTGTTTTTTTTTTTTTTGCGAAATTTATGTAATCTCTTATGTAAACGTTATTTGGGATTCCCAATTTGAAAATTTATATAAACGTTATTTGGGATTCCCTCAAAAGACGCTTGGTTTTAACTAACTGGAACCCTGAAAGCCATATCTACAACCGAAATCGTGAAGGCAATATTTTAAAAAATATTAAGTAAATATCAAAATATCAAAAAAACCCGAGAGCATGACGAAACGTGTTTGCGGGCTGTGTTGTCGCGAAAAGTGTTGGGGACCCCTAAACTAGATTAGTCATCTAAAATCTTTTGCCAGTTAGAATAAATTCGAATCGTCCATATTGATATTGTTCACTCGAATTAGCGAAGTTCAGAACCTGAAACAGCTCTACTTGAGGTAATTGTATGTAACATAGTATGCAGTAGTGGTTTGTTATGGTCTGGTCCGCCACGTCGTCCGCTTGTACGGACTCGCCGTCTCAATTCTGTCCCCTTCGCGGTACTGGGAAATTGTTATGTATAGGCGTTCCGTTAAATATAAAACATTTTGTAATTTACTCGTCTCTTGAAGCGTTTGCGGAATTACCACTAAGAATATTCTGATGTATCTATCAAACATCATTAACTTTTTTTTGCTTAAAATAACATATACTTACGATATTGCTGTTAGAAGACAGATTATTATAATTCAAATACATATTAACAATATAGTTTTTGTCCATACCTATACCCCTGTTATAAAAGTCACAGCACGCCACTGATGTCAAGGGTCAACAATTTTTGATCTTGTCATTAAAAGTAGCGTATTTCTATCCTAAAAATAGTTTCGTTTGAACGTGTGAGACTACTTTATATATTTAGGTATGAACTCTAAATAAAGCATTAGCTAATCAATCGTGTTTTGCCCGTCAAATGGTTCTAGTCACGCGCGCCTTACTTACCTATAGACGCACCCAACTCATAAAAAATTGAAACAATCATTAGCGGAACAATTAGTCGACGAATTATTATAATATAACTGTGGTTTTTATCTTTAAATCCAGCGGCTCTCAATTCAACGGGTCGAGTTCGAGTATTCGAAATATTCGACCTCCATTTGAGTGGGTGTTGATTTTCATTTTATATTATGTTAATTTTCGTCGAGTAAATGTTCAAATGTGGAGATCGCAGCTTAAACATTGTCGTATGTGTGTGATGAAAAAAAAAAAAATCAGTGATGATACCACATCTTCTGCGATGCGTTGAAGGTCTATTCTCGTGTTGCAATCGATTTAGAAACGCCGTGTGCGAGTCGAAAGTTCTCGTGTTCTACTTTGTACGAAAAATATTTGCCGTGTTTCCGTTTTTGCATCGTCTCCGAAAAAATGTGTGTTGTTGTGTGCATTCCATTTAAAAATTGCGTAAAAACCCATGTAATTTTAAGTGTGTACAAAACAATGTATGAAAGTGTGATATGATCTGAAAGGACTATGAATGGAGGCTCTGTTTATTCAATCCGATGCTTAGTTCACTTGAAAGGACAAATGTCGTATGTATGTGTTTCTTGTCGTTAAAGACACAGTTGGCAGTATTTGAAGTGCAACTATCAATCTTCTTTAATCGTTCCAAGTTTGACAGGTACTTTCAAAATATTGACACACTATTTAGCGCCTTCGTTGATTCAATCAGCAGCCATCTGGAGATCTTCTGGCAGTGTTGCGCAATGCAAATTTGAAAGACAATACTGTTGTGCAAGTGTGTCTATGTAAACAGTTCAAATTGAACGTTGGGTGTCGGTTTTAATTTTCCCTTCGTAAAGTGGGTATATGTATGTATGTATGTATATTTTCTCGATTTTTCCTTACCACAAACATTTCACTCGGCGTCTCTCCGGTTACCTTTTCGCCCAGTTCCCACAGTTGTGGGTAAAAACAACACAATGTTAACAACATCTCCCAAGAGAGTTCAAAGCGCAATCGGCTAACTGTATCGTGTCTAAAAGTGCGAATAGTTTTCACCGCGAAATTAGATCTTACGTGTAAAATAATTAAAAAAAAAGTCCTGTAGAATTTTCCCGCCAAGTTGATATGTACTGATCATTATCGTGATTCAATGCACGAAGCATTTCATTCAGAAGATTATTCAACGGCGTTGATTGTAATTGGATGATTACCTTTACAGGAGTGATTCCATACTAGAAAATGAATTGTTAACCTTCCGTCTATTGAATGAAGCATTCACTTTTCTATTTATAGCTACTGATGACTACCGACGTTTCCTTGACTATTTCCTTGGGAATTTTCCATTACTGTCAATTCCGGTTATATGTGTTGTTGGGGTGAGATCATTCCATTATGAATATCAAATATGGGATAATTTTATGTATAATAAATTTGTATTTAAACAATTTTGACCTAACATAATTCATTGTACAATTTATTGGTACTCTTTTGGAGTTTCAAGTATACATATATGTATAATTGCTTAATGTAATAAGCAGATTACTTGTTTGATGTTGTTTTGTATAGGATTCAAAGTCAATGTGAGAAAAAACGACAGTTTTATTTTTAATATAATGGCACGTATATAGAATATAAACATAATAAAAGTGAAATAGAGCGAAAAAAGTATTTGAATATAAGACACAATATTTTAATTCACATTAAAATGAGCACCATATTGTTTTTATCATATGTATGTATAATAAAAAAAATGAATGACAATGAATCAAGTCAATGAGTTGAACTTTATCTTCAATTCCAGGTCTAAATCTTTCGAATTATTCCCTTCATGCAATTGGCTTTTCTTTTAGTCGACGATCTGTTAACAATCTTCGCAATCAAATCTTGTATGATTATGATACCTAAATACCTTTAACACTATAAGAAAAATGTCCTTGATTCGAATGTATTTTTTTGTTATATTTTAAAGTATATATTTTTATCTATATGTAGGTTGTGGTTTCAATGTTTGCCGTTGCAAAATTCTACAGTCTGATATTATTACTCTACAGTTTCCAATTTGAGCTAATCCTAACTGATCACATACACTGACGAGAGGTTTTTATGACGAAAAGCATTTAATTAACAAAAAACCCTATCCGAAGTATGTCACACTTTAAACGTCTCCGAAGCGGTGTTGACGCACACCTAATCATCACCTCATACACACATATATATGTACACCGTTGGAATAATTAAACGCTTTCTTTCGGCCATAGAAGGGACGAAATCGATCACACAAGTGGCATTAAGCAGTCGACCAAATGGCGAGGTCCTCAATTGTTGTCGTGCTCGGCCGCAAGAACTGTTATGCAATACGTGAGGCCGCAACGGCTTGAAACCGCTATGTACACCATTGCAATTATATGCGTGAGAAATATCAACCCGAATGGTAGTCGGCTCGTTCCTGGAAATCACAGGATGCTCCCACTGGACGGGAGGGATGCTGGGTTGGGATTAAATTCGATCGAGGGTCGCTAATTGAGATGTGCATACGTACGTACCTACATATGTTGCAGACGAATTATTATTAGGTATCGTGGGAACTGACGCGGAGCAAAGTGGACCCTGTGTGCATGCGTGGTGTGTAATTTGAATAAGTCGGTTCGCTCTGCTCATTAATTTCTAATTAAAGTAGATGTGGTGGTACTTTCACGTTTGCTTTGTTTGTTTATGATGTGTTTATTTTGAATCAATCATGCCTTATGACTTATGTGAGCGAGTTCTATGCGTTTTGAGTTTGATATCAATCATGTTCAGTTGACATTTTTTTCTCATGGGAGAGGAGAGAGTTTTCTAAGTTGGTTTTAATTTACATATGTACATCCATAAAGACTTCGAGTGTGTATTTTTATGAATTTAATTACGTATATCGGATTAGAGTCTTCCGGGTCAATTTCTAACTTAGTTTTGAACAATCAAGGTGAAGCTACATGGGTACATATGTTTGAAAGTTTTTGGCACATTTTGATTGAAATGTTTCTAATTGAAGGATATAATGCTATTTAATCCGCATTTTCACTGTGGATACATTCAAAATGCTCGGATCAAATTCAAATTTAATCTTTGGTTGGGAAACTTTAAGTTCGACAGAATTACTGCAAAGTAATGCCTTGTGTTACATAACAGTTGTGTGATACTTATTTTTACATAAAATTATATCTGAATGTCGTTAATAGGCGACTTCAAAATTCAAAAAATTAATCAGTTTACAATAGTATGTCATTATAAGCATTCACAGTCATTCACCATCCATCCAACATGTCTTCATTCGTCTCTGCTTTGAGGAACTCTCATCCATCTCATTCCACACATTTATCTGATTTCATGCACCCATTTCCCCTGTGGCCTTCCTTTTATTTGTAGCATTTAAGCACTTCTTTCGTCCATCTATCGTCCGTTCTACTAACCATGTACCATCTTACCAATTGCCATTTCAATTCAATTCAACAACCAGCAGCGTGGACTAGTGGTTAGCACAGTATACTTTTAAGTGATCACGGTTCGATTTTCACTGATAGCTGCTGGCCAGACCTAGTTTGTTGACTCTAGATCGATCGTTTCCTATCATACATAGTTCATTGAAAAGGTTCCTGTAAAATTGGCATTTCCTTTCCTTTCTCTCTCTTGTCAATCTCAAGTTGTTGAGCGTCTTGAGGTTTTCCGATTTGTATAATAAAAATGTCTCCATAGATGTCACTGTGGATGATTTTTGTATGAATTCGCATTGTATAAATGCTTGTATTGATTTTTTTGATCGTATTGTATCTGTATTAGTGCACTCATCGCATTGGAGCTATCTTTTTTAAGGCGAGTGTACATGTTAGATTGAAATAAAAAAATATATTTTCTCTTACCATTACATCAACCACCTTCATCATACTTCTAACCCACGTATTCCGTTTTATATCTCTCCTCGTTATGCCAGGTATATAGTGTTACATACTTCGCTTAGTGCACTGGAACTTATGCAGCATCTAATGTCATCACTGGCACGTGACATTACCATAAGATCTTTTTCTTCAGGCACAGTGGCATTTTAAATTTGAATACAACATTCATTCGCCCAAATGCACTCCATCATAATTTCATACGTTTCTTTATTATATTAGACAATAGTTTGTATTTGACTGTAATTATTGAATCTTTAAATATCTCAAATATAATATATTTATTTAATTCTAACTGGTTAAATATTGCATCTACATATACATATGTATATACCAACATATGATCCGTTAATTTGAATGTGGCAGAAGTTCAATTTTCTGTTCCAAAAATACAATTTCTGTTTGACTTAATTCACGAATTGTTATCACTTATTTTAATTCGATATGGCCATTATCTTGGAAAAGCAGAATAAACGTATTAAAGGCCACCAGTATTTTTAAATATTGTTAAACGAAAAACATTATATTGGATTTTTTGTGAAATTTTTCTCGAAATGAAGAAAAGTGGAGTTACACTACTTTTAAATATGCTCATATGCAAGTGGGTTTACCTATATAAATGTATTGATTTGGTTTCTTAGTATTAATTATCAAATGATGCAACTTTTTATAGCTCTTTTAATCGTTAATATTTTTCAAACGTTAATATTCATCAAACAATAGATCATAATTATCATGTCAATATTTTTCAGCTTTATTTATGAACGTTAAAGTTTTATAGCTGTTATTCAAAAAGCAAAGTTCATACTCATCTCATGGTTGATATGGACGCATCAAATACAAGCGATATTTAATAACAGCACCTGACATTCCCTAAATCAAAATTTAATAACAGACAAAATCGTAAAAAAGCCACGAACGGTGGAAAAGCGGTGAAAAACGCATCCATTCAAAGACACACACACACACACACACCGCTGAGAAAATTCTGCCATTGTGCGACAGAAGAATGCACACACAAGGTTAACGCGTAAAAACTACTTAAACACACGATACTTACTACTAACTAGACACACACATTACACGCAAGAGTCAAGGTTCAAACCCATTATGACAATATTTCAATCGGACGGATAAATATAATCGATTGAATTCGCTCGAATAGAAGAAAATCACGAGCCCCCTGCCAAAGATCACTGTAATTATTTAGCCGACCTTGTTGCGATCAAACGTAGCGGTACTCGGCCAAGGGTAATTTGATAACAATCCGTACGGTAAGTCTAGTTATCTGACGACGTAGGATCGTATTTCAGATGCAACTGGAAATTCTGGATATCTACAAGGATCGTTTATTATATGTATATAGGTATACATATGTAGCGTGTGTGTGACTTTTTCAGGTCACCGAGTGCGATCGACCTTCGTTGCTAGGTTGGATTTACATTTAATCCGATGCACAATGCACTATCGGTTTCTAATCGGAATGCATTTGATTGTGTGTCACTGCACTCTTTGTGTAATCGCAATTTCATCCGTGTGTATAAATTGGTAGTTTGTATTTAAAATGCGTACCGTTTGGCCGTTGGGTTATAAATGTGCGATGCGTTTGAGGTGCATTGAGACGTGATGCAATCTTGTCGCTGGAAATGGTACGTTGAATCTCTTTGGATCGATTGTTTGTGATGTACATGTGGTCATAAAAATCTTGGTGATTTTTCTTTTTAAAGTATTTTTTTCATATAAGGAAAATACGATGCAATTTTAGGGATATCGTTCGCGTGAAAGTTATGTTTATTTTTTGTACATATTTGAATTCAAACTTGCTCTTTCTATATTTTGATTAATTTTTTTCTAACAAATTGAAACATGTATGTATGTAGGTAACTTTTGAAGTGCAAATCAAATTATAAAGCAATTGTGAATAGGCGGGTAAATGTTTAATGGGGAGTGTAATTCTTGTATAAAACTCTTGACGGAATGTGCAGTACATAAATATGGTAGTAAATCTTTAGATAATTTCTTGGCTCTAAAGATAAGTAATACAAGTCACCGGAAGGATTTTAAAACTTGTTAATTACAAACCTCCTTTTTTTGATGATTCTTAGCCTTGCCAATAGTTATACGTTAGGTTCCATCATAAATCAAACAATAACTTCGGCTATAAATCAAATAAAATGAGATATTTTACGTGTAATCATGTGAAATTTATGCATTTTCATTCGAATACAAGTAGGTCCCAACTTAAGGATGCTTATACTGTATAAGTATATAGCTGACGGTAATTGGATTATTAGCCCAAAAGACAATTTTTGCCATGAAAATCGCGAATACGGAATATTTGGCACTCGAGTTCTCGTTAGTATGATAGTTGTCGTTAGTATGATGGACTTTTCGGCTGCCATATGTTCCGTTATAGAGGTTTTAGTGACTTGGGCGAGCGCTTTGTGACCAATAATCACCGAACCATAGCTGACGATTTAAATTCTACGTATAACGCTTACCACTTGCGAATTGCCAATTAAACCACTGTTGACCGGTGTTCTAGAAGCAACGATGACGTTTCCTGCGGACGCACATACGCGAACTGCTAAGCAAACTGACAAAGTGTATGTGTACCTATAGGTATTATAATATAACTGTAATTTAAATGAGATGGCCCTAGGAGATACGGAGGAACCAGTGGTCGGGAGTCAAAAGGAACGGTAAATCGATCTAATGGTTTCTTATACATATCAGATCGACATGGATGCCATTGCGGAAGATGTTTGCCATTTGTTATTGTTTCGTGTTTTTTTTTTCGTCGGGCTAATAAATAAAAACGAGATAATAATCACAATGGGAACGTTCATTGATGGTTTACAGTTGTGTTTGTTCAATGTGTATATAATAGATTACGAAACCGTATTATTATAATTTTATCTTAGAGGGAGTACTCGTAGTCGGTATCCTGTTTGATATTTATCTTATACATATGTATCTATACATACAGTTTCTAGTGCTCGTATATTTATTTATTTATTTATTTATTTATTTAATATACTTGGGGGAGGCTTTATATCTATATAAAGATTTACTGATTAAATGGTATTATTTATATTGTGGTTTATGTTGTGTTTATATTCAACTAGTTTTATGCCCGTTGAAATTTTAACGGGTGCTTTCGGATTGATACATGATTTAAAATAAAGTTACAATGTGAATAGTAATAATTAATATGAATCGGAACTGAAACAGAATTCGGGAATCGCTTATGCCAATTAAATTATGCAATAAAAATAATAGTTAATAAAAGTCGAAATCCTAATCGGAATCGGTTAATATGAAAAGTACGTGTTTTTACATCGCGTGATGTAAGCAAAAATGTATGTTTAATTTACAAAACCCAATACCCACAATTATGTATGTATAAACAAACTCCGGTCATTGACCTCACAACCTTGAATATTAAAATTACATATATGTATATTAAATTTAGAACACCTCCTTTGTCAGCTGTCGTGGTTTACTGGTTTAAAGCCCAGTCAAGCAACCGATCCGATACAACGAATTATTTTTATTTTTCAAATATCGTTAAAATATAATTAATCTTAATTAAGAAATATATATTTAATTGTTTAATGTGAAAACAAAACAAAATGGTTCAAAACCTCGGTAAATAAAATTATTATAATTACGTATTTTTATAAGGCGAGAACGAAAAATTTTCAATTTATGTTTATAAAAAAAGAACGATATCAAAATTGGATGATAGCGTAATCGGTTAGCTCACCAAACTCAGATATATCTATAAGAGGATATTTGTGTTCGAGTTCACCAGTTCAACACCGCCGCAAGTCTCGACGAATGAATTTATACAAAGTTTAGGCATTTCATCGATTAATTCATTATTAGGACACACAAACACACACACACACACACACACAGATTATATAATAATAAACTTTGATTGATATTTACTAGGACATAACATTTTTATCTTACCTACATATATGTACATATGAATATGAATAAAATAAATAAAATACTATATGTTTGCATATTTAAAATGCTATTGTTATTCTTTTTTTCACTATTCTTCATACATAGTTAGTAATTCTGAAATGAGTCAGTGATAAATTTAAAGTAAGTTATATGTACATATGTATATTTTATACAATAAAATCATATGGGCAATATTTAATCTTTTAATAATGATTGATGGTTCGTTTGGTGAAATCACGTCCAATAAAAAGTCAACTTAAGAGACTTCTCCCTTCCTCAATTATGGCACTAGAGAAATTATTTTTTAATATGCTATTTACGAGTATATCCACCATAGGCATGGTTCTTTTTTTTTTTTATTAACTCCTACAGTGTTAATAAATATTGCTACCGCCTTTGAAAACGTTTTTTCGTCACAAAACAGATGGAGAGCAAGATTCTTTCCGACAATTTTATTTATTGCTAACTTTAAAGATATAATTTGCCACCTCTAGGAATTGCTTTATTTGCTTTTTTATGCATTCGGAACGTCACTGCGCCCGTCACTACTGGAGAACCTATCTTACATATATTATGGAATGGCAATCTAAGAATTAAAAAAAATTCTCACAGATATTCATCAATAGAACTTTCCAATTCTTTCTGGGGCCATTCAATGTGCCTTTTCCTATCATAAGCCTACTTTTTTACTCATCCATTGCCTAGTTGGAAATCTCTTCATGATAAAGTCTCTCTTGAATTGTCTTAGCTTAAAAATCGTTATCTTAGTTTTTTGTAGCTCTTTAAGTTATTTGTATCTCTTAGTTATTTGTATCATTAAGTGGAGAATACATAGTAATAAAATATTTAACTGGCAATGGGCTGGTCACGTAGCTAGAAGAGTGAACGAAAGGTGGATAAAATTAATGCTAGAATGATATCAGGGATTACCCCTGGTATCATTCTATCAGTAAAAGGGTGAAAAGAAGACCGCAATGATTATGGGTAGACGAAATTAGGAAAATGTGTCGGCTGAGATGAATGAGGGCTGCTCAAAACAGGGACGAATGGAAGCATGTTGGAGAATAATCCATACAACAGTGGATCGCAATTGGCTGTTGAAAGATGACTATGATATAATAATTCAACAATCCTTACTGATCATACTCATGTTTATTCTTCTTATTTGACCAGATTATAATCTATGGTACTTCCAGATACGTTTTTACTCATACTTATAATATAAAATCAATGTTAGGTCAACGTACCCTTATCATATCTGTTCTTTTAGTAGCTATGTATGTACGTTCCCTTTATGTACTCAAGTGTGTAATAAAAAGGTTCAACTATTCTCCCGCATGTTTTAAAACCACTATTTTCCAATATATTGTACAACTTATCAGATAATACATCATTTTAAAGTCGATTCTGCAACAACGACCCGCATCCGCCGTTCTCGCAATTTTTGCAGCCTTTTTATTCGACATTTATTTTTCTTGTAAAAGTACGTATATAATTCTCAAAGACACACGTGATCGTGACGTGCACACAAACTGATTTACAATCAATCAACGACAATTTGCGAAGAATTAAAGTAAACAAAAAAAGATACACCGGCATGTAATATAATAGAATTTAATGGCTTGCAGCGACTACAAAAACAGGGTCATTGCTGAGTGCAATTAATTAGTAATCACAATCGCATTAACACCGGTTAAACATTTTTAACATACACTCGAGGTACGTACATACATTTCATAGTACATAAAATGTAGAAATCGTTATGAATTTATGTAGAAGCGTGCGAATTCATCGCGACCGTTATTTATTTATTTAAATTCGTAGAAACAACAACTCCGTTTTGTTACGGACAATTTTGTATAATCAAAATTTGCATTGTCTGCGGTGGAAAAACGGCCTTTGCGCATTGCAGCGGTTCTTGCATGCACTTTTCAACAATGTAATAGTGCAATATAATATTAACAAGACACGGTGATAATTTTCGCTTTCGGGAAAACTCGTTTAAATTTATGTAAAACGTGATTGTTTACACTCACAATGTCTGGTATCGATCGTTTCGACCTTGGTGTGAATTGTGCATACGGTGATATCACAGGCGGAAATAGTTGATGGCTGACACTTTTACGACAATTTGTCAATATGTAAATTTATCATTGATGATTCTCTCGTCTTTTTTGGTTTTAATGTTTGCTCTGTGTGCATCTGTAGTAAATATGCTTAGTGACGAAGAATTTATCTACCGGATATTATGTACATATGTAGATACCTACATACATATATACTGTGTACTCTCTCCTATTTCTTGTATTGCGTAAATATGTTAGTTTAAGATTTAGTCTGCCTACTTAAGTTTATAAAATGTGTTGCTTATGTACATATACTAGCTAAACAGCGTCTGGTCTATAATCCTCGTTTTTATGTTGCAATAAATAATTCCCAATATGCAATCGATGTTTAGAAAAGCCTTTCTCTTTTAATGCATAACTTGAGCAATGTGTGTTTAAAAATTAAAATTATATAAATTGTTAATGGTTGCATCAATCATTGCTTTTCTTAAATCTTCGGTACCCTTTGTGTAAAAATTGATTTAAAACAGAGCGACGTTAAAACTCGTAGCATAAAAAGGCGGAATAAATTTCCACGTTAGTTAATATTGTAATATATTTTATTGGGTTATAAAATACATTTGTCAAATTCGCCACAAGAAGATGAACCGTTATAAATTTACATACTTTTTTTTATCAGTGGTTCAAAAACTTTTCAATGTGTGTGTGTGTGTGTTTTTTATGGTAATTGCGTAAGGATTTATGACTTGGTAGTTTTTTGTTTGAATGCAATTTTTGATGTTCGGAAATTTGATGAGTATTGTAATTACGTATTTTTTAAAAATATATTATTATACATGTTTGTATGTACGTATGTAATTTATTCATAAATTCCGGTTTATGCGTTTTTTGTCCCCAATGGTTCTTCAAACGTGTCCGATCATCCGCATAAATTTCCAATATTATAACGTTTGCAATATTCGCAACATCCTTTTAAGATGACGTGATGTTTTCAGACCCACTTTTGATCGAATACAAAAATTTTACTGTTGACAATTTCGTTCTGGCTTAGCGTTACGTTGCGTATTTGGTATTAAATTGATTAAATTAATCACAGGTATCATATTGATTGCTGTAATTAAAAATTCATTTGTCTCAGTCTAATAACTTTTCACCTAAAAGTCTAGCTAGATTACCGAATAATTAAGCTTTGATAATTCTTCTTATGTACATGAATATTTATGTGGAGAAAATTTAAATGTAATAATTTCCATAAATTCAAAAAAATAAATATCTTATTATGGTTTTAGAAAATATATTTCGATTTCGCCATATGAAAACATGACTAGCACCAATTTTTGATGCATTTGAAAGTTTTACGAGTCTCTAATAAATTTCAAAGACGAGCAGACGTTACAAAATCGGTCTTATGCATACAATAAAATGTGTTCACATCAGTTAAGTCATCGTTTATAATTCGATAGAGTTACAAGGCCGGTTCGACCGGAATCTGGGCCTTCGAAAATTACGCAGAGAAAACGCGACATGGCGTGATGATACGACTCTAGTACAATAATTCTGCGTATGTCTTCATCGACAAATATATAGGTACCTGTGAACATGGAAGATGTATTGCAGATGTGTGTGTGTGAGAAATGCAGACATCCGGTGCGATTTGGAACCGGCACTAATGTCCTAATAATAGAGTGTTGCGTTAAGTGCGGTCTTTTCTGTTCAAAACGATCGAATAATCCACGTGAAAAACACACAAGGTAATTAAAAACGCAGGTGAAAATTACGGTGAGTAATTTCAAGACGCGACTCTGTTAACTTATGTCCATATGTATTATAATATAACCCTAACCCTGCAGTACAGTAGACTGTCAGAATTACGCGTGCATATATTATAATATGAATATACATATGTACAGTTATTGCGTATTATGGAATATAATCGGAATGCATGTTTAATTTTAATTATGTATGTACGTCTTTAGATATTATGTTTATGCATACAGCCATATCTAATTAGGGTTGGTGTACATATGTATATTGTCGATTCCTTGGATTGTTGGAAGATGAGTTTATCAAATGTTCTGTATAATTGAATATACAAACAATAACTACATATGTGTAGTGTGAGTCCTTGCGTTGATGATTTAGTACATCCTCGACTCTAGTTCATTTCATTGGTTCGTCAATCAATTTCTACTCATTACATTGGAAAACTTTGTAGGAATCATCTCCGTTATTACTCTTCGATGCTCTTGACTTAAAGGTGTTTGTGGAAAAACCACAAATTCGATCGGGATTATCAAATCTAACACCTCCTGTTTTTTTTTTTAATATTGTGATGCATCTATAACGCATTTGAATTATTTCACTTGAATAATTTGTAGACATCTTCAACTTCATGAATATAAAATGTGTTGTTGCTGTTATCTTATTGCTATGATACAAATTTTTTCATGTGGATCAGTACCATTAGGAAAGACTAAGCTCAAAGCATGTAAAGGCATGAGGAAACGGGCCTATACTCATACATATGTAGACGAGTGTGCTCATTTGATTAATGATAAATTGTTTGAAAATGCTTGTAAAATTGACGATCTCTGACTCTCTACTTTTCGGCACGGATATGAAGATATGAATGATCGTGTCGAATTGTGAAAAAAAATTGTACAAACAAAAAAATGTGGGTTATGTGATTTGCATAATAATCGTCAATATATGTAGTGTATGGACCCGTATTTTCCGCTTCAACATCTGTTCTTCAATATTCGTACACTTTGCAGGTGCTTTTTTGTACCCGTAAATAGCTATATTTTTTATCCGTATGTGTATGTATGTATGTATATGTACATATATAATATAATATAAATCGCAGGTATAATTGAATTGCTTAATGTATCTAGATTGAAACAAATTGAATGAAATTATGGTATTATGTATGGGTATATTTTGTATATGTGATGTGATCTCTGGTGGTCCGTTTTGGTATGGCGTGTGCACGACGGATGCGCTCGGTCGGTCGCTCACACGCTCATTCTGGGTTGCCTAGGTTGGGTTTTTAATGACAAAAGGTGTTGTTTTAGGTCACAGCTGATCAATCGAAAGACCAGTAAGACCTTGCCGTAGGCGCTTTTGTCGTACGGATGGTTCATTGTTCGCGATGTACACTGTTATGAGGAGAATTGCGTTAGGGAATTAACAGAATTTCATGAAAACAATTGTTGAAACATTTCAAATACACTTTCAATTTTATGTAAATATATCTTAGGTGTGTATAGATTCGAATTATAATAACATTTTGTCAATTATTTTTGACTTGAGAGGCGCCGGATGTGTCAGATAGTTGTTAAGGTCAAATGAGTAAAGCTCATTGAAGAGTATTGAAATTATTTCAATGTGTTTTATTGCACAGTCAAAATATGACTGTTTGTATGTTTAATCCATTGATGGAATCGAATACCAAAATGCTGCATTAAGTCCAGTGCACTCAAAGAAGAGTGGAACGTTGTATGTTTGGCACAAAGAGTAAAAGGTTAAAAGTAAGACAAAGGTGGTTGATGTAATGGTGAGTGTAAAGAAATTGAAATGGCAATGGATGGGCTATTTAGCTAGAAGAACGAATGACAAATCGACGAAAGAAGTGATCGAAGGCCACAGGGAAGATGGGTGGATGGAATCATTCGGATGTGAAACTTGGATAAACTTGGTGAGCGCCAAAATTTTATACAAAGTCCTATGAACTCTAATAATTGTGGAACGTTGTATGCTCGGTACAATAAGGAGAGATAGGAAATGGAATGCGTGGATGAGAAGTATTAAAAGGGTAGTGGATATAGTGGATAGAGTGAAGATATTAAATTGGCGATGGGTGGGTCACGCAGCTAGAAGAATGGACGAAAGAAGTGCTGGAATGGTACCCGAGAGAATGTAAAAGCAAGGAAGATGAGTGGAGGAAATTAAAAAAAATGTGTGGGATAAGATGGATGAGAGTTGGAAAAAACAGGGACGAATAGAAGCGAGCAGTGAATGACGAATGGCTGTGTGTGATGTTGTAATATGTTGCGATTTCAAATAAAATATTTACCTGAAAGTTAATCATGTTATTCTAATGAGCTATTCAATAATAATATACGTACGGTACTAATTAAAATATGTTAAGTCGATACATACATATGTACCTACTTGGATGTAATTAGTACAAGTATCTATGCATGTTCCTTTTCATAATCATGTACTAATTTTCTATGGTATCGAATTATAGTTTCTTCAAGTATGAAATTCCTCGGGAATATTTAATCACTCGTGGAACATTATACGTGTCGGTCGGCAAATAGCTAACGCTGCAATTACAACAGCAACACCTGCGAAAAAATTACTATTTTCATGCAAAACGAGCGAGACGGTTCGCGCAATTTTCGCGGGGGCCATTGTCCGTCACGGTAGTCATCCGAGAACAGCTCGAGCACACCTTCGAGACGAATTGATGCACCCGAGTGCAACGGGAGTATGATTGCGCACCCAGTGTGTATACACATTTTACACCTGAGGACTTCGTGCCACTCCAGGACGACACTGCTGGAGTCGTGATGGCGACTTCCGCCTTCGAGAGTCGTCGTTTCGGAGTCGACATCCGGTGTGAGCAACGGCCAAACAATCACACAATGGACTTGTCATATTATGTCTGCTCGAGTAGTGTATTCACTTTTACGCATACGATTTTACGAGTGTTATAATATGCAGGTGGCTTGGAGACGAAATGTCAAGTAGATTTTTTACAAAAAAAATACTGATGATATTTTGACGTAAAAACTAAGCCTGTATGCATTAGCTGCCACACGAAAATATGTCGACTTTACAGTCGCTATAAATCTGAGATTACCACTTGCAAAGCAACACTACTTCGTTGAATGGATCAAGACACTTTGAAGTATGTAATGATTATTTGACTTAAGGCTATATAAACGAAAAATATATTAAATTCCGTACATATATTTATTTGTGTATTCACACTAAGAGCTTGGGTTAATATATCTACGTACAAAACTTGATTTTAAAAATCAATGCCAATTTTGTAAAACTTCTTTGTACATAATTTGAAATCATGTGTGTTTTTGGCAAAATCCGTCAACAATTTTTTTTATTATTCACTGCAGTTTTTCCGACCAATTATCAATAGTAAAAACATATGTGTGTATGTATGTACATACCAGTACCATACCGTGACTTTTAGAACAAGGAACTAGGTATGGAAAAAATATTTTTAATTTTTGAATTATAATTATGTGTCTTGAAGTGATGAATATAATTAACCATTTTTGTGTTAATAGAAATATTCTAATTAGTTTACCTTTCTTAATAGCATCTTGTTTGTCTTCAAAAATAATCTTCTGAATAATTTGTCAAACAATCGATGAAAAATGCAACATTTCATGGAGTCGTTATTTATTTCCGCGGCCTCCGCACTGATTTGTTCTGAGGGAATCATTGCGTTCAATCATTTGCACTCAAGAAGTTCTGTATAAATGTGTTATTTTAACAAAAAAATTTATCAGAGTGATGTTTGATACACAAATATTCTTAGTGAAAATTCCATAAATGCTTGAAGAAGTGATAAAAAACTATTTTGTCTTCTCGGAATTCTTATACATAATAATTCGCCAGCACTGTAAGGGGAACACAATGACCATACCATACCATAACAATCCACTATCACCGCCACTACTTCAGGTAGGGCTGATTTCGGCTACTGGATTTCGCTAACCTGAGTGAACAATATCAATATGGAGAACGATTTGAATTAATTGTAATTGAATTGTTGATATTTTTTTTTATTTTTTGTAAAAGATTTTAGAGAACTATCCTAGTCCCTCTAGTCCAATAACGGCACGATACTGATACATACATACATAGATACATGAATATGGCTTTGAATTGAATGTCGAATTCATATGTATTATACAATAAGGATTATATGTATGCATGTATGTATGTACATATCTTTAACGGCAGACTATGTATAAAAAGAAGTTCAGTTTGAACTAATACGAATTATGCAAATGTTTTAAATTATATATAAACAAGTCCATATGTATGTATACCTTATAGTTTTAAATTAGTTTTGGTTTAATTGCCGATCGTTTCAAGTTCAAGTACGATGGACCGGGAGAACCGCCTAATGGCGATTTTTGCCTTGCGCATAAACGCGTTATTACACTATAAACATTATATAATATTTAGGAATTTTTTACGGTCAAAATTAACAAACGCCATATATGTATGCATGTAGAAAAACTTGCACAAGTCTTTCGAAAATTTGCTTTTCGACCGTTGACCTCAGGAGCAAACCCATCCATTCGACTATTTGCAAACGTCTACCTTAGCGGTTCGACTCGAACTCGTTTTTCTTTTTTTTATTATTCTTTTTATTATTACACTCGATACTTTCGAGTCGTCTTCGTCTCGGATGGATTGTCTTGTGTTTTTTTAATGGTTTTTGGCATCCACCATACTTTAAATACGCCATCAGTAATCGTTTATTTGAATATCTTCATCTTCCGCGATGCGAAATGGCGGGTTAACCGCGAAAATGACTGTACTTCTGTACGGAACCAGCAATTTTGGTAAACTCTTAACTATTATTTCGACGTGCAAACTTGGAACTTGTCAATCAACATAATGGAATGCCGTAATAAACAACTGGTAAGGTCGTTCGTATTTATGTGGTAGCGAAAAAAACTACTAAACTAAAACTTATATTCAATGCGCCCGTATATAATATTCATCGTGTAATTATTATAAATACGTGGGTGATTTATTTATTTTTTATAAATATTTGTTTAGAGATTTTGCAATAAAAAACTTTCTAAAATCAAGTTTTTCCGGAATATACATACATACATATATCCTTTCGAGTGAATACGTTCTTATAAAAAAATCACCGATTTTTAAATATTGACAATTTCTTATCTCAATTTTTTCCTCGGCTAATTAATTCTCTTTGAAGTGTCGGTAAAAATCATTAAGTATTTTTGCATATATTGTATAACAAGATTGATTTTGATTTCGTATAAAATATGAAATAATATTTATTAAATACTTTTGCAAGCACCTATCAATTTTAAGTGATTCTTAAATTGAGTTTTTAGACACAGATTACATTAATTGATAGACCGTATCATCATACATACTTATGTATGTGAAAACTTCATATTTAATAAATTTTAGAATAAATGTTGTGGCAATTAAAAACATACTTAATGCATGCATGAGAAAATTTATTAAATTAACAAAGATTTATAGCACTTTGTATATATGTATGTATGTAGATATATCAAACTAGATAATTTTAAATGTTGAAATAAACATAAAAATTAACAGTAAATTATATCAGACATATGTACAGTCTCACATTAAAACATTGGAAGGTATACTCGCACCTGTATGTATATATGTATGTATGTAGATATACTGATTTATACGAGAACTCGTAGACAAACTAGGTAATTTTTAAAAAGGTGAAAAATCTCATGCGTCAACAGTGTCCGCCTATACCGAAAAATAATAAAAATAAACGACCAACATTGTGAAGTCGTGAAGTCATCAGGTGATCTCGGAGCTCAAAAGCGGAGCTTCTTCACGGTTTCTTTTTATTATATTACTATATTGTTCCACGGAAGAGTTGACTTTTTTTAGTCGAACCGTCTTCCAGTACAAAGTGATATTACCGGCGTGACATCACGGAAATTGGATTCAGAGTGCGCACGGGGAGAATCGCCAGTCGATATCGTGTGGCGCCACTTCTGTTAAAATACATATAATGTTACTTTACTGATTTTTAGCGTGGGTTGACAAATGTACAAATCCACCCACGCCTCCTCTGCTATCACCTCGTTGTCGTTTGTCTTCGTATCGAACTGTTGGTATTGCAGAGGAATGCACCCGAGGTTGCACTCTCGTTCGTTGCACGCGATGTGCACTCGCCTCGTCTATGTACTACTGCTGCTCGGTTTTGGTTGCTGCTCGGTTTTGGTTGTTGCTCGCTCGTTGAACTCTCCGCTTGTGAACTTGAGGTCGCCAAGAGATGGTGTTGCATCATTGCCGTCGACGATGAAAGAACCGTCTCAATACGCTGCGAAGATGTCAGTTCTTCACGCCGTTCGTTGTGCTCTATGTTCAATCTTTATTACCATCGCAACGCCTTTTTGAAGCTCATGCCGAACCATACAATCTTATACATACATATGTACATATATAACTTCCTTAGAGTAGCAATTTCGATTTCGAGCGTAACTGCTTCAACATGGCTTGATCTTTTATAGTTTTCTATGCTATGCATTGTCCTGTGGAGCATACATCTCAATGATTTCCTATTGTTTTCCAGAAGAGATGGAACGGAACAAAGATTTTAATAATGGTTATTTGGCGAAGTCAGCTTTGTATGGACACACTCAAGTCAAACCATTCTTACATGAAACTGTCAAATATATCAAGTATTCATACATATGTACCTACATATATGTAATTATTATTAAACTAAATAGATTCAAACTCGACTTGTATTGAAATTTAGCATGAAAACCTTTTATTTTATATTTAATTATAGAAAAAATAACAATAATATTATTCAATGATTTACATGTGTACATGTATTTTTCTACCTTAATAATGATATCTATCTTCGATTTATCAAAATGACTCAGTATGTAATAATAATAATACAAGTCTTATATCTATATCAAACCGAAACGGCGTCTGTAATTCGTTTCTAATTGGCTGTCGTCAAAGTGGTTTCTGATTAGCTGGATTGGTCAAAGACGTTTGTGATTGGTCGATCGTTAAATATATATTTTTTTCGATTCAAATCTTATATATAAACCCGAAACGGCGTCTGTAATTCGTTGATTGGATGTCGTCAAAGTCGTTTCTGATTGGCTGGATTGGTCAAAGACGTTTGTGATTGGTCGATTAGATTTAATAATAGATTTAATAAAAAAAACAAATAAAGATTTTTTCACGGTCCTCCGGTATTCTCAATACTAGCCTTTTGAGTAGTGAGTTAATTTGAACACCAGAAACGTCTCAGGAGTGAGTTTTTTTTTCGGAATCAACTGACTTGAAAAATCCGAGCGAACACTCTTATTTTGTGGAAAGTTTTAAAGTTGACATATTTCGCTCGATTGTCAATTGTCCTTCAATTGTCCTTCAATTCGCCCGGCAAAAAAAATTGTCATTATGTTCAGTCATAAAAATTTTAACTGGCTTTCACGCCTCGTTAAATTTGGTTTATTTATTCGAATACAAAAATTTATATACACAAGAGTGAAAGAGAAACCTCAGCAACACTTGAAAAAAAAACGAGATGCAAATATGTCGAACAATGAGAGAGGTAGAGTATTTTGAGTGATTGAACGTGTCAAACCGTACGGGTACGGTCATACTCTGGCGGGGCCATTTTACTTTGCCCGTACCCGTATGGTCGTACTCCTGAAAGGGCTAGACTGCATTTCCTTTTCATGTTACTTTTATTAACGTGCTAAAACGGAGGAGATCGACAAAAGTGGAACCGAGCGAAGCCGGGTAGTACCACTAGTTCATATATAAATGAGATCGAAATCGTCAGTCTAAATTTTTTTAATTATATTGAGTACTTTTTTAGTTATGTAGTTGCTTAATTTCCAATGTGGTAGAAGTGATTTATAGTGTGTCTTATACAATAGTTGTAATAGTGTCTTATAAAGATTATTTCGGTTGATAAATAAATCTCACCTATGACTCCATAAATGCGGTTCTGATCTATGGCGATATGGTTTTTCAAATGATCTTTGATTTGCCTTAAAAGGGTCCTTCTACATATGTACCTACATATGTATACATAGATATACAATAAAATCTCCATTGAAGATATATGACATCTTATTTGGAAAATAATATACATATAATATAAATTTAGAGCTCAAGATAACAGTTACAATCCTTGTGATCGTTTATAATTTTATAGTCTCCTTAGAAATTGTTTATATTACATTCAAGTAGGTATATATAGTATGGAATAGTGAATTTAGTACATATATTTCTGTTAAGAGAAGAATGCAACCATTGACTTTATTATACATATAAAATAATCAGTAATAATATAAAATAAAAATTAATCATACGTAGAAAATAGAACGTGCGTCATTAATCAAACTGACTTTTTTTTGCAAACGATTGAATAACTAGCGAAAAATTAAATTATATCGTATCGGCTGTGTGGTTTGTACACTCGAACATAACAGATGTTTCTCAAATGATACGTTATTATGTCAGATTGAAATTGAACTGCATAGATATCTATAGTGCGTGAATAAAACGTACATACGAATGATCGCACACCATTATCACGTTAGACTCATATAATTTTGTACATCTGAAGTTGTGAATTGCCATTTTAAAGGCTAACAGCGGCCATCTATAATATGTACTGTGGAATGGATGCGACGGGTTTCGCAACATAAATTTCTCGTAAATTTAAACATGGATGGAATGAAATTCAGACGCTGTTTAGAAAGGACAGGTGACATTTTGAGAAGTCTATTTTATGTACCTGTCGAAACACGCATGTCTAATTTTTTTTCGTCGTGATGCAATAGATTGATTCGACAGATCGATATACGACCTGTTGAGTTACTTTCCATCCTGAGTTGTTTTTTGTCGTTCATTGTGTTTTTATTTGATAATTAGTTTCCGTTACTTTCGAAATAATTTATATAAAATAAATTATTGCGCAGTTGGGGTTTTTAAAAATGCATCTTTGCATTGTAAATGCTGCGGGTATATATTTTAAAATGCTAACGGATTTCGTGATTCGTAATGATCTAGATAGGTACTGCATTCGCCATATTTATAAAGCGAAAGTGGAGCGAACGTTTCAAATTCGTTTTATCAACACCGTAAATTAGCAATTGTGCAATGAATTGTTCGCCTATCTATATATATATATATATATATATATATATATATATATATATATATATATATATATACATATATATATATATATATATATATATATATATATATATATATATATATATATATATATATATATATATATATATATATCTATATATATATATATATATATATATATATATATATATATATATATATATATATATATATATATATATATATATATATATACTATATAAGTACATATATACTTTTTAATGTACGAATGAATTTATGTATGATATTTGTAAATTTCCACATACTTATGTACTTTAACGTGTCAGGACCATATTTTGTAGTATAAAATATTATACATGATTCATTAGTATTTTTGTTTGCAAGTGAAGTGCTCCAAAAAGGATAACAATAGATATTGAAAGGAAGAATAAGATATCGGAAAATTTTCATTGAATCTTCTCATCATATGAGTCAGATTAGATCTAGGTTTTAAAAATATCTCGATCTCACCAGCAACTTAAGTTAAATCAGATAAATCTTTCGGTTGTATTAGAAATTGAATCACGAGCTTTCAGTTCATAAGTTCAATGCTCTACAGCAGACATAGACATTTTGAATAGTTGACACGAGAATTTTTATTCTCGATGGAGATTTTCCACTTGAACACTTGCCGCACTGTGATGGATAGCGAGTGACTAGGACTTATTTTATATCTCCAAATATACGGAATGCAGGGTCTTCATATTTTATATAATCCTCATCAAAACCTCTACAATTTTAATTATGTCATTACGAAATAGAAAAAATAATCAGTATCAACAGAAATAATTATTTTCGCGGGAATCCTCTTGTACGCGTGCCTCAAAGATGCGAGAGAGATGGGGAATTCAGTACGCGGCACTCAACGGTGTGAGAATGATATCCGCCTCTGCTTCAACCACCACTCCTTGCTGTTATTTTATATTATTCGATATTTAATACATGATGAAATGATTTTTGTAACTGATTACATTAATAAAACTCGCAGGTTTTGCATTATTTTGACTTAAAGTGCACCTTTTTAAATGGATGCTTGGCGACCAGCACAGTGGTTAGCGGATTTTTATAGCACGCTGAGGCAAGCCTTAGCTTACTCGTCAACTAAGTATGTATGGTTTGTATAAGTTGTCTTTTTTACATACATACATATGTACCTCCTTTACGTTTCACTTACGATTACAATTCAGGAAAAAGTTTGCCTCTTATCCGATCGTTTTCAAGTAAATGGATCCTCCGCCATTACGATGGTGCAAAAATATCGTGTAAGACGCGTTTTAAATTTGAATTTCTGAAAAGTGCCTGACGTCTATCCAGTTCTTAGGTTTAAACATAGATGGCGGTAGTAAAATAAAATTATTGGTATTTTTATTCATAATAATATTTTTTATAGATTTTGTAAAAGATGAGCTATTGATAGTTTCGTTTATTACGGCCATATACTGGACTTCGTATATTTTTAGCATAATTTATAACGTGTAACTGTAAATTAATTACTAATTTAATAAATCATCAATTTTTCTCTATTTATTTATTTATTGTTTTAAATCGAGATTATCTCCTATACGTATGTATATAAAGTTTTTAAAGGCGACATATTATATTTTCGTATTGCAGCCACTGTAATACGTGAATAGATTTAGTTATACGTCAAAAAAATTTATATAAAATTAATTTATAGCTAATACTTACATTTATAAGTGGGTTGTTCAAGCACGTAAGTATGCTTAATCGACCCAAGATTCGAAATCGAAAGTCGGAGGATGCGCACGTGCGTTACCCTCAAGGGATTGACCCTTGGTCCGTGCATACGATGATGCTATGGTGCAATTGCCGTTGCACAATAGGTCTATCTCCTCTGGGATGGTCGGTCATCCCGAGGCGACAACTTGGACAAACAGACAATTTACCTGTCGCGAGTTGACAAGAGGTAGGTACGCCCGTGTGAACGAATCGCTCGGGAAATTGCCCATTATCTCCCGTTACGCTTCATCTGGGCGAGATGCGACGATTGTGTTCGAACGAGGTGGAAAATTTCACCCTTTGGCTCTTGAGGAAGAGACCATTCGTGCCCGCGGCGTATTCCTGTGATGTATGGCAGTCTATCGAAAATTACTACTCGTATAAGAATGTTCCATATCGCTTCGAAATATCTCGCAGCCAGGTTAGTAATTAAATCAAACAATGCGTTTGTATACAATGTTCGATATCGGGCTTCTAAACATTACGGTGATTGTTTTCCTGTCGAATCTTATACATACATATGTTTGTGTTTGCGTGTGTGTGTGCGTTGGAATGGGTGCTGTTAAGTGGACCGGAATTTAAAAAGTATCACTTTCGTGTTGAAATTGGGTTTAGAATTCGATGAGCGTATTATCTTAGACTTGGAGGCTTTCATCTGATACCTTAACTTGGGTTAAGTGAAATCTTCACATGCTATTTACATATATGATATACATACATTTATGAATGTATCTACATATGTATAGTAGCCGTTGTTTAAATTTATTATGCAGGATACAATTTAGTTTATAATATATCTTTGTGGCGCATTAGGTTCTTCCTGTAATGCCACAATGGTCCAAAACTATAAATAAATAACACCAATTATTTATATTATTTGAATGGTTATAATGATGTAAGTTTCATTTATTTATTTGAATGGTATTTTTCTCTGATTAAATTTATTTGTTTTCAAAAACTTTTCAATTTTAGAAATTTTTATGTACATTCTATTTTACAAAAAATGGACTTTTGATTAATTTCGTGTTAGTTAAGATCGATCGGACAAAATTAACATGATTGAAACGTTTTGATTTTTTTTATTTTTAATAAGTAAATGTATTTCGATGTGGTTAATATTTTATTACAGTTTTTTTTATATAGTCATATCATACATATGTACATATTATACATATATCTACGTGTGATCCGTTATAATTGAAAGTGGTGTAAGTCAACTTTTCTTCATTTCGAGGAATATCTCGCAAAATATTAAATATAATGTTTTGCGTTTAACAATATTTAAAATACTTTCCTTTTGGGCATGCTTGGGTATAATTCCCTTGAACTTCGGAGAAACTTCTCATTAATTCGTTTCGTTCTCCTGCTCTTACGTGGTAATACGTCATGCCCGTTGTTGCTGGAGCAGTTGGGGCTTTATGTCCCTAATCACTATGTGCGTGGTAGACATCATCATTTGTTGGCTGTACCTCCTGCCCGCACAGTCCTTTTTCGAATGGCTCCTATTCCAAGAGCTATCCGACTTCTTAATGAAATCGTTGCTGCCGAGACTGAATGTGATATTTTCCACCTTAGTGAGCGTAAATTGTCGGAAATTACTCTAACCCATTTATCTGGTAGTCTGCGCTCATCATTGTTTTCATGATTGATTGTGATTTATGAGTGAAATTTTGATTAACTCTCTTCCATTTGGGCCTTACAGGGATGTTTTGTATTTGTAGTTGTTTCTTACATATTTATTGAAACTGGCTGTAGGTGCAAGGCATTCCTTATGCTATATTTTATTTGATATTTTTACTTTATCTGTTATTATTAAATGCTATTTTTTATGTTTATGTATGAATGTATTTATGTTTATGTTTAATTGTTATTTTGTTTTTTTTCTTTTTTGTGTTATATTTTTTGACCATTGTGGCGCTTTAGGAATTCCTGTTATGCCACAATGGTCTGTTTAAAATAAATAAATAAATATATATATATATATATACATATATATATATATATATATATATATATATATATATATATATATATATATATATATATATATATATATATATATATATATACATATATATATACATATATATATATATATATATATATATATATATATATATATATATATATATATATATATATATATATCTAAAAAAAACTATCAAATGGTCAATTAAGGTTTTTCAATTCAATTAAATGATAAATTATAGATATTAGAAAGTCAAAGTATCTAAGTTTTTTGTGTCGGATTTGGTTAATCGAAAACAAAAAATGAAATGTGGAAGTTGATTAATTGTATTCGTTTACCCATGTCTAATATTGTATTTTTCCTGTTGTAACGGTTAAGAAGGAAGTTTCGTGGTTCATCGCCCCTAAATCGGTTACTATTGTTTAAACGTGTTCAAAAAAACAATACAAAAGTGCATGGGAACCATCGTTTAATGTGAGTAGAAATTAACCAAATTTCCCTACCTGTTAATAATAATTAAAATTAAATCAAAGTATTAAAATATACCGACTTTAAAGTACGCATATGCATATAACATTGTGTGTGAATGAATGGATATTTTATTTTAATGATAAAAGGCTTAAAGAATTTTATATTTAGATTATTACGAGCGGACTATTAATGGAAGGACGAATAGAACGGTATCCATTGTTTGTCGAACGTACCTGTTTCAGAATCATTTACAATGAAATCTAAAGGGTGAGAACATGTTGTAAGAGAAGCACAAAAAAGTATAATACACATATCCCGGTCGTAGTATAACAAAGCGTTTTTTGAGTATATTATGAAGTCGGATCGTTATCTCCGCGTTATATTTTCGTATGCCACCGAAAGGGTCGAGCAGAAGAAGCGGCTCCAATCTCTCGCGGGCACTCTAACAAATAAAAAATGCCATTTTTTAGGGACTCGTACATCCTCCCCGGGGGCACCAGACCGTCGGAGCTTACCTGTGTCAGGGTTGTCAAGTCACAACATGTGTATTTTAACTCGATCTCAGGTAACACAGTTACCGCCCCCATAGAAATCGGCATTCGATACACACCGCAAGTTTGTTGTTCCGTTTGACAAGCGACCACCGAAGAAATTGTGATGAAAATAGGACGTTAACAAAAAGGAAAGTCTTCTTCCCCCACAACAATTTAGACAGGATCTACCGACCACTTCATTCGACGCTGAGAGGTCAGAGATTGATCGTTCTCGTTCGGTTCCTCTGTTGTCCGTTTTTTATTCCCTCCCTGAGTTCTTTTGTTGTTTGCTGTTGTGTGTTGGATAGAGACGTAGTCGTCGTGATGATGATTGATTTCAAAGAAATACGAGATTCGAACGCTTCGCGAGGATGTCGGATTATCAAGTCGAAAGGTCAAGCTTTTGATATCGCGTGCCTAGACTGAGTTTGGTCTTCAAATTGGAGGAAAAACGGTCTGTCGGTCACCCTGAAGTGTTCTAGGTATAATAATACTTAAGTAGATGTGTCTCACATTCCACGAGGGCTGGTTTCATCTGCTGTTATAAAGCCTCCGAGGAATATATCATACTTTCTTCTCTTATACTTTTTATTACGTGCTCGGGAACGGGTTTATAACTTATGCGCTCATTGAAATCTCTTTGAAAAATTTCACGAATTTTTTTATCATTAACTACGAAACTATCTCAAGATCATACATACATTGTATTTTACATTATTTTTTATGTCTGCAATTGACGGTATCATTATAGAAGTAAAACGTTGAAATGGGACCACCGATTTTCTTAAAGTGGAAATACTTCGAGCATATCTGGGTCGAAAAGATTAATTTCTTATTTCAAAAAAATGTGGGGATTCCCTGTCAAATACAGATTTGAGAAATATTCTATAAATATAAAAGGAACTTTTTTTTTTTAATTAAGATAGATGTGATTAATTATGCGAATTTTATGAGTTAATCCAATCAAGCGAATTAAAGAAGATTTGTTTAATTTTGTTGATATATGGTAATTAAAATCAGTAAAGTATGCAGATAAAATAAAAATCAATGAACATGGATTATATCAGTGCTGGCAGATGGCAATTTATGTGTCGCCATTAGGGTAGCTGGTATAAGGAATATCTTTTCGGATAAACATGATTTATATACCGTAATCACGTCTAAGATTTTACTCGAGTATAGTGTAGGAATTTTAATGTCGACTTTAATCCGATTTAGTTTTATTTCATTCATATAATATTATCAAAAAAATCCTACCGCCATTTCCTTTGCAGCTTTTCGAAAACCCAAAAAAAGCACAACGCGTAATTAACACCAAAAAATAACACGAGCTTCAGGCATCGCAATAAAAATGTTATATATTTAGATTGCTTGAGGGATTTGAGGGATTTGGGGTTATTAAAATACGATAAATATTTGAGAGCCTCCACCGAACTAACGACCGTCGGCTATTCTTCGAAATGCACAAAGACCGGACAAATGTCTCTTGATTGCGCAATGGACAATCCATGCGTGAAGGATGGCTCTTATATGTATTATGATGTCATTAGCTTTGAACAGGAAGGTTGAATCGTTTAGTACCTAATCCTATTATATATTAGATAAATAGAAATATCTTGAAATTCCCATAATATTTTACTAAGTATAGGTTGATGTCACCTCGATTGTTGTGAAACATTTCGTTTCCAGAAAAGTTTAAAGAGATTATTGATGCTTAGTATATAGATTAACATTTTGTATTTTTGAAATTTTGATCACACTCTTAAATAGATACACGTATGTACAAATAAATTGGATATATGCAAATGATCAGTTTTACTCATTGAAACTGATCATTTGCATATATTCATTCATTCTACATCCACTTTTCGACTGTTACAAATTAAAGTTGAATCTTTTTTATATGAAAGTATATCCCATAACTGTCACTGGACATTAGAGTACTTTATAAGGTATTTTTTTGATTTTTAAATGCTTTTTATTATTACGAAATTATGTTCACAATACATCTTATATCTATTTTAATAGCTACTGATCTAATGACCATTTTCTATTTTACAATTTAATTTAATTTGGTTAGTAACTAATCATAGTATTATATTATTCTAATGTTAATGTACAGCATAAGGTATAGAATTTATAAAAGAAGTGAAAAATATACTATGTATTTTAAAAATGGTTTGAAATATATAATGCTTTCTACATAAGTAATAGTTTATCATAGCAACCACTATATTATTATACTCCAATCGAGTGCTATAATATCAAATATAACAGATCCACATTATGATTCAATTCAAGATGCTGAAAACGCATGTGCACCAACAAGAAATGCTTTATGACCGCTAATGTCTTATTATTCGTTACACCGAACTTGCGGTTGTGTAAACGTGAGAATTTCCATACGTTGCACTTAAAACTGAACCGCAAATTATATATTATATTATTATATGTATAGCGCTTATGCCTACTTGATTTATAACTCACAAGATTAATTAAAATCATCACTTTCCCGAAAAACTCATAAATCATGCCGTACGATAGGCATGGGAATAACTCGAATCTTATGGTTTGCACTTGATGTTGTTTTGAGTCAACATCGTCACGCTAAATTACACCACAACTGAGTGACAGTGAACTTTGCATTGAATTCTTTTGACAGCTGCTTTGTTTTTTCGCATTTTCGTACGTGAAAGCGCTCGATCGGTGCAAGTTCGATTGCGCAATATAAAAGCGTTCCAGCGAAACGGTATTGTTTATAGATCTACCTCATATATATTATATATATATGACATAACAGTACATTGTATCGTTCGATGATTGCGAATCAGTAAGCTTCAATTTGTAACCGTTTGAAATCGTTTGTCATGTCTCAACTATGCAGATACCTACGGTATATGCAAGTTCGAGCGTTAGCACTTGCTCGAGTGCCATTATATTTTAGTATGAAAACGTCATTAATTCAATGCAAATTTGATTCAATATCATTTTCTAGGACTTTGAATCGTTGAAAAAGTGTGTTTTCGAATTAAATTTAATGTTTTAAATGACCAAATTGCGCTTTTGATATGTGTCGCGTTGCGTCATTGCGATACAAGTTGCACGCGTCGTGTCCGTGTAATTTTTTTCAAAACGATGAAATAGAAAAATAGCAACAATTTGGCAACTTCCATTTGTGTTAACAAACTTTAAGGCCCCTCAAATATGTCTATTGTTTGCGTCAAAAGCCTTGAAAAGTGAATTAAAACACACGCCAAAGCGATATCTTAACAGTTCCCTGACGGGGAGAGACCTTGCGATATCAGCCGAACAATCTTGATGACACGCGATTACGTTAAATTGAATAATAGTTTTAGTTTTATTTGTACATTTTCACACTATGAACGTATGCTGAATGCTTTTATACAACAATCTAGTATTTTAAAAAAGCCTGAGTGTGCATTTTGGGATATGTTATGTAGAAAAATGCAGAAATTTAGGCTCGAAGGAGAACAATGCATTGTCATTTCAATACTTCTACGCATATTAAATTTCATTATGGTGTTTATTCGTTTCTTATGAAACTATTTTCCTTTGGATTTTTAGAATCAAACTCAGGCTACTTAATGGTTCCGTGCAAAATATAAAGTTTCTATCTAATCTGCATAGATAAATATTTATTTAAATTTTTTCTTATATGAAGAATAATTACAAATTTGATTTATTAATAAATATTTTCAATACGACTTCTTTAATTTACAATAAGTATTGAACTAGAGATAATTTTTTCCCTCATCATTTCGAAATCTTTGCATTTCTGATAATTTTCTGCAGAATATCAATGTATATACATTCATATGTACATATATGTATTTTCTTAGTTCTGTTCATGGAATTGGTAATTATAATGATACAGCATATATACATTTGTATGTACATATGTATGTGTATACATATGTATATGTGTATATGTGTACATATGTATATACTGAATGCCCTGGATTACTATAGCAAATGAATAAGGAAAAATCTAATTGGTTTCGTAAACTAGTACTTATGTATATGTATGTATATTCTTATGTATGTAAGTATGTCATTTGGGACAATTTAAATATTAATATAATTTAATTAAGTTAAATAAATATTAATATACATACATATGACATTACTTTGCTGTAGGTAATATTTATCTTAAATTTATGTAGGTATATACATACATACATATGATCGATTTGGAGATTTCTTTTCTGAATTGGCGACTTGTTTCATTCCGGGAAATCGATATCGTCAAAACGAAGTATGCATAGGTACACTAGCAGCAGCTAAAAAAAATATGAAAAATACAATGGAATTTCTTTTTCAATCGCCGACTCACCAGAGGCAAGCTTTGAGAGCCTTAGTCAAGTTAATTCGAGTTTTATTGCTGAAGGCTGTAAAACAGAATCGCGTGCATAATTCATTCTCGCAGACTTTCGATTCGTCTTTTTTTATCGACTCTCGCTCTCCTCTCGCGCTCCACCTTTACTTTTGCACTCCTTCTTATTGTGATACCCTACGCTTTTTTAGCATTATTTTATTTATTTTTTTGCTTGCCCCAACCGCCGAGAAGATGTGTTGGCTATTTCGAGGAGGGCAGGACTTTCAATGCGGCCATTGTCCAAAGGTGCTTCACCGACGCACGCCCCTGGAGAAAACACACCTGGTGGCGACCATCCTGTTCCGAGAATGAAAAACCTTCGCGAAATTAAAATTCGCGAGACTTTATCAAACCACATTGATATACATATGTACATACTACGTATATGTACGTATATATAATATTTAATTCAAAGCAATTCAACAATTTACAACAACATAGTAACAACAACGTATTTAAACACAGAACCACGTGTGCTCTAGCATAGGATATTTTGCAGAAATTCAAATTCATTGATTTCATAATTGTCTTGTACATTCGTGAACATCATTATAATTCACTATATTATTACATTTTTAAGTTCATATATGTATATGTATGTAGTTTCAAACGTTTTTTGAATAACTTTGACTCAATACTGTGGACTGATTTTAGTCGTTAAGTCAACTAATTTTTACTTTTAAAAAAGCGTCACTCTTAATCTATTTGGCAATGTAAGTATTGTTACTATGCAAGAGATAATCTAGGATTTATATATTTGAAACAAGTGGCGGATTTTCGTAACGCAGCTATTGCTAATGTCAGTAATTGCTATTGCTAGACACAAGTCCGCGTCAAAACAACAATCAAAGTCCTTTATTGCATACTAAATTCTTCCGTTGTTTATAATATATAATTAATGAAAGTAACAGTTAAAATGAGATAAGCAAAAATGCTTCGGAAGCGCGACAGAATCAAAGCGGCAAATAATGAAAGCCCTTTTGTCGTAAGAAAGAGAGCATGATGATCAAAGGCGTGAAATTATCATTGCATTGAGCTTGTGTTTATTTGTGTATGCACATTCAGCGTTATCAACGATTTGTTCATCCGGCGTTAGACGGTAAGAAGTGGCAAAAGATACCATCTTCATCGACTGTTACAATATGGGCGTGGCTGGAATTAATTCAAATCTTGACCGCTCCAAGTGTAAGCTTAGTAATGCGAAGCGAATTCGCTTCAAACTGCAGTTATGTACGAAAAATAATGCCGAATTTATCGGATTAAATATTTATTTGCATGCATCGTTGATATTATATTATATAATCTATAATCTATCTTTCAGATCATAACTGCATTATTTTATTGGCAATTTAATTTTCCCATTGAACTGAAACAATATAACGTGCCTTTCGGAATGTACATATATATATTGCAAATCTGTTTTTATTACAAAATATGAGATGGTTGTTGTGTTATACCTACGTACATACATATATGAGGTTTATTTCCTTTGGAGATATTAAGTGAATAATAAAATGGAAGTAGACATAGGTTCAAAGATTTAGATTTTTTATCTTCTCCTAAGTATAAAGACGTATCTATAAAGAAGTTTTGATAGTTTAACTCATATATATGTATATAATACCATTCGTCGTTATTCTACTTATATCTTTTTTATATGCCTTAACTTTTATTTTAAGAATACTTAGATGAAGTTTTTTAATTTAAAAAAACAAATGAGTATTCAAATAAATTTATATAAAATAAAACTTTTCAATTAAATTTTTTAAATTGTTTACTATTAGATTGGTCATGTTTAAGCAGTTTATATTACAAATACCGAGCCAAGCCGGGTAATACAGCTAGTAATTCCATAAATGAACATCTAATTAAACCATTAACCACTTTTCCAACGACGTCAATTCGAATTACGGTATTTCTCTCGTCAATCCTGACGCCAACAAAATTACCATCATATTTTACACTCGAGTCATAGAAGATTTTTATCGTTTGATAGCGACCCATAATTCACGCGAAAACAAATTTCTCGGAGGAATATATACATTATACAGATTTTATACAGCGAGCTTTTCAACGGAAGTGACGGTACGATCGTTTTGACCCTTTACCGCCGCGGGACGCGTTTGTGCGTCCGACAAAAGTGCGTTGACTCGTCGGCACGATTCGTCATCTCTGTAGAAAAAGGCTTTTCATATGGCGAATCGTCGTTAAATTGTCGCTTGCGTAACGGACGACCGACAAAAAACTTTTGTGTGAACTTGACAAAAAAAAACGACCGTGTACGCAACATGCGTTACAGTTAACGGTTAAGCGCACCTAATTATAATATAATCATTGAATTTATTATACACATTATATTGGCCGTCGTTGCCCGGTATTGCTCAGGTGGATAAAAGTCGAAAAAAAACCTCAAGAACTCAAAACCCGTCTACTGTCTTTGCTGAAGTACTTTTAGTTAGTATATCACCCCATAGACAGCAAAATTGTTGATCAGTTTGCTAATTGCAGTCGGTCAGTAACTTTAAAATTAATTCGTCAGTAACTCGCTGCGCTACAAATGGTTGCAAACCACATGGCCGCATGCTCATTTCATACATTTGTCTCGGCTTTTGCCATTTTAAACTTGCCAGAAAGAAACTTAATTTTAAGAATTGTCAATCATCAATGTATGTACATCGAAAAGTCATCTGCGCAACCCCATGAATGTCTCGTCTTTCGACATGCTGAAATTCAAACAGTTAAAATTCAATCTGTTTGCTGCATGCTCATTTGTAGCAAACCCCAGTAACTACATATATGTAGGTATACTAGTGTTGTGCCCGTTTATTTCAACTAGTGGTTTCGGAAAATAATTGATACACGAATTAAAATAAATGTATATGTTATATATTAATATAGTGTAAGTTAATTATAGGTGCGCGTGCGTATTAATAGTAAAAATTCGAGCGTTCATTAAATGCTCGCGGTTCGCCCGCGTCGAAATGATGAATGATGGTGTGCGTATTCGTGGATGTGTGTATGTGTGTACGCTCAGGCGCATCTGACGCTGACCCCACCCGTTCCAACTAGCTCAATATCAGGAGCACATGTCAGATGCTCCCACCTCCCAACTTCCCCGCTACCCTTATTCTCCGCGTCTCCTCGACACGATTGGTCGTCACGCCACATCCTTATCCATACTCTTAGTATTCTATTTTTTTTTTAATCTCAATACTTGCCGACGCATTCACCACATTTGTATTTATAATGTTATTTGGCTTTGATCGATTAGTTTATTAGTTTGGTCAGTAATTAATTTTATTAGATTCTTCAAAATGTCTATTATATATTATACAATTAAGAAATCATTCATTCAACAAACAGATCATTCAATTTTAAAACTGAATGCTCAGTTATACATATGTATATGTAGGTATAACTGACTTGAATTGTTTATTATATTTACTGACTATTTTTTACAATCCATAATTAAACAAAAAAAATGTAAAGTAATTGACCAATACAGGACTAAATGAAATTGGATGTTCATATTTAAGTTGAAAACTGTAAATTTGCATAGTAGACAAACATATGTACATACATACAGACAAATTAAAACTTATACATATGTATATTTATATTAATCAATTTTCTTTTATTTTGTTTCAGGTAAATATCTACATACATGCATGCTACTATTAATATGAAGTAACTACTGACATCAAAAGGAATTTATAAGGTTTTTCACATGGATTTTCTATTATTATATTGCATAAATGCAGTGACAAATGTAACAGTTCTTAATTAGGCTCGTTAGTTAAGATTGCATCGTGCCAAATTTTTCACATTCCGTGGTATGCTCGAAGCACTTCCGCATTTTCTTCATTATTTACACGTTGAGTGATTTTTTGCTTTACATTATATTAAACGTGTGCATTTAAATTTATGTTCGAAATCGGCTACCGTTACATTCGTTATGTCATCGTGATGTCATAATGTTATTGTTGTGATATTCGTCAACTGAATGCACGCTGAATTTTTATGCAACGAATGCAAATGTATTCGGAATATCGGAAAGTTGAATCAATAGAACGGTTAAACGCCGTTTTTAGAGTGTGTATTGCAAAATATGCTTTGAATTTAATTAAGTAATATGCTAATTCATTGAAAAATAACCAATCTGTAGTATTATTCGATAATAAAAAGATATACTCTAATTATGATAAAAATAATTGGACTGCGTTTTCATAGTGAAATTTATTAATATGTTCGATTATTTTAAAATTGCACGTATTGTATTTATTTGGTCAGTAACTTCGTTTTTTTTTTTTAATTAGATTTGTTCAGTAAGTTATATTGCTGGTCACTGACTGCTAGACTATTGTCTGTCTATCAAAAGAAAACTTAAATGAATAAGCGGTTTACTGACCGTTCATTATCTAAATTTACACATAGCATACTATTATCAATAAATTTGCGTAAATGTCACTGACCGTTTAAATTTTTGACAGTTAAATAATTTATATATTTTTTAATTGTATTTAAATTTTCGTAAATGTTACTGACCAATCGACCGTATAGATGCCGATTTAATAATTTTCATTTTTTTAAAATTGTACTTATGAATATAATTTTAACTTCAATTTTAGCTAGATTCAGTATGTCGGTAAAATATCAAAGCGAACTGAAAAGACTGTAATTACATATGCAGTTCAAAATCAGATTACAATTTTTTGACGGGCAGGAATGTCTCTGAACTAACAGTAAAAGTAAAAAAAAGATTTTAAAAGAACATATATATGTAATATGAAACTTATTTAATACTTACGTGGAATTTTCGAAATTTTCATTTCTATATAAATTCAAATCAAATTTCATACACTTTTTTCCAACATTCTTTACGGCTTGAGGCAAGCAATTGTTTTAACATCTTCAATGTCATTAATCAAAACTAGATTCGTCATGAAATTTTGTACGCGGATTGCGCAATTTATATTGCACCAATTTACTTACAATAATGTATATAATGGGCCGCAATTATTCGAAGAAAATTACTTAATACGCTCACTTTGGGTACATTTCGAACTAAGTAACTGTTCTTCTTGATACCTACGTATATAAATATATGTATGTATGTAACTATGTTGGTACATATGTATATGAAAAATGTATAAACTTACAATTTATATTTTGTTCATACATATGTAGGGACATATATCGATTGATTGCGTTAGTAAAACAGACTGTCCAATATGGGTGTGATCATTAAAGTGCAATGAAATAAATCGTCGGTAATGCATTACACAAGTACCCGAGACAACAAATTGCACAATCAGCGTAGGGTCAAGTACACGAACGACCCCAACCCGATCGAAAACAACACGATTCGATCGCAAAAGAGCCGCTTCTTCGGCATCCGGAGAATTCCGACCGGAGAAAAACCGCCTGTCAAAAACCCTACCGCGACCGGACCGGTCAAAGTCGCAGTACCGAACATTCGTACGAACCCGGGTATCAAAGTTTCTTGAACTTCCGACTTCTGGTGCCGTAAAAGGACGCTCAAGTACCGTATGAGACTTACCGATGCGTACTCTAGTGGTGTTGTACACATAGCGATCGTCACTCGCCTAGGCACCGGGCAAATAAAATGTAGTTGTAATATGTTCTTGTACAATTTGTATCTGTACAAGATCAAAATGTACCTGTTATTATTATATATGCAGGGAAAAACTCTCAATGTGCTCGTGGATTATATCAAACAGCCTTTATTTAGCGTATATATGTACGTCAGGCCTGCCATAGGGCAAGTGTCCTATGGTCACCAACACTCGGCCTATTCACACTCTGCACTATGCACGCTCATTAACCACACACTCTGCATATTCAAAACTAGTTCCTACGTGTTATGTAGGTATGTTGTACAGTCGAAGTGTATTTTCAGTTGTGATATATTCCAACTGGCATTTTAGTTCATTCATATTCGAATACAATTCAACTAGTGCATTACAATTCTACAAGCGCAGATAAACTTTCAACAATGTGCGCCAGTTGTAATATAACAGTTGAGTTTTGACAGCTCTAGTGTTTTTACGAAAGCAAAAATGCGTCAATATTTGTTAGGTATTACGAATTATAGTAATGAATATCGTATTACGATAACTCTAAGAATGTATTCAAAACAAAAATCAGACTTTCCAACTCAATTTACAAGTCGAGTGACGTTTTCATGAAGACCTAACCTAGTACCAACTTATATTTGAGATGTATTTTCAGTTGTAATATATGTTGACCTCTTTGATCAATTTACCTAGGTTAGACGGAATATGTTCCAACTAGTCAAAATATATTACAACTGAAAATACACTTCAACTGTAACATATACACAGAGCTGTTCTAGTAAAAAGTTGCACCCAGAGCAAAAACTCGCCTCTGAAAGTATTCAAGAACTCTTAGATTGATATCTTCTAGAAGGGATATGTTAAAAATATGAAAGAAAGTAACTTTGAATGGGATGATATCGCCTTTTTGATTCAGTCGTAGATGAAAAATTATAAAAAACTACATATAATGTTCACCATGTTGGAATGTTATCTTATAGTAGGTAGTTGATTGAATTTGATTTGCCGTTTGATTTTATCCTTGAACTTTTTCCTTGATTTGAATCTTTTAACCTACTACATGTAGATAATAAAAATATTAATACAGAATAGATCATCTAATGCAGTAAATTTTAATAAGGAAATATGTAATTCAAAGTCGTAAATTTCTTGTGTTGGATTCGCTTTACAAATTATTCTATTCATGTTTCGCCTATTTATGTATGTATGTATGTTTTCGCTCTATAGAATATACTGTGAACGAGAAATTATCGGCTTTTGTTTAATCATTATATTGTATTTTTACGATCCTAGCGGTATGTGTGAGTAAAATGAATCGTAAAAGTGAATCTTAACGCATTTCAGTGTAAACAATTTCTCTTTCGCGCTTTTATTTTAGATTCTCAACGTTTATATGTATGTATGTACATATGTGTTCGTATACTCATACCTAGTGGTATATTTTATAGTTGGTTATAAAGTTATTGTTCGTATGTAAAAACGGTACCTTATAGCGGGGAAAATTGTTAATTGAAGACGAATTGTTTCTAGCTAGAATTTATACCAAGTGGAAAAAATAAACATTACGAATTGATACGTTAAATAATTATTTTTTAAATATTTAATGGTTACTGGCGCCTCGTGAACACTATGAGTTTTATTGTATTGTATATGAGCCTGTATTTATGGATTTTTTTTTTTGATTAATGAATCGCGTCTAAAGTGCCGTTAGGAGCACGCGTTATTATCGTCGGTAACGTTCATATTTTTTTTTCTATAAAAGGAAATTTGTCAGAGAGTTATTATTTATTTTTTTACGAACATCAATCTATGAATTAATTCGATGATTACATCAATTTTTTTACGCTTGAATAATTTTATATTCTCACTAAACCTTTCATACTATCATAAATATAATACGAAATTAATCGTCATTTCGAAAATTTTATTTGTAATTCATTGACGCTCGAATTGTATTAAGCTTTTTAATACTTGTATCTATATATTATGCATATATAAATCGAGAATTACATATCTCTAATACTTCTATTATAGATATTTACATATCGTTGAATAGAGAAAAATTGACTATTTGTAATAATTATAATAACCAGCAATCTAACTGTATGGTTTAATGCTATCAATTGAAGGGTCATGGGTTCAATCCCTGGACCGGTGTTGCTGGCCAGACCTTAGATATATGTATGTGACTCAAGGTCGATCTTTTCCTATCAGAATTTGTTAATTTGTCTGATTTAATTGATGAAACGGTTCCAAACAGTTTGGCAACCTATCCTCATTTATCACTATCTATGATAAGAATTTTTATAAATTTACATAAACTACATATGTATAAATTCGGCCATAGGTGTCGCCTTTGGACAAAACCCGTAATGGGACCATGGTAATATGAAAGTTATTAAAGTTAACCAAAAATGATCTAAATGAAACTATCTATGTACATATTGTTAATATCAAGTAAATGCATATGACGATGGAATAAACATAGCAACTTTGGGACTATGTACAACTAGGGCATACGTCAAAATCTTAGTTTAAACTTAGGATGGGAACAGAAGGGGTGAAAATCTATATTTTTTATTATCTTTCTTTTACTTTAAAGTTATACGTACATATATCGAGTATTGTGATCTTTGATTCATTTATACTGATTTGATTTGAGCTCTTCCGATTGATTTGATACTTTATCGACATACTAGGATAAGTTGTCACTGGAGTGAGCAAATGACATGACGCTAGAGGAAGTCGACTTTCAAATCGACGAGATGACAGCTGGCTATCAGGTGCACCTTCTCGTCTTCCCTACTTAACTTCTCAAATTACAAAGTTGAACAATTATAACAGCTACTTTTTTCACACTATCTCATATACCCTATACATGTGTACATACATATTTATTTATTTAACATATTAGCCACAGTGACATTACAGAGATCTCCAACGCGTCGCTGTGGCCGGTCATTCAGTAATAATAACATGATAACAGTAATAATAACTTATAATAATACCAATATTAACACAACATCATTAAAATCATAAAATCATAAAAAAAAAGAAAAAACATAGATAAAGTAATAACAATCATTAATATTTATAATAGGCAAAATCAACCACTGGCATTCCTCAACAACCACTCAACCAGATTAGTATATTTTATATTGAAGAGGTCAATTTCACCAGAAATCCTGTTAAGCAGATATATCGCTCTAGATATAGGAGCCGTTGACAACATATTTGTGCGAGCCACAGGAGGAACAAACAAATCACGATTTCTCAAATCATACTGTATCATACTGTAATGCCAACTGGTGCGTTGTAATATTTTTTTCAAAGTTTTTGTTCAAGTGGTACCTCCCCTTATTTTATTTTATTATTATCCTCTTTTTATTTAATTATTTTCATATCTATGTACTAATAGTACATAGATGCTTTGTATTCATAATTTGGTCTTATCGATTCTCGAATGCATATGTAGACATAATATTTCGAATATATTACGGTGCATTTACACCATGCATGTAGGTTTTTGCATCGTTTTACACATCGTCGCTTTCGATTGTAAACATGTGGGTATCATCAATTACGATTTCAAACTCAATCTTTCTCGTTCGCGCACGAGCACACACACGTTACATTCTATTAAATAATTTAATATCTCTAATTTCGCCCGCATTGTTCGCCGAAATCTCACAATTATAATCTCGCCAGCGATACACGGCTCGAGCACAATGCCCAATTTCCTTCTATGCAAATATATTCCCGGCGGCGTAATTTTTGGCCATTTTTACAGCTGCATTGTGGGATAGAGATGGGCCGAAAAGATTCCGTAACGGTTCGACGCAAAACGTTTTATCAGCAGATCGTGAATCTGCGCGCAGAGATTCGCCGGATCATTACGGAAAATTCCAACTGTTTCGACGACTTCATTTCGGATCAAATTGCCACGAATGGCGAAAAAAATTGGCGCCGAAAAAAAATTCTCCGTACATTGAAATGACAAGATTCCAATTAAAATTGTATGAGCACGCACAGAGACTCGCGCCTGTCGGTTTACAGTTGAAGAATTCGAAACAGAAAACGAACAAGTATGAGACGTTTAGCCTTATGGATTTATTTTGAAATTAAGTAAACGTCAGTGTGCTAATGCGCTTCCGAGTGGTTTACTGTATGATTATTATTTTTGTTTTGGTATCAAATGGATTTAAAAGTTTGACAGACGTGGAAACGGTCAGCGGTATTTTTAAACCGTTAAGATTGTCTAGCCGTGGCCCACGGACGATGATGATAATCTTTTGATCGTCACGCATAATTGAATCTAATAATTTAATACACAATGTAATGCCTCACGTGTGCATTCGATGGTAAATTTTAAACAATGAAGAAACTGTTGCATCTCAAAGCCCGAGCATTGATTTTCCCCGATCAAAAGCACGGAGCGTTCTTATGGCTTCTAGTCATTGCATTTTTTTTTTTGAGATTAGTAGCAATTTGTGTTGGGGTTTTGTTATAATTCCCCAAATTTAAAAACATCACAAAATTTTATTTTATAATACATTAGTTATGTTGAATGTATGGTTGTGGAAAACGTCAAATTTCGTAATGATGGTGATGACTTATACTGAGCAACAAAATAAAATTACCAGAGCGAAGATTAATCAATCTTATACTAAGTTTGACCAACTGAATATAAACATGACAATGTATAGTTTGTTTTGGTTTTCTCTCGTTTATGAGATGTGAGTGCTTTAAAAAAATGCGCAATTTTTATAATTATTTGGCTTTTTCAGTCTTTAATTCAAAGTCCACTAGGTATTTCTGTGTTTAAATTGAGTATTGTAATCAATAGTCAAATGCTTTTTCTATTGATTGTAATTTTTTATGGTTTTAAAATACTTATAATTAATTATCTAGCGAATTTTAAAAATTAAAAATATATTTTTTTTACATATTTTTCCCCATGTTATTATAAATTTACTTGGCAAGTATTTTATTTCAACGCGTTTATAAGAATTGGATTTTACCTCAATTTTTTTTTAAATCTAAACGTACTAATCTAAGTGGTAACTGATTTTAAATTGAGTTAAAGAATGTTATCATTGATGCTGTGCCCGTGCAAATTTATGACGCGTTATTTTTTACTTTCAAAATTCGCTAGATAATTAGTTATATGTAATTTGAATGAATAAAAAAGCACATTCTATAGATAAAACATTTGACTATTGATTTCAATACTTTTTTTAACCCAGAAATACTAGATTTTAAGTTAAAGACTGCAAAAACCAAAAAACTTTAAAAATTGCATTTTTTTAAACGCTCATGTCTCAAACTAGACGAAACAAAAAAAAATAATTTTCGTATTCAAATTTAGTAAAGATTGGTGATTAGTCTCCACTCTGGTAACTCGAAAACGTAATTTTTTTGTTACTCAGTTTTATCAAAAAATACCTACAAAAAATATATTTTACAAAATTTCTTTTTAATATTTAAAAATTTTGTCCTTTATGGCGATTTTGCGGAATTTTCAGTTCTGAGAAGAGGTAATTTTGAATATTTCTAGGAAAGTCAATTCACATGTGATTTTTTGAGCATTCTCTTAATTTGAAACAGGTTTTTGGATGTAACCTATTATCTTATATGTATGTATGTGTGAGGTCGTATGTTTGGCTCTCACCTATAAACCTTCAATCAGAAAATTACCAAATCTATGAGCATATTTATTTTGGTTTTTTTTTTCTAATTTTGCTTAAATCCTCAGCAATCTCCTTGAATAGAACTAATTTGACCAAATTCCGCATAAAGATCTATTATTATCATAGGTAGTTAGTTATATCAGAATGCACGCACCGTTTCCATTCATTATCATTACCTTTATTCCATTCCAGTCGTAGCTTCTTCTATTCATAATGTCTTTTTATAATGGTCCATTATTTCTAGACCTATGTATGTATGTACACCGTTACCTTAACCTTGCTGAACGTCAACAAGGCACCGCATCGTCAACGCAATAATACCAGCCCAACCAACCAGTCATTCGTGTGGTTAGTCTTATGTATGCTCTTATAAATAAGAGTTTGTATGTATCTATGTACATATATGTATGTATGTAAATATAGTGTGAACAAATTAAAAACGAAACCCGGATGTAATCGAAAGATGTGTGAAGTAAGAGGTCAAGTCTGACAGCTTTACAAGCCGACTGATCGATTGACAATAAATCTACTTGCAATTGTGCAAGTCTGCATATTGCATTGCTCTATTTAAATTGGAAGTAAATGGAAAAGTAAATTGAGTTCAGATGGATTCTCTATGTACGTATGTATGTAGGTACTTCTCCAAATAAGATTGTTTCTGATTTAAATGTTGTCTTTTATTAAGAATTTAGCTGGATTGTGGTTATGCTGCTGTTTGTTTTTTCTGTGGAAATTTAAAATGTGATGGGAGAAGTCGGTTGAAGATCGATGTTTTCTAAGCTGTTGCCGTTTGACATTATTGGTTGAATGCATATAAATTTCCGATGGGAACTCTCGCTTACACGTAATCTGACATTCCTATGCAAAATGAATGTTCTGTGTTCTGCTGTGACTATCAATTTATTGGCTCACAGTTCCGCGTAATATATTTCGGATGTGTCCGAGAGTAGACTTTAATGTGTCTTTTATTAAATTGAAAGGTTATTTATTAATATAATATAACTCTCGGCGAAAGCTTTACAGTTCATTCTCATACAATGTATTGTGACGCTTTGATATTTGAAATACTGTATAAACTATGAGCTTTATAATTACAATAGGATTTTTAATGCTGATGAAACGCTTCGTTCGCTTTGATAAGTCTTTGGCAGGCAAACAATGAGTTGATGCAATTTTTTTTACATGCATGCTTACAACAGCTTAACTGTCGATTATCTTAATAGTAAACTGCAATCTTTAGTATTATATATAATTTATTTATACACTCGTAGCCGTTAGATACAAAACGTGAATTTTAGTTTCTAAAGATGAACGAAGCTTTATAACCTATAATTTCGAATAAATTGGACATGGATTTTCAAACAAAGTGCGAAATATAGTATTTTACAAAACTACCCATTGATTTTTGATATATTATTCAAGCAAGAATCGTATCTTCCTTACATTTTTTTACTTTATCTAGGCCGTGACATCTCCTTTAGAGTCTATGGATGGGATTTTATCATGTATTTTTACATTATCTATGTACTAGGAACAATAGAAGAAGTTTTGTGATCATGCGAAAATTTTACTTCAAGATTTTGACTAATTTGAACTCGGATTCGATGACTGGTCACGTTTTTGGAGATGATTTGAATACCGTTAACCCTATCAAACTGAAACGGAATATCAATTACTGAAAGGTTTATCGTTAGGATTTTAGATTAACCGGAAGTGGTACTTCCCATTATAGATCTCCTCTTTTCTCAAGTTTTGAATCCAATTATCTCGTAAGCCGATCAAAATATTAAGCTGAAACTTTTCTGCGTGTAAGAGATGTGATTAATTTCATATATTAGTATTTTTTAAACATTTTTTACCTCAAACGTAAGTATTTTAGTATTTTAATTTATACATATGTATATGTACATATACATATATATGTACATATATATGTATCAGGAAGGCCTAAAAGGTAAACCCCAATGCGCCTTCCTGGCCAATTACATATAAACAGCGATAAACAATTTATAGAGCAATTTTTAATTTTTAGAACATTTTTATGAATCAGCGAAATCGAGATGATGAACACTCCAATTTTGCGATAAATAAAACAAGGTTGCCAATTTTTAATAACTGTTTCAGTGAAATCAGATAATTTGGCGAATTCTGATAGGAAACGATCGACCTGGAGTCATATAACCAAGGTCTGACTAGCAGCACCGGGCCAGGGATTGAACCTGTGACCACTCAGTAGAAAGCATTACACGCCAACTACTGAGCTACATATGCTGATGGTCTTAGTTATCTTGTAGATGTGATTTATATAACGTCAGATAATTTTAAAAATATAGCCATGTATGTATGTAACTGATATTAGGAAATTTCGTATGAAATGTCATATTTTAAAATAAAATTGCCCTGTAGCATATTTTTCATATATATAATAAAATTAATGTTTTAATTATATGAAATATAATCTGTAAAAATATTTAGATATAGACATGGAAAGTGTTGGAGCGCATGATTTATTTTTAGTAAGCAGGCGTCACTTTAAAAAGTTTGACAGTCACTGCCTTTGGCTATTCCGACACAAAATTTTACTCAATCTTTTCAAAGTGCATGCATAGCATCGAAATTTACATAATGTGATGCGTTTCACTTCTTTCGCACGTTTTTCGGTCGGTTTCGATCCGGTCACGCGCTCGTGTGTTCGATCAGACTTTTTCATTTACTTTAAAAATAAATACAACAAAAATATCGTGCGGTCGAAACGGTTTCATTTTTATCAGAAGCACGTGATTGCGTGCTATTCATTTACTTTTTTCGCCCGAATTCCCCTCGGTGAATATTTACAGACGATTTAAACTCGACAGCCACCCACCCAAGAGAATACACGTGAATAATGTCTTTAAGTTTTGAACAATGTAAAATTAAGGATTATCATAATTGAATAATAAAATCAGTTACACACATTCGCATTGCGAGCTTTCTCATGGAATTTGCATATAATGCAAAGGTTAAACGTGTCGCGTGACTCGAATTCGGTACCCAGAACCGATTTTTATTATTTTATTTTTTATTTCAACGTCTCATGTTACGCGTCGTCTTGACTTGGATGTAGTAGAAATTAAAATTATATATAACATAACTATGTACGTACACACAATGAGCAATTATTGTTAATTTTAATCTCATGTTATTTCGATGTTTGTACAAGAGTGAGATAACGGCGAATGTAGATAACGATATTAATGTACGCACTTTCACTGCGTTTCACACACACCTGCTCTTGAAGTATTTGCAAAATATTATTTTGTAGAATATTTCTGCATATGTGGGTACATACATATATATGTATGTTCCATTAAACTTTGAATTTTAGTATGAATATACAATATACTTGACCCTGATGTTTTGACTGACATCTGATGGATTCAAAAGTCTTTAAATTCATATTGAATTTAAAATTCGTAGATTGTAGAACATTTTTTTTATTAAAACTATAGATACCTAATACTTATAAATGATTTTTTCAATATTACATATTTTACCAACAACATACATATGTATAATATGTAGATAAGTGGTTAGCGTATAATGCTTTCTACTGAGGGGTCATGAGTTCAATCTCTGGCCTAGTGTTGTTATCCAAACCTTGGCTATATGTGACTCTAGGTCGATCGTTTTGTATCAGAGTTTGCCAATTCATCTGATTTCATTGTTGAAACGGTTCCACCAAATTGGCAAACCTATTTCCGTTCCTCGCAAATTTGAGTTTCTGCATTTCGTATTTGTTGATTACACTGAGCAACAAAAAAAAAAAAATACCAGAGTGGAGACTAGCCAATCTTTACTAAGTTTGACCCACTGAATTCGAATATGATATTGATTTTTGTTGGTGGGTGATCGCTTACGAGATATGAGCATTTAAAAAAATGCGTGATTTTTACAGTTTTTTGGCTTTTGCGGTCTTTAACTCAAAATTTAGGATTGTTACGCTCAAAGTGAGTATTGGAATCAATAGTCAGATATTTTTTCTATTAATTGTTAAATTTTATTGCTTTAAAATACTTCTAAACAAACGCTTCTGTTATACGCATTCGGGAGCTGAACGAAAATCTTTCTTACGCAAAAACCGGTTTGGAATTGTTATTATTTATATACAAAAAAGTGGATTTTACCTGTAATAAAAAAATTACAACTTAGATATTTATCTTAAAGAAAAATATATAAAAGCGACTATTGTATAGTTTTAAGAAGTCGCACAACATATTCATTTCTCAATCTCAATGATATAATGTGAAAGCATGCAAGGAAAGCCACGGGGACGATGTTTGGATGAAATTAGAATAAGTGAAACGTAAAGGAGGCTTGTAAAAAATGTGTGGGATGAAAAAGATGAGAGTTGCCCAAAACAGAGACGAATGAAAACATGTTGAGAAGCTTTCATTTAGTGATTGACGGACTATTGGCCGACTGAAATTTTTAATTGTTTAATTTATTAAAAATATGAATTTATAATGAGCTCGACGTGATTTCTGAATAATGTATTTGTTTTCAGTGAGTTTTGAGTAATTTCGATACACAATAGGTCAAATGTCCGTTCGGCCAAACGTTCTCCAGCCTAATTTCCGTTCAGCCAAAAGTCCATATAGCCAAAAGTCCATCGGCCTAGTGTCGGTTCGGCCAAGCATCCGTCAGTCTAACGTCCCTCGGCCAAGTGTCCGTCCGGCCAAAAGTCCACACACGCTTATATTGGATGGCAAATGGCTGTAAATGATGATGATAATTATATGGAGCAATGAAAAAAATCCCACTTTGCAACTTTGACAGTCTTATACATTACTTCTTAAAACCAACTTATACTATTATTCATCTTATTTACATATATAACAAATCTTGGCCTTGGCCTTAAATCATCAACTATTTCATCTCACTGGTTTTAAACACCCCAGAACTCATACAATATATATGTATATATTGCACTTGACATTTCCATACATCCAAATCCAGAAGTTCAAACACCACGTGTCTCACTTTTATTTTTATCGAACGAGTCCGATCAGTTTTCCAAAGCTAAACACAATACGGTACTACTAACGATTGGCCTCTGCGCAATATTTGCCGCTATTCTAGTGGTATTTGCCGACTTTAGGCCGTGCCAATATCAAAACCGGAGACCGACAACACCCAGTAGAGTCCATTCACTATCGGCCAATCTCGACAATGTTCGTATAGCTCGGTCCGGTAACGGGTGAGGTCAATTAGCACGTAGAAAAGCGGATATATATGTATTGTTTTCAATGTTGCCTTTTGCAATCGGGTACGAATGATAGTCTGTTAACGACTCGACCGACTTAACACTTTCGATGCCGGCGCAATTAATTTAATTGTAGTATTTACTATTATATTGATGCGACGTCCCTGTTTAGAAAACGGTTCGCGCCAATGGCATTGACATTTATCGCTTCGAACAAACACACCTCTCGTCAAACGTAATTGTGATGCGTTCATTGTTCAACTCTCCTCTAGCTGTTCTTTCAGATGTTCTCATCTCACGTGACCTTGACTCGTACGTGTGTCTTTTTGCACTTTCTATTTGCAATGTCCGTCTTACATTTGTGAATCGAACGGCGGCTTCCAATCGGTGACAATGGAGACCAATTTGATGATTTGTCACCATTTATCCGGATTGTTAGGAAGATTGTCTTCCAGACGGAAATTTTCCATCCGCACTATTTATTGATCATATATTATACAAACATTTATTTATTTATTTTTTACATATATACCAGGAAGGCCTTACAGATAACCCCAATCCGCCTTCCTGGCCAATCACAAACATTGCAGCATTTTTTTTTATTATACAAGTCGCTGAATTACGAGACACTGAAAAACTGGCAAATTAACGAGACATCTATGAATTGTACATAAATTTTATTGTACATTAATCAATCTCAAATAATGGTGACATAGTAGGTAGGAAGAATATTTAGCAAATTTAACGGGGACCGTTTCAACAATGAAATCAGAGAAAATTGGCAAACTCTGATAGGAAACGATCGACCAGGAGTCACAAATATCCAGGTCTGACCAGCAGCACTACAGATATACTTAGAAAAATTCTTTTCAATCGAGGTCAGCTCATGGGATCGAACCCGGCGCCTCTCGACACTAAGCAGAAGCTTAACGACCGAGCTATGCTGCTGGCTTAACATATGTATGTTCGACAGGAATTCAATATTTAAATTATATCTAAATATAATTATTGATAAATTTTTCATGTTTCTATTTCGGCTGAGAATTTCCGGACAATCGAGGGTCTGTTGTAAGGTCAACTGTAGGTGTTTGCTTTAATATGATTACCTCGCTTAATGGAATCAACCATGTGAGTAATTTTTGACGTTCGCAAATTTTAGATTTTTTTGTAAGATATTAAAGAACAGCAGCAGTTACATACTGCTATTTAGTAACGTTGAATTTTATAGGTTTAGTTTATTCAAATTCCACTGTGGAATATTTTCACATTGAATGTGCATTTAAATTCTTATTAGATTCTAATAGAATAATCGGTCTGTTTTAAATCATTACTAAATGGCGCAAACACACTGAATCGTTCAGCACGGGCACGTTACGATTGAAAAATACGATTGAAAAAATGGTCACATAAGAGGCCGAACTGGGCAATTACTTTATATTTTTTACGGAATTATTATAATTAAGGGTCAGAGCCACGTTGGATTGGAATGAAATTTAGGGGTCGAACTGAGCAACTGCTTTATATATTTCACAGAACTATTTTAATTCGTAAAATTTAAATTATTTTTAACCAAGATGTAAGCGATATATTTATTTTAATTATTAATACCAAATCAATGAACATCTAATATGAGCGATGAATATTTTCAATAAACCGCAAGGATCAAAACTCCTTCTGACTAGTTATAAAAAAATAATACAAGTGTTAAAAGACATATTTGGGTTGATAGTGGAAGAAGAAAACGTTGTTTGTTATTATATTTCCGTTATCCTATAGATATTATTTAATGTATACAAAATATACCAATACTTACTTACCTACTGGTCAAAATCTGATGTTTAATCATGCATTCCCAATTAAAAATATACATATTTTTTGAACTTTAGATTGAATGAATTAAATTAATAAATGCCAAAATATATATAAAAATCATTATAAAAACGAAACTTATGCACTATCGACTTTTACAGCGTTAATGGACGATTATAAGAAGCAGTAAATGGCATTCGAATAAATAAAGAAGATCGTGTGTAAAAATAAAATAAAACAGAACTAAAAAGGTCATGGTAATTCCACGGCTAACATTAAAATATTATTCACAAAATCGATATTCGCTTCAGAATTAATTTGAATTGCATTGTCATAACATTAATTCAAACTCATTTCGAGTAAGTGTTATATTGCATGTTATTTAATTAATATTTCTGAACGCCCCAAATAAGTACAATACGCAATTTGTTAAACCGGACCGCAAAGGGTTTATCGTCCGCCTCCACAACGAGCCAAGTTTCACTCTCGATGGGATGGGCGCGAAAAAAAGGATAAGACCGCTTAAAATTCAAACGATCGGGATTTATGAGGGTGCCTTCTCTTGGGATCTCAAAGAAATACCTTCAGGTATGACCGAGAAAACTCGTCGGTCTAAATTTAGCAGTGACCGCGTCTCTACGCTCACGCAACGCGGGTGTTGCATTATTTATTGTTTGTAATATTGGCAAATATAAATTAGGATGGTGTTTTAATTCGAGATCGACAGCCCTATGCGATAATGGTGGGTGCGTATTGACGTCATTGTTTTCGCATAACGGAACGGGCGGCTCGCGCTGAATATAAATTAATTATTATGTTCGAATCAAAGACTTGGTAACCTGGATCAAATTTTGTGTGTTTGGAATTTTTAGTGTTAATCTGACCGAAATTGCGTGATTGCAACGGTCAATGTTACAGTTGACTAGTTCAAATGTTAATATTACGTGCGTGGTTGCTAGACAATGCTAATGCCTTTGAAAATACTTAATTTATCTATATATAAGCCGTTATATATGAAAGTCCAATTTTCAGTTCCAAAAACACTATTTCTGTTTGATTTAATTCACAAATTGTTATCACTTATTTTAATTCGATATGCCCAGAATCTCGGAAAAGCAGAATAAACGCATTACAGGCCAACAGTGTTTTAAATATTGTTCAACGCAAAACATTTTATTTTATTTTTTGTGAAATATTCCTCGAAATGAAGAAAAGTGGACTTATGCCACTTTCAAATATAACGGCTTGTGTTAACTTCTTATGTTTTGCATAACGAGGAGACATAAGAAACGGAATACGTGGGTGAGATGTATGTATGACAAGGGCAGTTGATAAAGTGGAAAGATTGAAGACATTGAAATGTCAATGGGCGAGTTACGTAGCCAAAAGAATGGACAAAAGTGGATAATATAAATGCTGGAATATTACTCAAGATAATTTAAAACGGTTAAAGAAAGGTCGCATTGAAGATGGCTGAATGATATTAGAAAAATACATAAGAGAGTTGCGCAAAACAGAGGAATGGAAACGTGTTGGAAAGGCTTTCATCTAGCAGTAAGTATTTGAATGACTGTCAATGATAACGACAATGATAGATTTTTATAATTACATATGTAAAAATTAGATAATAATGTGAAAACTTAATTTTCTGTTCTTTAAAAGATTTAATAGCAAACTTCAACCTAGTTTTTTTTTGTTTGAATTGCATGCAATTAAATAAATTATAGACAGTCAAGTTTCAATGTATTTATTTCGAACAATTTAATTGCATTTCCTTTAACTTGTATCTAGTCGAATCAAAAAAAATTGTTCTTTAAATACATATGTAGATGTGGTTATGTTATAAATATGAACAACTTTTTAATTGGTTGATTTTATTTTAAATAATGAATAGTATCAATTTACAAATAATAATAACAACTGTTAAAAATCTGATACAGAATTATAATTTACTTATGAATACGACTTGAAAAATACCTTGAAATTAATTCAAAGTACATAATTAGTACTGTTCATCTTCTAAGAACCATTTTTCTCAGAGCGTGTTTTTTTAATTACGCCCTAGCTCCTAAATTCAGAAAATTTATAGGTTTTCTTACAATAGACATTCCGTTGTATTAGAAATAAATAGTTTGGGAAAAAAATCCAGATAAAATCACACGCCACTGCACTGGCGCTTTACATTTCATCCTATCAATCAACCAATCATAGCCCAACGAGCGTGCTTCAATTACACAGTCGCATCATTAGTCAAAATCACGAAAAAAAAATAAATTAAAATAATTCCCCAGAGCAATTTAAAATTACACCACAGTTTCAATTCCATCGAGTATGTACACCGCAATAAAATCTCGATACATCGACTTAGAAAGGACCATTTCCATGGGTTGATTCGACAATCTTTAGGTTGGCTTTGTGAACTTTCTCCAGATGGCGCTACTTTCGTTTATGATGGGCTTAAGAATTATGTAAAAGTAACAGTCAGATATTACCAATATAATTGTCGCATCCAGCGGTTACATTGGATTCGCTAAACCTGCCCTGGCCATATATGAATGACGATTGAGTACCAGTTTTCACGTCGATTTGTGAAATACCACTGGTTGACGTCACCGCTGGTGTTGTGTTAATTCTTTCTTGGAATACTTGAACTTCTGCTTGAGAAGTGTACCATTTTCTGTATCATATCCTTGATGCAAATCGTCTGTATTCTCTTCGTAATGTATGTAATGACTCAATGTAAATTTTCAAGAGAAGTATTATAGTATGAAACTTTTGCTGCTGAAAATCTACTCATCTAACAATAAATCGAAGCATCCGCTTCGCAACTGTTGCCTTAATGTTTTTGGCTTCTATCTCTGTCTGTCTTTAAGTTTTATGGTTGGTTTCGAAAACGTCCGTTGACCAACATCCTCGACGGCCAAACAACCGCAAAAAAGACGAAAAAAATCTTCGGCAAATTGGCCAAATATGGAAATTCTAACGTGGTTTCGACGGACGAGAGATCGCTTTGCTTGCTTTATCGCGATTCTTGCCAGTTTCGCAGCCGCAATTACGCGATGCAATTTGAAAAATTGCCTTCCAAGAGGTATGTGCCCAGGATTGAGTGATGCTTTGGCACTCTTGCGTACTCAAAAAAAATACCCATTAACCCACCGGGCGAGAATTTGCCATGTGCATTCGCAAACAATGCACGCGCGAGGATGAATTCGTGAAATTCTTTCATTATGAAGCGTAATACGAAGCACTCCCCTGATCAATGCGTAAAAGATAGGACATGTATTTCTGAGATATACTGCTTTTAGAAACCATATTGAAAAATTGGGATTAAATAAATTATGCTTACTTTTATAGCAAAATCTAATCGATATACAATTTTAAAATATTTCGGGTCTTATCACATCACATAAGTACTTCTAGACGTTCTGACGAATGCCGCATTTGATAAAATTGACTTTCATACTTTGAAAATTTTCTTTCATATGCATGCATATAGCAAAATGTATATTTTAAATAGGTGCGGTTTAACGGTGCATTTAGAAAAATAGCTTTGCTCCTTGGAACGAATCATTTGCGCATTAGAATGAAATAATTCCTGTTAAATAAAAAATGTTACATTGAGCAATACTTTATTAGTAGTATAAAATAACAAAAATGTTTCGATCATTTAACAATTAAAAAGTGCGCAGTTAAAAAACGTAATGTGATAAATGAAAAATATCGTGCTTGATCATTACATATAACGCTCGAGAGACGTGGAAACTCAACGAAAGTGAATATGTTTGAGATGCGCATATAGGATGTGTTATTGCACATTTAATTAATTTTAGGCTGCTTTATATTTTTCTGTTGTAGAATTAACATATTAAATGCTCGAATTTGATATTAAAATACAGACCTAATTAAAAAAAAAACAATGGATTTGTAGTTTTTCAGATTTTCTTTTTTATTATTTATTATTAGTCTTGCTTCTTATTTTATTTTTTAATTGAACAAATATTATATTAAAGATACATATGATAGATGTGTTCTTTTGTCTCTTAATTTGATCATATTTTTTTCTATTGTTGTTTTTTTTAATATATTAGCAAATATTTTTAAATTGTTTATTTATTTTTTAAATTATATAATGTAGTTTTTAATTCACACACATTTTATGAAATGCTTAAGATAAATAAATGCGCATTTGTTTTCATAAAGTGCGCATTTCAATTGCCCCCATTTATTTTTTATATGAAATAATTTGTTGAATAACATTTAAAACTGCATATTATGCAGTTATTATTTTAGGAATTTTAAAATAATTTTGTAACATAGTAAAGAGGCTGCGCCATTGATTTCGTATAACTTTATATCCATTTTTTTTACCGTCTGCATTCAATATTCACTATTATAAGTAATGATATTATATTAAACGATGACCATTTTGAAATAATACATACAATCCGCTCGAATAATATATGCAATGAGATGGTAACACAATCTTATAAAACAACGTCGTGGAGAAAAACTGTCTGATCTGGTTGAGAAGTGCTGTTTTCGCAATGCGTTCTCCGATTTAGCAACAGACATCCCATTGTTTACCGATATCACTTTTTTTTCCGTTTCGTTCTTTCATTATAAAATATACAGCGAATCAGATGAGATAAACGAACGAACGGTCAACTCGTGCATGTTGCGAGACTGCATTTGAAAAATGATCGTTTTTAATACATTTAAACCTAAATTTTGCAGTATTATTTTTCAAGTCGCGGTGGTTTATACGACATTCCTGCGTTTAGTTTGTTTTATTTTTAGCCCCTCGCAGTCACATAGCAGTGCAGATTCTGCGCACATTTACGACTCGCATTCGTAATTATACCAATTATATGCGACTTCTTCGCAATTACTCTGTGATGTTGTTAGAAACGAGTTTTTACAATGAAAAACTTACTCGTATTCGTTTTCAATACGATAAGAAGCTGTTCTAAATGCTTAATCATTATTTCACTTAAATATATTCAAGGCGAAAGCTTATGTCGGACCTTCGAGTACGTATGTACATATGTATGCAATTTCTCGTTGGGCAACAGTATGACTAAACCGGAGAGGTATTGTTTATCCGATGATTTATTTTAATCAATTATGCACAGCATGAAACATTGACACTCTTCTACAATACTATGTCCTCTCAGAGCAGCTATAAAGTATGCTAAGATATTCTATTATGCATTCACTATCAGTTCAGCGCATTAAAATACACACATAACTACGATATATAAATAACATCTTTGATGTGATCATTTAATATTTAAGTTAAATCGTATTTGAAAGATACAGCTTAAATTACACGACAGTTTAGTATTGGTTTTAGTAAGAGTTCACTAGTTTGTATGTTGTTTGTGTTCTTGTCACACTTTTATGACATTCTTACATCATATAAAGCGTCCTTCATTTATTTATTCTGACCATTGAACATTAATTGTGTAATAAAATACGCTTTTGAATGAGAAATAATTGTAGTGTAGGACTAGCCAGATCGTCATCGATTAAATTAATCAACTATGACACTTTATATATCTATGAATATACAAGTTAAACTATTTATCGATTGGAAATGAAAATGTACATACATATGTACATATGTCATTTGACGTTTAAAACTCCTTTAGAAATATTGTAAAATCATTAGGCCCAATTTGAATAATTTTGAATAAGCAACTTCCGTTCCCTTATAATGAAAAATCTGCATAAATCATGAACTGCATAACTTGGTGCCTTTCTTTCTCGTACTGTTATACAATCTCACGTTTCTGAATGTGGTCTTCGTCCGCGAAATATAAATACTGTCGCAAAAAGAGACGGCTCAGATAAATCACCTCGAACGATGTGCCCGCTGCTGCAGCTTTTAATGCAAAATGCTATACGTTTTTGTTCCTTTCGTCCTGCTATCCCGTCTGAACTTATAAAGATAAAACGGCAAATGTACATACATACTACAAGTGTGTATGTATCTCGTCGTAGACTTTTAAGGAGAGTCAAGGTTCGAGTCCTGGCAGGAGCCGCTGATCTAATTAGATTGGCTATCATAGAAATTCCCACAACTTTTTAATACGCTTCGGTGTGAAATCCTCGATGACTCGAATGGTCAACGGATGAAGTTGTACTTCACCTGTGATAAATCTAATAAACGGATTTTTTCCGTACGACTGTTATGGATCATCGATAATGAGTGCTGGTTGTGATCGATCATTCAATTATCTGCAGCAAGCCTTTTATTATAGTTTCATTAATCATTTCAACAAACTTGCTATCAATTAAGATTACTTTTCTACAGCATATTATGACCTAACCGTTTGAAATGTATGAATATTATTATGCATATGCAATGCGGTGCTAGACGGCGCTTTCGGGAACTTGGAATGGGACATAGCAGGAGCATAAATAAATAAATAAATAGTATTAATAACTCGCTATCCAGCTTACTTACTTAACGTAAGTTGGACAGTAGGATTAAAAATTAACGTAGATAAAACCAAACTAATGTTCAATTGCTATTGCATGCCTGATAGCATTTCACTAGATGATAAACTAGTAGAAGTAGTCAATAATTATTTATATTTAGGACAAATAATAGACATGCCCGGAAGTAAAGAAGAAGAAATAAAGACACGTATGAAATTAGGATCAGTATGTGTACGAATGAATTCCGATTTTAAATCAAAAATGCCACTTTGCCTGAAGGAAAAGATCTTCGATCAATGTGATTTGCCAGTGATGACTTATGGATGTGAAACTTGGACATTGAACGCCAAGATGCTACACAAAGTCCAATGCACTCCAATGAAATGCACAATGAAAGACAGGAAGCGGAATACGTAGGTGAGAATTATGACGAGGGTAGTGGGTATAGTGAATAGAGTGAAGAGATTGAAATGTCAATGGGTGAGTCGCGTAGCTAGAAGAATGGACGAAATGTGGACAAAAGAAAGGAAGATCGCGAGGATGATGGGTAGATGAAATTAGGAAAATGTGTGGGGTTTAGTTGCATTCATCCAGCAGTGGATGATGAATAACTGTAGCTGATGACGACGAATCAATACTGTTTTATTCACTTTTGAACCATCCGAAAAACACTCTCCCTAGTAAATTGATGACATACATACATGAGTCGGCAGTATTACGTCAAATTGATGTGAAATAAAAATGTATGAAATTCCGTAAATGACCGTAATATACGGAACTTTAGTTGACTCAAATTATATTTACAACGTAAATGTACAAAAGAATCGCAACAACTATGAAATAAATGAATCATTTTGAAACAACATACATGTAGTACGTATCAAATTTATATTCGTTTTCATGCGTAGAAGAAATCCTAAGTTTACATACGTTTAAACACAATATACATACATGTTTTGTATTTCAAACCAAATTTAAACGTATAAAGTATAGTTTCAAGACACAGTTTTTTGATTTACACAAAAAATCAACAACCCACAGAACACCTCATATTTGCCCATATCTCTGCCGCACTTACTACATATATAGATATTGTCACTTGCGCTATCACTCTCACAGCGTTCCATATATAATATACCGTATACGTATACATATCTCGAACACGATCAAACAGTCAGTCGTCTAGCCATCTTCGAAGCTTTGTCCGATCGCAGATAGGCGATAGTCGATCGGTCACAGATCGACAGAAGCTCAAATCGCGCCCACACGCGCGCCATATGCGTTCGCCATTTGTGGACGGACGCGTGGGCCTCCACCGTTGCACAACTTAAAGACTGTATACACATATTATATTATGTATATATATAAATGTATGTATTGCCGTTTCTAACACCGAGGCCTTGCCAACAACAGGCCCCCCTGAATGTTGTAAACGTCCCTCTGCTGCCATATAAGTCCGATTCGCTTAGGGCCGGTATCTGTAAATACGAGACGTTTCCACTTTGTGACTTATACTTGTGTCTGTGCTGTCACTGGATCAGAACTATGCGACATGCACGAGATGAATTGATTCTTTTGAAAATTTGAATTGATTGCATGTCGGCTTAATCGTTGTCTATTTGTTTGTGAAACATCTAATAATGCTAGTGAAAAAGAAGTCTATTCTCAATCTATTCTTAAAAAAATTGGTATTCTTATACACTTAGATATGTAGGTTACTTAGTATTCTGGAATTTTATCTGGGATTGGATTTGGAATAACTATCAGGCTAATGAACCTAAAAACCCCAATCTATATACTTTGATTTGTAGGATTTCGTTTATTTTTTCTTACACATTAATATTATCTTGAAAGCTGTGTGAGTGATTTAGATTTAAAAATACACAATATGTATGTATATATTACTACGTATACATATATTACCACGTAGTCAGCAGCATGGATTAGTGATTAGCATATAATGCTTTCGCCAGACCTCAGTTTGTGACAAGAAGTCGGTCGTTTCCTATCAGTTGGACAATTTATCTGATTTTCATTTAAACGGTTCCTGCAAAATTGGCATCCCTGTCCTATCTCTCTCTCTCTCTCGCAAAAATTCGATGTCTCTGGAAGTTGATTATATTTCCCTGGTATAATGCTTACAATGCTTCTGTATAATGTTTGACTATTGATATCATGTTTATTATTAAAATGTAAGATAATTATTTACAATTGAGATTTCTTGATATGTATAGTACACTCGCTTTGGAGCAATCTGTAAGATGATGAGATGAACTCATTTAATGTGCAGACACACAGAGTGGTACGCGGCACGTGATTTTTTTATATAGTTTTCACATGCAAAACAAACGCTAGCATGCCTAATCTATGCCATCGCGATCCTTGAAAAACTTACCCCCTGGAGTTTTTTCGGTGGTATTTTATCCTTGTATTGACAAAGGTTTGATAGTGATTGATAACGGTGAAGAAATTTGAAGAAATATAAGAGAAATTTGTCGAAATGATAAGATCTTACGAATTTACAATAACATGAAGACACGCCTGTCACAGCTGGAGTCTACTTAGGTATCTGTGCCGTACTTTTGAGTGTGTTCTTACCATTAATCAAATGAGTGTTGATCGTATGTTATGTAGTTGTAATAATACAACTCTCCTAACCCAGAGTATGTACATTTAGCTCATCTAACCCAGTGTTTATCATATTATGGAGACTTTGATTGTCGTTAAAACTAAAATCAGCCGACTGAATAAGTCCAATTTATGTATGACTCATGTATAACTTAGCCTGATAATCTTATATATCGTAGCGGTCTCAAACTATCTCAAAAGGAAGTCAGAATTATCATCTAATTATAACTAGGATATTTAGTATGCAAATGTAACCACCCTTTAGAAATGCATTTGATAAAATCAAATTTATTATGTAGGCTTGACTATGCTGCAACTAATGTATTCAAAGAAACCGTCAAATGGATGGAAAATTGGCTTTGATCAGGTAGACTTTGATGTTGATTGAATGCTGCATTGTCAATTTTTCTCCATTGATATAAAATACATATACCGCAACCTTGCTATGGTTGAAAGTCTATGAGCATAAATATAACACTGCATAAATGGCATTAGATCGAGATTGCAACGGACGATTCAAACATAGGATTCGCATTCAAATGAAAGTCCATAAATGGCTAAATATCGACCGCACTCTTATAATATAAATAAATCGTCGTGCCGGTGTATTAAAACGCTGTAGGTGTAACTGGTTTTTAATGTCGCAAATAATTTTACAATTTTATGCGGACGGCCGTAACTTGTCCACTGGAATTTAGCGATCCTTCATCTCAATTTGAATCTGCAAAAATCGCATCACTGCGTAACGGTACCGACACGGTCATTTTGATCTAAACTCAAAGAAACACATTATATATGAGGAGTAATCAATATTTCAACTCGATCGTGGCTGAATGCTTAAAAGGAATACTGGTTTTAACGGATCGGTTACAGGAATGGTCTCGTAAAATCCATTTGTACGCATTTTAATATAAATCGTCGCAATCATCTTTGAAATAACATCCTTCGGTATCATTATGCTCGGTTTAATGTAGTTAATGTGAATAAAATATATTTTTTATGAATGGTTAATATCATACCTTTCTGTGGTATGTTTCGTATAAGTTGATGTTTATAATTTAACTTGGAATTAATTTCATTTTAATTTGAAGTTATTAGAATTTCATATTTAAATTGTTGACTGGTCATATTTTGGTTCGTAATGGAATATTTAAGCTAGTGTAAGTTTCTGTTTGAGGTTCTGCGGTTGAAGATTTCTCAAGGGTTTTCCAGATATAACTGGAGACTTTTTTATAGTCATTTAAACTTTAAACAATGGTCCAATGAATGTCTCCAATGTCTTATTTTATTTTTTCCTCTACAACATCGTAGAGTGTGTCAGCAGTCAATTATTTTATACGAATGCGACACGACAATGGGACACGTCTTGACTCTAGGCATAGCAATGAAAATAAAATATTTACTATTTAGCAAATTATGTTAGAATGAAGTTTAAAAAAAAACATGAAACGAAGATGGTTCGTGCTCCAGTTAACATAAGGCTAACGAACCAACAGTTCACTGTTGAGTCATTACTAGGTATAAGTAAAATATCGCTTTTACTTAGGCGCCGTCGATTTGTATCTGTACAAGAAGACGTTTTGTAAAAATTCAACACGTCTTCTTTTGCGTGCATAAATAATTAATTTTGTCTCGATTGGATATGCTGGAAATTCTGTTAGGAAAAATTTTCACATTTTGCGAGTAATTAAGTCGTAAAAATGCCTCTATATAAAACAAACGGTACGAATTGATGCAAGTGCTGGTAGTTTTTTCTTCTGAAATGTGTGTATGTAAAATTGCAGTAAAATACAAACATACATACATGAATTCAATTATTTCACCATTTGCTATTGTAAAATTTGAATATTTATGAAAGAGATGGCGATGAAAGTTGTATGAGTAAGATATGTATGAAGATTAGCATACACACTCGTAGAAACATGTAAAATTTTTGTCAAACAAATCTCTGTATTTAAAAAATACATAAAAAAATCCCATCCATAGACTCTTGGACTCATCCATGGAATCCCATCCCATCCATATATATTAATGGAATCCAAACACCCCCAATTTCAATTCACTGAGCCTTTACGATCCATACAATACTATACACATGGATCTCTTTTCAAAATTTCATATACATGAACAATCTCACACTATACACTATATAAAAAACTGATTTTTAATATTTTATATAGGAGACATAAAAAGATAATTTTTTGGTGTCACATTGGAAATGATTTCAATAATTCGATGATCATTTTAAGCGCATTGAAAATCGATTCACATCAGTTCATAATAATTAAAAAATTTCAACAGACTTTTAATACACCGTGTCTGATTTATTTCAATTTTAAAAATTTGAATACATACGTACTATATTGTATATAATCTCAAAATTTAATGCCATCGAAAATACACAACATTGTCCTTGTATCCAAAAATGATAATAAAATACTTAACATATTCTTTTGATTAATAAAATCACCATCCGCAGTTTCAACAACAGTATTTTATTATACATTTTCCTGTCTCGCATACACTACAGTGCATGAAATTATACTGATAATGTAAAATGTAATGCAAACGGGCAAGGAACCATTTTAGTATAATCACTTGAGATAATAAACGAAGGCTTAGCGGGAGCCTTTGATTGTTATTGTTAGTGTGCGTTGATTGTGTTATTAAATAAAAATATTTGAATAAACATTAGTTAAATAATATAATGATTCGTTAACCTCTAGCGGTCGAGACGTGAGCTTTCGTACGCGCGAGCTTTCGTTCCCACAGCTGTGCGCGTCAATTACAGCAAGACAGCGCGCAAAATTCCTATTATCGAACGAGCTTTTTGTAGACAAAATCTTATTTTTTATGTGTGATCATCGTCATGTGTGTGTGCTTTTTGTACGCCCGCCAAAGGCTGTTGTTAACTACCGTTAATATAATTTCAATGCACGATTGTGATCGTAACCGTGAAGCGAATCGCCCGAAGAACACACACACAAACTCACGTGTCGAAATCACCCTTCCGTACGTTTTCGACACAAAATGCCCGCGATAACTATGATAAGTGTTTTTCTAGAGTCGAATCTCGAAAAAACGGTATACGAGACACTCTTTCGAGCGTCATTACCAAAGCAAACAGTGTAAAATTCAAGGCGAAACTAACGCCGAATTAGGCGGCCTTTAACAGGGTAGCGTCCCGTGTCGGCGATGAAAAAGCCGGAATTTTGCCACATAAAGATGCAATCTTGGAATTAATTTAGATTTAAAATATATCGGAACCGTTCTACTAAGATAAATTCTGCTCATAAATTTTTCAATATGCCGGTATTAATTAATCTTGATATATTACGATTGTTTAGATAACACTATTATTTGTATCAAAATTCATAATATTTTTTAATTAACATCCCTAAGAATTCGGCACAAAAAATATCAACTCATTTATCTTAAATAGTCCTATCAACGATCTAAGTTTATAATTACATTCTCAATCATATTTTAAATTGTTGAAAGTTTGTATGCAAGTTATTACCAACTTATAGCCAGCAACATAGCTCAGTGGTTAGGGTATAATCAGGGTTGTAGAATAGCCGGTACGGCGCCCCGCCACCTTTTATCGGCATCGGTACGCGACCCGGCATAAAAATGTCAAAAATCAAAATAGTATAAAACTTTAAGTTTTACCACGTTTGCAATATTTTTAACCCAAGCTCGATGACAAGGAGCGCTGTCATGCATACAAATGCTGTCAGGATCAAGGATACCACCAGGCCTTATGTGAGGCACCAGATGTATCTCTAGCACATTTAAATATTGGTCCCCATTCATGGACCCATTAACGAAATAAATGGGTCCTGGACCTTTTTTTCGCTTATGACGGCTCAAACCATTGTCTAGGGTGGATGTTTAATTGTGCTATCGGTACATGAGGGTAGGTAGCGTTCTCGGGGGCTGCAACGAAAAAACAAACGGCTTTGTCTCATGAACTAAGGATACATTCATCGCTCGAAGATTGCTTTGAGGATACACTCGATGCATTTCTTGCATAATGCAAAAAAAGTGCAAAATCGACCGTACCGGCACCTCAAAACTTAGCACTATATCACTGGGTATAATGCTATGAACTGATAGTTCATGGGTTCAATTCCTGAACCGGTGTTGTTGGCCAAACCTTTGACACATGTATGTGACTATAGATCGATCGTTTCCAATCAAGAGTTTGTCATTTCATCTAATTTCAATGTTGAAACGGTTCCAAAATGTTGACAACTTATCCTCATCTGTCTCTACTATTTTAATATAATTTCAAATTAAAAATAATACTGTTATAAATATAAATATAAAAATACATATGTTTATTTTTGGCCATATGTTTTTTTGTCGCCTTAGAGCAGAACCCGTAATGTACTTGCAATGTCCTTATCGGTTCACATCTTAAAAAAAAAATTAATACAGATCCGAATATTTGTATCGATATTTTCTCATTGTGTTTTTGTTAAGTAAATCTTCCACTTTCATAAAAGTTCAACTAAGCATTAGTTCCACGATTAACATACGCATTATGCGAGTCTTTGAAGTCACCGAAGCAATATTTATGGTAGTCTACAAATACAGTAATTCCATTAAAGCATTACAAAATAATAAAACGACATCTAATTGTATTCGAAATAAAAATTTATGTCTCATTGGCTCATATACCGAGTATTTTTCCTATTTTGAATTCGTTCGCCGTTACTTTTCCGACTACCAAAAAGGAATATTCGCTAATCAAACTGACGAAAAAACATACGGGATCTTCATCATCGTATATACATATGTACATAAACACTTACAATGTGTTTTGCTATGCAATAGTTTTCTTTGAATAATGCAATCGAATGCAGCGTGGGTGAACTTGCGTACACGTAAAGGTGACGTGTTCTTCGATAAATTCACCGATGACTATTGCAATACAGAGACAGATGACTGGGACGTAAAATCATGATAAAAACAATATCGTGCAACTTCTAGAATGATTTCCATAAAAAATGGCGCATGAAAGGATGCATCTCGGTGCATCATACATGCTGGCGTACGTAATTGATGATGATGGTCGTCGCTTGCAATACAAGAGAAGATTCACTTGCATTGAAAATTCACAAATTTCCACGGCACATAATAGAAATTGCAACGATTTTCTCCGGTCGTTGCTCAACGACGTCGCTCTCGACACTTTGAAAGAATCGTGTGTGCGATTTTTTTTGCACACACACACACACACAGTTCGAGCCATTGTTGGAATGAGTAATTATATTTTCATTAGTGGAAGAAGTCATCTCTTTACCATCTATGCCACCCGCAATGCTTGCAGATTCGCATCTGACAATGAAATAAAAAAAAATGATTATACTCACTCGTATGTGGTATGATTCGTTTCGAGGTGCCTTGAACGCCTTCTTCGATATTTATAATTTATGCAATGGCTTAAAATATCAAACGTACGACTCACGCCCATCATCTGTTGCTGGAACACAATTTGTCGCTAATGTCCTTGTGCCACTTTAACGAGCGGTCAAAATCTTAAAATTCATCATAAGCCACTTCCTATACCGGTTTCTGTTCATTAACACTCGTTAACATTTGATCGCGAAGAATGTTTTATTGTGTCTTGTCTGATTCGACCGTATCTGCCACTCACGTGTGAACGTATCTGGAATAGTACATAACATGCTTTCAATATATTAAGTTTGAATCTTTCATCTCCTATGAATAAGTTTGCGTCAGCAAGCTTAAGTTCCTAATAAAATCCCAATTTTCCTTTTATATTATCACTGAAAGACACTTGGGACATTCATACAGAAGAAACACTCTACAAGCGTGTGGTACAATCATTATATTTGATTGTTAAAGTTAATGAAAACCCATCTTTGATTACCATCTATATATGTATGTGCCTGGGAAAACTACTAATAAGTTTGAGTCTAATCTGTTTGTCTTAACTTTTCATACACACATTGAAATGGTTTCACACAAACTTGAAATATTCTATTACTCTTCTATAAAAATAAATAGAATGATTTTTTCAATTATTGAAAGGTTTAAGATTAGACTTATAATTGTTGTTTAAAAATTTTTGTATCATTTGAATGACATTAGAAACTAATGTGCAACGTTCAGGCACATTTTACTCATTGAAATGATTCAATTCAAAATTTTCCTTTCATTTACCTGAACAACGATTCATCAAAAGGTAGTTTTCTTAACTACAAAAACTCTGGAGTAATATTTTTTGCCCAATTATACTATCTATCCATCAAGGTATTACTGAGTTCCTTTCTTCTTTACTTTCTATCCCCTCCATATAATCTTTGGATACCACCTTTCCCTGACTTCACTTACATCCAGGGCTGTGGAGTCGGATTTGTAAAAAATCAACCGACTTCGACTCCTTTTTATAAGCTTTTTTATTATTTTCCTTATTACATTACCTACATATGTACATATGTGTCATCTAATAAATTGAAATTTAATAATTTCTTTATAAAAATCATGAATTTAAATTACATTATAAAAAAATCGTTGAATCGCACGTATTTTGATGTGGTTATTTTCTTGTGTTTCTATACTTTTTATTATCATTTTTGCTCCCATTTTTTTATTAAAATTGATTTGTTTGTGTTTGAAATTCTTACACACACGCTATGAAAGTACTTACTTTTTATTTATAGCTATTTCATTACTAATAATTCAATGAATTGGGTAACATGTCAATTTTTAGTGATTTTTTAAATTCCTTTATTTTTTTATATTTTGAATATTGCTATTATTTTCATTACTAATAATTTTATACGTTGGCAAGAAAATTCGATCTTACTAAAATCAGTCGGTAAATTTTGATCCGACTCCACAGCCCTGCTTACATCAGACGTGTATTAAAGTGAAGATGCAATCGTGTACGAAGAATATGAGACTGGACGTAATGAAATTTCGTATGCAATCTTCGTATTGATAACAAACAGCTCGAAATATCAGATTAATACGACGTAGAACGAGACTTTCGCAACACCATCAAGTTTACAAGGCACGACAGTTGGGACACAGCAATGACCTCACGAATTGTCGTGGCCCCTTAGGACACCCGGGTCAGTTTATTTTAATAGCAAGGAGTTCACAAAGGGAGGGACTGACTCTTTGAACAAAACCATTGAAATCGCATACCTTGAGATGAAAACTCTTCTTCGTTTTGTGACGAATGATTTCAGTTTCAATTTTTAACGGTCTGAAACGAGTCCGTCGTGCGTCGGTCATATATGTACATACATAGGTATACATATGTATGTAGAGGTAATAAGGAGTGAAAGTTGAGTAACCATTTTAAACGATCGTGTGCTGACTGGTTGGTCCGTGTGCTTCCGACCTGGCCGACCAGACAACAACCTACTTTTCGTACTTTGTCAAATTAGTTTGATACACAATTGTGTTATAAGCTCTCTTATGATTATCCGCTGTTACATTTCCTTTCACTTTCTTCAATTCACACATCTGTGTTAAATGAAGGTTTTGCCCCAATCAGTCGTACGTTATTGTAACACGGTTTGCTACTCACTAAGTGGCGAACTTGATTTCAAACATTACCTTCTTATGTTTTTCGATTCCTTTTAAATTTTATTAAATTTTAAGCATCATTGCTTCCTCGTATATAAACTCAAACACTTCTGAAATAAGTCCTTGTCTAGAATCTGTTTTCGACTGAAGATTGATTGGTTGGATGTAGTGACTTCTTTTCATGCTTTAGAATGTTTTAGTGAAGTGCCTGGTCAATTTATTAGTATGAATAATGATCATTGCCCACTAAAGACATAAAGGAGATAAATGAAAATCGTTTTTCTATAATTTTAGATGTGGGAGGAGTGACTGACCCAGAACAAAGATTCATCCCGTCATTGTTCTTAAGAGAGAGTGGCAATATATGTACATATAAATGTAGCTCTCCATTTAGATACTATGTAGGGATATTATCTAAAATCATATTAGATGTAATTTTTTTCATTTGAATTTAAAGATAATTTTCTACTCGTATTGATGTTGAACAAAATGCTGAAACTATATTTGATTTGATTGCATTTTCAAGGTATATTGAATGATAAAATGTATTTTGACTACTATTTTGGAACACCAAGTCTGGTATATGTACATATGTATGTATTTATGAACATATCTATATTCCAAATGTTGATTAATCCTCTTTGCTTAATTTAATATATATCTGTTAACTTATTTATTGATGAATTATTCATAATAAAAATACCCAAAATATTTATTAAAATGGCCAGATTTTCCGCACACCACGTACCACACAGACGGCCACTTTTGCATACATACAGACATGTAGTTTTTATGTATTTATTTTGTGGCCTTTCACCGTTGCAAATTCGCGCATTTAGCATTCGCCGTCCACTGCAAATACTAATACGGTTGCACTTCGCGTCTATCCGTATCGATGTGGAGGATTTTCTGACATCATCGTCGATTCTGAGTGGTGAAGTGAAGGTGATTCGATGGCAAAAAAAAATTAATAAAACCATATTGAACTCCCGCAAATTATAACTGAACGACGTGCAGAAGATTTAGACTGCGTAAATATAATAGGATTGTTTCCTACTTTGAATAACAGCTGGTAGAGTCAAGGACGACGCAATGTTACGACATGGATGACACGTTGATAATGTCGCAATGTGCGCCATTTTAATTCTCACCTCATTAGAAGTATATATACATACATACGTATGTACGTTCGACGTTTCTCATTCTAACTTGTCTTTAGATCGTATGAAGAATACGTCTTTTATTGAATATTTTTGATACGTATTCATTTTTACGTATCGATAATGCATTTTATTGTTATTATTTTTGCTATTTAACTTAACGTTATATAGAAATTTCAATATAACGTTGTTGATGATTTTTGTTTATATTATACTAGTTGTTTTACCCAGCTTCGCTCAGTATTTTTAATATAAACAGCTTAAACATGGCGAATCTAATAGTAAATATTTATTTGTTTTTTATTAAATTTATTTAAATCGAAAAAAATATACATACATATATCGAATCGTCGTCATAGAAACTTTGATTTGTTTGTTGATGTTACCAATCAACATTACATGCTTACATACTTACAAAGTATCTTTCGAAATTATATATTAGATTAAAAATTTCACTTTCTTTAAATCTTGATTTGGTTTTCAATGGAAATTTACATTGATTTTCCAACATTTTTCTCTTATATAATATTATAGGTGGAAATCGTTGACCGATTTTTATTTATTTTTACTATTTTAATAATACGATATCAAACTATTTTTATTGAATGATTATTCAAAAGATTGTCATTTCAGTCACTTATACTTATATTGCGTCTGGTCTGAGCTTTGATCTTCCCCGTATTTCTATACGGAGTGGCGACATGGACGGTACGAGCTCGAGAAAGGAAGATAATAGACGCTTTTGAGATGTGGTGTTGGAGACGAACGTTTAGAATCCCCTGGACAGCGAGAAGTACCAATGGATCCATCTCATGTACAAGAGCTGAGGGTTGGTGATAGTCTATCTTCCATTTCTTTGGAGACATCGCGGGGCGAGACCAGTTCAGCCTGGAAAAATTGGTCGTTCTTGGAAGCGTTAAGGGAAATAGAGGAAGAGGACGATCCCAACTAGATGGAATGACCTGGTCAGGGCTGTCACTGGGAAAACAGTTGTTGAATCACTGCGAGCTGCGGGGTGTCGAGAGGACTGCAGGACCATGACGGGCCGCATTATGGAAGGCAGGAATGTTACTACCCTCAGACTTGAGGAAAGAAGATACTTAAATAGCTAATTCGTTACAGTGACAATGAAATTAAAAAAATATGGTTTTTCACAGGAAAAAGTGTCGTTAAAAACCATCATTTAACTTTAGCTTAACTTTTTGGTTATTGCAATTTTGACCCATCTGACACAAGTCATTACTCAATCTTCAATTTTTTTCTTTAAAAGCTGCCAATTGATTCATTATTATATTTGCCAATGTACATTATTGACATAGTAATTGATCACATTAACTATGTTAAAGTGAATTTCAAATGTAGTCTAAGATCCTCGGCGTCATTCAAAGTATGTAGAAATGTATTTGGAATAAGTGAATAGATGAACGTATGTTAAATTTAGAAATTACTATTTTGGAGTGGTACTAGAAAGCCTTTCAGCAGCGTCCAGTCACAATTTACACGCGGAATTCTTTCCAACGAAAAACAAAACAAAAAGTCCATTTTACAAAAAGACAAAAAGAAAGAGAAAACGTCCTCAAACAATATGGCCGAGTCCGTTTAATTTATTTAAAGAGGTTCACCTCCTCTTCGACGCAGAGGCAGAACACAGATAAACATCACTTTCCATTCTGAACGAACAATAAGTATGCGATTGTTGCCCCGCTAATGCGACCGTTAAATCCGGCCGTTTCGTTACCTCCAACCGGTGCCTTTTTTAATTCATTCGTCGATTACTATTATATCTTCACATACGCATCTAAACGTGTCTACGTACACACAAGAGAGACCTCTTTCAATCGACGAACCATTGACCATTCATGCGTGCACAAAGCGAATCGCCTGTAAGTTTTCTTTCACTGGCTGCAGACACCATTGTTTAAAATTCTTAAAACCAATCGTAAAGTTTCGATTTATATTATATTATTACTGCGGCTTTTTTCAACGGTGTCTGCGGCTATAGTGGTGTGAAAAGGTGTTCGGTTCGTTGACAGAAATCGTGATTTGCCAATTTGTAAAATGTATATGTATAATATTATGAGGTATTTATGAATAATACAAAGGACTCCAAAAAGGCGTGAATAGTACCTAAATATGTACATAGGAAATGTTAATATCGATGATGCATCGTGCTAAAAATATATAGATTTCATTATTTGCTTTTTGAGTCTATTAAACTGTTTTTTCTTTGCATGATATCATTTGAAACAAGTCTATAGAGGTCAGCTATCGTTATCTTTTTTCCTTATCCTACGTTTACTTTTTTATCCATGTGAAAACTTGTATGTACATATGTTGATTGAATTGACTTTTACTTGTTATCTCTGATAAAATGCAAACAGACAAAAAAACAATGGAAAAAAGTGGGGGCGAAGTGCGAAAAATGAAATGTAAAGAATATTTTGCAAAAAAAAACATTAACAAGTTTAACTCGATCATTCAAACTACAAAAACCATGCTTTTCTATTATTCAACTTTCGCTCTCTAATTAGCGAATACTCGCTAGGCGCCAATTAAGCGGAATATAACACTTTGGTACGATTGTGCAAAATTTTATCCGGATAGTTCTTCGAAAATTGTTCCAAATAACCGGAATCTACATAATTATGTACTGCAGTTGCCCATGACTTCGGTGACGTAAAAGAGTTTATTTTTATTTTTGTTCATTAAGGTTATGTAGGTAAGGTTGAGTTTGCCCGTAAGTGATTACCTATTGTAACGATGCCTATTCTTTACGCCATTGTAAACTCCATGTCTTCCTGGACTTGTGGCATGTTCGAATGACATATTTACAATGGAATCTTCTAGCCATGTTAATAATAGTTCATTATAGATCGAAGTATCAAATGCATTCGAAAATCAATCGACCAAAGTGCATACACGTGATGCATAAAAACAATCCAAGGACTTCAACCGTTCACTGTCGGATGCAACTCTTTCTTTCTACGACCGACATACGAAGCATCACACACTCGCGATATGAAACCACAGTCGGCGAAAATAATAAAACCAATAATAACAACGTTGCACCTCATCTTAGGCAGGCATCCCATCTCGGCCTGTGAATCCGGTCTAGTCGTGGCGCGCAATTACGCGGCTGTTATTTGCTCAGGTCCAGCTCTAGGGACCCGGCACAGTCCCTGCGCAGACCTCAGCAGTCCTCGCCGATTGTGCACTTAGTTAGTCGGATCGGCGAGGCGGTCGCTTCATTGTGAACGGGCTGTAATGATCCGTTACGTGAGATAACCTTGCGCCGCCGAGCCAGCATCTCGCGCATAGACGTGGACCGGTCCCATCCGTGTGTGCGTGTTAAATGATGCAGAAATAGGAGTTGGAATATGCACTGGTGTCGAGAAGAGCAAAGTCAAGGCGCTCGGTTGGCGTGTCCATAGACCCTTTTATTACGTGGACGGTGTGTATGTGTCGTCTCGCGTCGAACAGCCTTCGAAGGACGTTGTTAATAAATCGCCAAGTTAACGCCGACTTGAGTCCACATAGACACGGTTGCTGGTTGAGCCGATCGCCTGATATCAGAATTTAATTTTGGATGTTGAAAACCGACCAATTAATTTTATACGTGACGCATATTCGATTTCGAACGTTACTTTTTTGCCCAAAGTATGAGCAACTTTTAGAAGGGCACTTTTTCGGTTGTTGTAATTTATTTGCCAGGATGTACTATTATTCTGCCTTGCCTAGTTTTCATGAAATAGCCTCTTCAATTAAGTAATTTAAATTCAATTTTATGCGATTTTTTAAGAATTTATTTCAATGAAATGCAAATGCCTTGCGTATCCAAATTTTCATGGCTTGAAATGTTTCATCGTGGAGGAAAAAGTCTTGAAACATTCATATGTATGTATATGAGCCCGCAGTAGTGTTAGTGAAATGAATTGTTTATTAGACATTTGAAAGAGTGCAGTAATTCATCACTCGGTCGTTTGTGCTTTGGATGAGATAAGAGTTAGATCTTGAATGTCAAACCTCTATTATATTATTTTCACTAATACTATTTCTACAAGTTCACAGACTCGTCTAATGAGCAATGACCTTTACTAAGTATGCATGTTTTTTTTGCAATTTGTCAACAAGTGTTCTGTAGTAAAGTCTCATTGGCTAATCGATTATTTGCTTGTATTTTGAATAATTCATTTTTAAGTAACACGTATAAGTACCATTAACGTGCTGTACTGAAAAATTAATTTTCTATGTAAATTACACACTTTGACCTTGAATTTGAAACATCCTGCACGATAAATCCATTTCAGATCATTTACTTGCTGCGCTATTATTAGTCGGTACGAAATTTCACAAGTGACTTGAACGAGCGGAGAAGTTGCAAACCCAAAAGCGCAATTCTGCAATACGCTGTAAAACTAACGAGACAGGACAAGACTTTATCGTGACAGTTTCATAAATAAAACAACGATCGCCTCAAGAGATTTAGAAAGGAAAAGTCAACAGAAATATTTTATATGTATATTTATGAATATCGTCATACTTGAAAAAAAAAATGAAATGTTTACAGTAAAACTAATATCACATTAAAATGGAAATTTGTGTGTAGAAAAATTGATTGAGAAAGTATGTATATTTGATTTCCTAAATCGTTATTCAACGCTATGTAAGGTTATTTGAAAAATCATCAACGTATGTATGTATGTATGTAGAAACGTTCCAACAGCTTCGGAAGATTGAAGACCACTGCGCTACAGTATCAATTTCCCACACATTCGATGAATTTTCTCAAAGGACGCCCATGACGAATCGACTCGGAATAGGAAAAAAAATTAGAATAAAACGAAAAGAGTAAAATATAGAAAAGGTTAAATCCTAGATGGGTGAGTAACGCATGTCGGCGACAAGCCACCAATCCGCCCATGTGGTATGTCCATAGTGGTTTGTCGCGGGCGGCGAACCCGCGACTTTGCCGGCGAAATGGCACTCGGTTCGCCCACTCGGCTTCGTCTGCCTCAACAGCAGCGGCAGCAGCCGAGCAGCAACTAACCGGCGTCGAGCAAGCAGCAAGCAGCAGAAGCAGCCCTCCTCAAGTCTCGGTGGTCAGTCGCGCGCTGCTCGTCGTCGAGGACGCAGCGGACACGGTGCACCAAACACTCGGTGCACGAGACACCAGTAGTACGATCGCGAACGCGCGTGTGTGTGTGTGTGTGTCTCCGAGTGCATTGTGCAATTGCACTCCAGTGATAACTGCCATCGCCAATTATTTGGAGGAATAAGTGCTGTGAGAAATAATTGTGCGGGAGTGACCGCTGCCAGATGACGATCGGTGCAGTGCGACTATCGATCTTTCTCTTCTTTAGTTCGTAGTTTGAAAATCACAGTGCCAAATGGTCCGCGCTCTAGAGGTACTTATCCAAATATACCAAACGCTAAATTTTTCAAAGATTCACTGGAAATTTACATTCGTGAAAACTTGTCCTTGAATTTAAATAGCGAATATTAGAGTTTTTTTAATAAAATCGTCATTTTAAAATATGTATATTATCCAATTATAAAAGTAATTAATTACATATATATATATATTTCTGTTCATTTTGTTTATTATACAAATTACAATACTTATTGTAATTTAAATCAATATTGCATTCACAGATTGCACTTTAATGTTTGTTCGGAAATAAAAATACAAATATCTATGTATAAATTGATAAAATATGTATAAATCAAACCTCTATCGGCTCTATCGGCTTTGCCGCTTCCCCCAAGTATGTTAAATAAATAAATAAAATATTAACCATCCATGAGAATATGCCGGTTAATATTAGATATATGTATGAAAGCAAAATAAGTCAACTTTACAAATACAAATATAATATTTTACAAATATGTATAAATCAAACCTCTTGGCTCAATCGGCTTTGCCGCCTCCCCCAAGTATGTTAAATAAATAAATAAAATATTAACCATCCATGAGAATATGCCGGTTAATATTAGATATATGAAAGCAAAATAAGTCAATTTTACAAATACAAATATAATAATTTACAAATATGTATAAATTGATAAAATATGTATAAATCAAACCCCTTGGGTCTATCGGCTTTGTCGCCTCCTCCAAGTATGTTAAATAAATAAATAAAATATTCAGTGTTAAAAAAATCAATTTTAAACAATAACTCCAATTATTTCTTTTATCGATCAGGCAATAAGAATAAAATCTAAAATAGTCTGATCGATTGAAGAATGCTATAAAAAAATTTGGAAGTTACTTTTTTGAATAAAATATTAGATTTACGACTTAGTTTTTCCAATTCCATAATAAAGCCGCTTTAAAACGAGTGATTGTAGTACTAAGTACTAAGAACTGCAACAGTTGATTATGGACTTGTTGGATAATGTGATGAAATTACGTTGCCAATAATCGTTTGAATTTTAAATTGCATAATGTTCGCGTACTCAATTTTTATTAATTAATTCGAAGACGTTCTATTGTGAACGTGAATAAATTTCATTTGCTGTATACATATATTCAAATGCATAGTCTTGTTTAATGAGAATCGAAACGCCTATAGACATTATCCTTGACGTTGTGCTATTTGGAAAACCTCGGATTCGTTGAAGTCGTGATCCATTCCGCGAAATGCGACTTGTAATTGAACAGTTTGAGCAGTGCTGTGTATCATTCAAAAATTTGATTGAATTAAATCCAACTACTGTATAGAATAATGCGTGTTGAAATTTTGAGTGCTTAAGTTCAATAGATTATATTTATATGTTTATAGTCATTTTGAGACATGTTTCCCAAATGAAATAGAAGTGCCGAGTCAAATACATAAAATTAATTTAAATTAAATTTCTAAAGGTCCTTATTGTAAATTCATATTTTAATGTCGCATTTTAAATGAAATTTTATTTTAAACACTTCAAAACATTAATTATATATTTGTATATCTAATTTGTACTTGGTTATGTAGTGTATCTATGAGTGCAAAAAACTATACACATGACTTGTTTCAAATCCCCAAAAAAATTATGGTTTATTTATTTGTAGATCTCACATTAATATGTTATATTCATGGCGTTGTTAAAAAGTGAAAATCATTTTGCATTTATTGAAAAGTTTTGCATTAAGCGTGAACGACTATTAACGATAATTACATTGCGCATTACACAGTTTTCAATATAGCATTACGCAAATTTGAATAATTTCATTCAAAATAGCACAATATTAAAATTCAATTTAAATCTACAACAATGAACGTTCTATAGATAATAGCAATTGCTTTCAAGCTTTCGATATCTCATCATACGATCTGGATGCGTACGACTCGCCGAATCGATGCAAGTTCGTATTTATAACCCGCTGTGAAATGGACATGATTAATCGACATTTGCGTATACTGTATGCGATAAATAAAAATATAATACTTATGCTTAGAAATTGCGATTTACAGATAATCGTAATAGTCGCCGCAAGGTCGGCTACCCCCAGTCGAGATTTTACAGTAACAAATAATTGACTAATGTGTTTTTTCTCTCGTTTGTTCCAGCAAAAATGAAAATAATTTTGCCGCTCGTCGTGTGGCTCACGTGGACCACGTCACACGTAAGTACCCATAATTTTTATATATTTAAAATTGAAATAAAACGGTTCACAATGAACTTACATAGGTGGATATTCATATGAGTGCTCGTTTGAAACCAACAGTGCGTTTTTTTTTCACTAGCGATGGCTTCGATGCAAAATCGAGGCGTTAATTTGCAATTAGAAAGCAAATGTGGGAACCCGAGTTGTGGATGTGGCGGAGCGGTTCATTGTCGAAATTCGACTGGCCGTCTAATTAGATTCCCAAAGTCTTGGAAAAATCTCTCACGTATAAGAAACTCATTTTTCTTGACTTTCTACCCGGCGAACGCGTGTCTTCCGTCAGCGCGTCTCAAAACCGTGAAAAATCGACTTGACTTATAGCTATTTTCAGGGTTCATAATTTTGTCGTTATTCCGAATATGCTCTACGGTTATGTGTATTTTTTCATTTCGCAATTATTTCTGTGCCTAACGGTAAAAAATCACTTTCGCGACGTGAAATAAAATATAATACACATTTCTTACGTGTACGTGCAGCGAACCTAGGCAGAAAAAATCAAGATGTACCGTAATAATATGTATCATAAAAACAGACACAAAAACCACTAGTGCCGGAGTCTGTGTGTGTCCTTGTGTAAAGACAATATTTTTTTTTAGCTCAATTGTGACGTGGAAAATTTTCACATGTACGATAATCGACGAACAAATATATCTGCAATATTCAAATTTTAAACAGGCGCCACATATTATACTAGATATTGTTTTTTGCGCATATTTAATGGTATTCTTTTTTACTATAATACATACTAGCATCAGCTAACAATCAATTATTATAATGATTGTGTTTATTTTATAACTTTGATTATACATATTGATTGAAACGTACAAAGGTGATGCATAGTTGTAGGTAGGCAATCTAAAACCCACTGCTTCCTTTTTATAATAATTTATATTTACCATAATTTTTTATGATTTTATGATTTTAATGATGTTGTGTCAATATTGTTATTATTATAAGTTATTATTACTGAATGACCGGCCACAGTGACGCGTTGGAGATCTCTGTAATGTCACTGTGGCTAATATGTTAAATAAATAAATAAATGAATTAAAGCGACACCTTTTGCCAAACGTATACATATATAACTATATAAATTATATTAAATTAGACGGTAGGTGGCCAATTTGATGAAGAATAATTAGATAAATTGGCAAATTCTGCTAGAAAACGATTGGTTCTGAGTCTCAAATATCCAAGTCTGACCAGCAGCACTGCAGAAATACTTCGAATTGTAGAGCGTATGATTATTTTAAAACCCAGGAACTCTCAAAATTTAGCATTATACGTTAACCGCTGAACTATGCTTCTGTTACAGTAATTATAATATGTAAATCATTAAATGAATACATATTACAATTAAGGTTTTTTGTTGATAATATGTATTATCTTTTACAATATTTGTGCTTCGTGTCAAAAAAATTCAAACATATAAAATAAATCAAATCTAAATTTCAACAGGTATTTTCAATGTAAAACGCTATTGTATAATGAATCCATATATGCCTACATATGTATATGTACATAAATTGCGAGATTAATTAAAAAATCATAGCTTACATACATATATTAAAATAAGCCTACTTGTCAATACAAGTATTTGTAAACTTTTTAAAGTCAGAAATTAACAATAAAATCAATCTTTTCGAAGAAGTGTTCCGTGAACTAAATATTTTGAAACATATTGTGTTGTAATAAGAATACATATACTGTTATATTGATTATGATATTCACAATTGATAAATCAAGCGTTTAGTTACATTTTTATTAAATGTAATATGTATTTCATTATAAAAACTTTTCAACGTTTGAGAGTTAGATGAAAACGTTACGTTCTGTTCAAAAGCTTTCATATTCAATGTAAACATCAATTTAATCTTCTTTTATGTCTTTCATTATTTATGCACAATCTATTATATAGGTATAGAATGGAAACAATACAAAGTAAATGTCAATCCCAAAAAAAAAAATACCTATAAAAACACGTTTGCAACTGTTTAGAAAATTAACACACCAATAAATATAAGACTATAATTGTCGAAACTTCAACTCGTGAACTTTACGTTATATATAATATAACAACAACCGAAGATAAAAACGTTGTAAAGTTCATACATGTCGTAATAAACGACACGTATGCAAATTTCAACGCTGCACTGTTTTCAAGGCTCTCGCGCTCGATAAATCCAACGCTAAAATTAAACAATAAATTATTAAAAACAAAATTAGCCGATCGTCGTTTTTTCAATACGATAGTTGACACAATAGTTAATCTATAAGTGAATTACGACGTGTGATAAATCATGATCCGTAATGTGTTCCGGGTGAAACCGATCACACCAACGCACTCCGATCTTCCAATTAAGGCGATGGCGAAAAACAACTGTTCGGTGTGACATTACGATGGCAAAACTTTTTTTATTCCTCCTTCAACGTTCGCTTTTAATATTCCGCTTATAACTCTCGCACATACGCAAGTATGACTGGTATAAAATGTAAGTGCGTGGGAGTCGAGACCTCGATTTGCTAAAGTGCGCAACTAACCGATGCCTGAGCCTATCCATCGCTCGCTCTCTGAAGCATTTCGATCGAAAATGTGTAATTATAATAAGTGAAATTGTCGGGAAGATGCTTTCGAAATCGTAAAGCATCCGTATCTATCGATTATATGTAGTCATCTCCGTCGTGTCATCCGCTCTTTTCCTAATTTATTCAACGCGCACGCTGCCGTATTCACTTTTCAGTTATTGTTCATTCCTTTCTTCATCACTATGGTGACGGCATATTGATGAGGAATCGTGAATACTAATGCCCTTATACGTTTCCAGTTCTAAAATGTGTGTGCTTGCTTATGTTTGAGGCAATTTTAGTTCGTTTCAGCCATTGTTCAACTTTTTAAAGTTCCATATTACATATATTTTCTTCTCATACATATCTGGCTGAAAACTTATTTCACTCATTTAGATATACATATTAATATATATTGAATGTACTTATTATTTATTTGGTATGAAAATATTACATATATGAAGTGTTCTTTTTGAGAATATGAGGGCTTGAAATCATTTGGGAATGTAACTTTCGATCATATTGCTTGTTGGAATAAAGTAGTGATTCATTATTGACATTCTAATGATAGTAAGTGTTGTCTGTTCTAAATTGAGTCAATTTTTGAACACCTAGAATATTTCAGAACCATCTACTATTTTAACTATTATATATTATACGGGTCTACGTGACTTGACAGAATGTTAAATTACAGAAAACGCAAATATCAGAATGCAAAGATCGAAAATCGAAAGATCTTAAGTCGATAGATCAAAAAAAAAAATGGTGCATGGTAAGCGGTACATACTCACGTACATACTCACTTAATTTGCGCGAGCAGGATACAACAGGAACAAGAGGAACATGCTTTTCCTCCCGTATTCTGCGCGCGCACATTAACACGGGAGGAAAAGCTTGTTCCTCTTGTTCCTGTTGTATCCTGCTCGCGCAAATTAAGTGAGTATGTACCGTTTACCATGCACCATTTTTTTTTGATCTTTCGACTTAAGATCTTTCGATTTTCGATCTTTGCATTCTGATATTTGCGTTTTCTGTAATTTAACATTCTGTCAAATCACGGAGACCGATATTATACATATAGGTAAAGTTTTATTTATATCTGGATCATCTATCTATCAATGTATCTAGCTACTTTCAATCTCTTTATATGACATGATAAAATGACATTTGAATACATTTATAAAATGTTTTGTCACGTGTATTTGCTAAATTTCAATATTGAATGATAAATAATGAAGTAGTAACGAGTATTTCGACAGACAGAAAATCCTTTAATGCTTTCAGAAAACTTCAGAAATATTATATCAAATTACGTATGTACATAGTAGTAACTCTACGAACATTTGAAATTTCACATAAAATCAGCTTTAAATATGAATTTTTGAGTAGTGCCATAAAATTTCATTTGTAATCTTTTCAAAAGTTTAATTTGGGTTTATATAAGTTTATAAAAGAAACTGCACAAATTAATATTGTATTAAAAATATAAGATTTTCGATAAATCGTTGTTTATATTTGGCGTACCTTTTATCAGCTTCAGTTTATTATATTTATATAATGACCTCATTATGGTGAAGTAAGCGCGTTCAAAAGCTCTCTATAGATTTATATACCTACCTAGATTGATTTCGAATACAAAAAGACTGCAGGCATTGCAAATGTGCAAGCCACGATATTCGATTCCGGCTGACGTCATCGCAATGCCGAAATTTCGCTACAACTATCCAACGACTCGCCCGAGCGCCTTCTTGCCCACAAAACCGTGACATTTATGCTTGACCGCCATACATACGTAAAGAGTACACATATCAATTTCGAAAATTAAGATCCCCATTAACCGTTGCGCAAAATGTTCAAAAATTGGTTTATTTTCAATAACAAAGCGTACAATATGCACGGTCAGCGACCTTGGGCGAGTAAATCCATTATAAAATTCAGTACCGTTACCTTTGACGCAATAGTAACAATTATAATCATTTCTTGAGACGCCGTTGTCGGAGTATCGCATGAAACGAGTTCGTAACATCGTAATTTAGGGTAATGAGACCCGATTCTCCGGATGTCTTCCGTGCGATTTCGTTCGCAAACATGAAATTAACTTTGAATGTGCAAGTATTAAGGGGGGGAAAAAAGTGTGGGTCTCCTGGAAACTGGCCGTGAGAACTTCCTGGCTTTAATTTATAACAGAACCATGCGAAACACTCCCTCTTTCGACGGTTGTTGAACTTTTTAGAGTGTCAATGAATACCTTAAATAAATGGACAGAATAAACAACTTCAGAAACACTATGAAAAGGTATAGTTTTTTTCGAAAATTTTATAGATAAAGTTACGATATCACAATTGAAAAAATAGACATTGTTCCTTTGTTCCTTTGACTTCTAAAAGACTCATAATTTCGATAAATAAGATGAGTTTCATTGCATTTATATATTTTAATTTAAAACTCGATGTTTAGCCTATCATAAGATGTTTAACGTTCAAATTTTAATCCACGTGTATACATTTTATATGCGATCAACCGTACTTTCATAAATATTTATATTTATGATGCAAACAGGACACAGAGAGGAATACAAAATTTTAGGATATTTCACATAATATAATACATGTGATATATTACATATATTTTACCTCCCTGAAACTATATCTGGTTGGAATTATAAGTTTGTCATGTGTTTTTTTTTTCATATTTTCTCTAACCCACGTCGACTTATATACGTAAATCAAAAAGTATTGAAAACTTTAATATCTTTATGAATAAAATTAAACTAAAATACTTTAAATTTGAGTTTGGGTTCTTATAAAAAACTACTCATACAAACATTAGAATTCTAAATGCGTCAACTCCTATATTAACATATGAAGCTATCACAATATCCTTTTATACTACATATAATAATTCGGTATCCATAAAAAAACTTGAAATTGTTATAAAGTACGATATATTTCAGCACGTTAATGAATATTTTCAACTGTATGTCATACAATAATAACATTTGAAAGTCACAATCTTTTGTCACATCTATTATGCACGCTTGCAACATCCCATCGGGAGTCCATCCTAAAGTCCATCATTCGTCGAGTTGCCGGCATCTGTGTGATCTATTTAACCCGTTATACTGAATTCCTGTGGACAAATGTTGTTCCTCCTGCGGTTATTGTGTTCCGTTACTATGACGTAAATCGAACGAGATTAGTGCCTGTAGAACGACCAGTGGTGATCGCATAATGATCGTTTGCCGTTTTTTTTCCTTCATTCTCTCGTATGCAAAAATTAACTTGTAAATTCTTCCGATTGTCAACTGTGCGATCTTCCCATGTCTCGGACGAACTTCTTTAGTGAAATTTCCACGCAAATTAAATCTGTACCGGTTGAATACATCTGTCTCGCTCCGAAGCCCTCGCGAGTTCTCCCCTGGTCGTGTGAGAATTGAGATTCACCTGTTATTATACCTATAATATACATATGTATATTATTCAGATTAATGTACGAATGTCTTAATCACGCCGCGTTTAAAATCAGTTCGGTTCAAGTGTCTAAATGCACTCTGGCCGTTGAACATAATTATTATAAAGCGGAATTAATGGCGTTGTCGATCGTAAACCCATTTGATGATGCGATGCGATGTTTTTACATTTTTTTTTCGGTTGGCTTTAAATCGATAATCCCAAATGCATTTTATCGCAAGTTTGTGTATTTATATACATACATAAACAGCATAATCCGATCATCAAGCTTGACCTTTCCATATACGACATAATAAATCGAGAAAACTGACAATATCAACATTCACATTTCGACATTTAAGTAGACATTTGTTTTATGGAATTTTTTTAAAATATACATTTTATACTTATATTGGAATGCTTTAATGTAATTCTTTATTTTTTTATTGAAAAGTGTATAAATATATTTATTATTATTTTTAGTTCTAAAATACATTGGGTTTGTGCATGCCGTGCGTTGAAGTTTCCTAAAAAATAGCATAAACATTCAATACTTCACAGTAATTCAATTCAATTAAAAATATTATTACACCAATTACGTATTGACAACAAGTATATACATATAAGCTAATAAATACATACATATTAGTTTATTACATAGCGCTCGTTCGTCGTATTTTAACTACATATTATCCATTTGCATTTAGTTCGAATTCATATACATACATATGTATATAATGTTAATTAACTACAAACTGTTTCGTACAATGCGGAAATAAATAGATATAATACATATGTACATACATACATAGAACGATTCTACGTATGTATGTAATTTTCTTATTGTAATATAATATAGCATAATGAGCATGACCGGTTCACGATCTAATCTAGTGAACTAGAAAAGCTATTTCACTTTCTTGCGACTACTTTTGTCTACCATTTTCTACATACTTTATTGATAATTATTTTGCATGGAGAGTGCTTAAATTCCATTGACACATTGCTTAAAAACAGAGCAGAGCAACATTTGCTTAAAAACACATATCTACATATTTCAGTTTTTACGAATTATTAATACTAACCTTTTCTTAGTTCGGATTCGATTTTGTAGTGTGACGAAGTTTGGGTTCTTATCCGATAGTTTTCAAACTTTGCCATTTTGCTCGGTTTGGTCATCAATATAAGTGGAAATGACGTCCGCCATTAAGATGGTGAAAATAATCGTAATAGACACCGTTGAAAATACTGCATCTTCGTTCACGGTGACGTCTATCGTCCACACTGTCGCATTTGTCCACACTGTTCTGGTCGTTTTTTCCCTTTTCGCCCCCCTCTCGCTATGGCAGATTGAGCACTTTACCATACTCATGATCAAAGCTTACTGAGTGAATTGGTGATTTCTCGATTAGGTTTTTCTATATACATTTATTTTTTATATTTTATTTTTATTTTATTTTTTTTATTTTTTTTACATATATACCAGGAAGGCCTTACAGGTAAATCCCAAAGCGCCTTCCTGGCCAATTACAAATACAAATGCAGCATTTTTTATTATAAGTCGTTGAATTGCGAGACACTGAAAAAACTCGCAAATTAACGAGACATCTATGAATTGTACATAAATTTTTATTGTACATCCATCAAATTTCAAATAGTGGTGACATAGTAGGTAGGAAGGATTTTTAGCCAATTTTTTTTCCGGGAACCGTTTCAACAATGAAATCAGAGAAAATTGGCAAACTCTGATAGGAAACGATCAACCTGGAGTCACAATTCCAGGTCTGACCAACAGCATACTCTGAAAAATTCATTTTCATTCAGGGATAGAACCCGGCACCTTCTTGACGGTAAGCAGAAGCTTAACGTCCGAGCTATGCTGCTGGCATATATTGTCTTAATGTTATAAACAAAATATAGAACAGGCTAATTAAAAAAAAACATATGTACATATGTATAATAATAATAATTATGTACATATGTATAATAATTATAAAAAAAAACGTTTTTGAAAAATAAGCCTCTTCTATATGTATTTTGTTTATAACATTAAGACAATATAAAAAAAAAAATGTATATAAAAAAACCTAATCAAAAGAAATCACCAATTCCCTCCGTAAACTTTTATCATGATTATGGCGAAGTGCTCAATCTGCTATAGCGAGAGGGGGAAAAACGACCAGAACAGTGTGGACAAATGCGACAATGTGGACGATAGATGTCACCGTGAACGAAGATACAGTATTTTCAAACTTGTCTATTACGATTATTTTTCACCTTCGTAATGGCGGACGTCATTTCCACTTATATTAATGACCAAACCGAGCAAAATGGCAAAGTTTGAAAACGATCGGATAAGAACCCAAACTTCGTCACACGACAAAATCGATTTCAAACTAAGACAAGGTTAGTAATTAGTCACCATATCCAAATATCCAATGTCCAAAAACAATATGGATGACTTCTAAGTAAGTAGAGATTTAATATAAGACCTTAAAATATCAATGAAATATATCATTCTTACCACAAATACAAACAGTCGAATTTTAACAATAAGACTGTTGTATGCTCGCTTCATTCACGTAATTCGCGACGGGTAATTTCTCCGGCGTGGAAATGGCTCAAGAGTGTACAAAGAAAGTCCTCGAAGGCTGTTTCTGTTGCAGCCGCCGCAACGTGGGCGGACCAGATCGAGTGTTAGTGACGTCATTGTTGCGCAACATCTCTTCAATGCCAACCCGTTTCTCGGCGAACGGCACGCGCACTCTCAGCCGCCTACTACTGGTAAACCACGCCAGAGTAGCGTTCGAAAGTTACCACTGACGACACACATTATCCACTACTACATACATACATACATATATCGATCGATGCGGCCATATTTTCACGCGCCGGGTGTCCTCTCTCGAAATTATCATCGAGATACCATCCGTGCAAAAAAATATCGCATCGTTTGGCTTGCTCAATCTGCAGACCCAAATCGAGAGAAACTCGCGTGTGGAGAGGTAAAGTTTAAAAAATACCGAATGATTCAGTGCTCTTTGGAATACATATGCACATGTGTATATTTAAAGCCAAAGTGAGAGTGGAAACCTTGTCGAGAAAATGAATCATGTTATGAAAGGTCAGGAATTCAACCGTTCAAATTTGAAATCGCTTTCTTTATTATACACGTTAAAGCTTTTGTAACAATCTTTACATACTGTAAATCACATACCTACTGAAAATTCAGTTGAATTATTATCATCCTCACCGTGCAAAACTTGACTGACCAATTTACACGCAGACGTCAAAATGCATTGTATATTGTCATCAAAAAAATATTCCTAAAAATATTATAAAAACTATTTTGAGCTTCTTAATAAATTCATTACATTAATATGGTTAGAAATAATTGATCAAATCTTTGTAAATTTTCATATATAAAAAGTAGATTTTTTTAAGCCAATTGTTGTGGTTAAGGTCATCTAAGGAACAAAAGGAAAAGATAGATTTATTATTAACTGAGTAATTGAAAAAATTCAAACACTGATTTTATCGTTCTCAATCCCCGTCTAAATGGTGAATAGCAGTTTGAAAAATATGTACATATTTACTAAATGATATCAAATTTATATGAATTATAAATAGATTTTCGAGCATTTTTCCTATTATGCTGTACACTGACATTAATATCAGATAATACTACAAATAAAACATAAAAGAAAATGATTACGGGATCAAAAGCGTTTAAAATATATACATAGATATATAAGATTTATTGTGATCATAGTTTATTTACAGTAAAGATCATTTGAAAATCAAATAAAAATGAAAATAATTCAATTCAAACCACATAGAAAAATTAAATTTAAATAAAATGGCTATCCCATCGTTATCATGCTTCTCATTCTTATCTAAAGGAACAATACACGATATGTTTCTGCTTGAGTTTGCTTTTTTAGCAATGTTTAGGCCGACGGACATTTGACCGATTGTGTATCGAAATTACTCAAAACTCACTGAAAACAGATGCATTATTCAGAAATTACCTCTTTCCCACAAAAAATTCGATATTTTTTGATAAATTTAAACAATTTAAAATTTCATTCGGCCAAATTGCCATCGACCCATTGTCTAACCATGTTTTTGGCATGATATATTCAATCTGCACCGACTTCACTACATTCTTAGTGAATAAACCACGAGACAAGTTGATAAGGAAGATGAAAAATCGTAAAATCCCATATATGGCAATCTAAAAATAAGTATAGAAATAAAAAAACATGTCCTTGAAGATCTAAACACGGATAAATTCAGAAAGTCAATTCAAATAGCGATCAATAGACAGACTTTAGGCAGGTGGTCGCCATTTTTATTCAATATGACAAGGTAACTTTAAGCAGAATATTACGTAAACTCGTTAACCATCAATATGGCTTCCTTATCAACTGCTGCAATATCTATGAATCACCCCATTGAAATATAGTTTATACGACAGGCTTTGCGTAATTGTGCTCGATTCACTCAACAGAGGAAATATCAGAAGGTCGATTCGGATCTTCATGAAGGGCAATCATTGCTTTGCGTCCGCCAGGAAGTGCACTCCTACTCGAACATGGCGGAGATACGATCTTTGCCGCCGCAACTGCATCCAACATCCACGAATGTGCGTTGCCCTCTCGCAGATCGTTAGATACGAGTTAATTATACACGATGCGGCGAGATGCGTGGCCATTGCTTATAAATAACGTCGATACACTACGGCCGTCCCTCGAACGAAGGTTACGTTTACTATTTTTACCATCTGATTCAATGGATATTCCAACAAATAATGAGCTTTTTGATATATGTAGGTCCATCTGTAGATTCAAAAGTTTGGATGGTCCCTTAATCAGAAAGTTTTAAACCCAACTTTAAGTTTAAAAGCTCTATCCTAAAGCGAATGTTTAATGTCATGAAATAATCACGCCGTTCTATTGGATGTTCAAAGAATTATAAAGAACAAAACGTAGCATCTCCGAGAAGTATAGTTAATTAGGCGTCTTGCGGTTACGGTAATACATAGATCGCGATATCGACTCATTGTGTAACACGAGCGTAATAACCTGCCAACCTCCGTGTAACTGTTAATCGTAATAACCCACGGTAACGGATGAATCCTCCTATCGAAGCAAAATAACCATAAAGACCGTATGAATAATAATTATTAATAATAAAATATGTATACGCTATTGAATAATAATAGGGCTCTTTGAATAATTGCTTCGCACCGATGCACAGTGTGGCCGTTTGCTGATCTGTTTGCTGATCGATTTTAATATTTTCCGAAAAACTATTGTATTATATTGTTGAATATCTATAATTTGATGTGCCTTTAATACAATTTTATTTAGTCAAGTCAAACTTGATCAAACTTTTGACTCGGGACATCCAACGAATACGTATGTACACACATCGATTTGTACTCGGTGCGTTTGTGACTTCTATATTGGAGTTCATTTGTGATCTAATCGAAAAGTTTTTTTATAAATTTTTGATTGAATACTCAAAAAGATCTGATCTGAAAAAGATGCTAAATTAAAATTTTACCAAAAATGCAATTACTTTTTTAATTTTTGATAAGAATATCCCCTTCCGAGTTTGATGTTTTTTGTAAAACTTAAAAATTTCACGACGGTTTTTAAAGTAGACCTATGCTCGACTCTGCCATGATTTTAATCGATTTTTAAATTTAAACTATTCAACTACAAAAAACTGCAAAAGATTGCATTTTTTTAAGTTAGTTCAGTTAAGCTTGTATTTTTATTTTGCCAATTGCTACACCGCAATTTTTCTGGTATATTTTTCCAACTGATTATTAATTTCAATAATAATTAAGTATATGTACATATATATAAATCAATCGTATATGTAGTTTTCATCCAGCAGTGAATGGCGAGTTGCTGTAGATGATGATGATATATATGCATATATGTATATAGGTACCCGAAGATGATAAACTTTTTTTAATTTTTACAAGCTTTTTTTTTATATATGCCGACTTATTTATTTCCGCTTCTTTTTAGAGGTTTGATCCACAACTATTCCTTTTTATTACATAATTGATGATATTCAATATTTCCGCGCGAATGAGCGGCAATTTTCTTCATAGAAGCATTCCAAATCAACAGTTAAAATTGACTATTGCGAATTGCGAAAATTGTTCGATTTAATGGTTTCATACAAAACATTGCATTCACACATAAACGCAATAGATTCTCATATATGCATGTACATATGTACGTTTTATGTTGTAAGAGTCGTAAGCGTCAACAGAGATGACTTTGCCTTTGAAATACATACATATGTATATGTATACATTCAGGCATGTACAAAAAAAAAGATCACAGCAGCCGAGCGAAGTGCATCGTTGAAATAAATCATCCGTATGTAGAGCGAGCTGTTGAAAAGCCAATTTAACCCAAGTTACATCGCCTCGAGGTCTGGATCATGGCTCACTGACATGATCTAATGCTCGCGTTGGCTTACGTGTGTGTATTTAATTTCATAATGGTTAAATTGCGGTTCAATAATTGCAGGATGCTCATCTCTTTCTCTGTCGACAACGCTAATAAAAGAAATAAGAAAAAAGCTATAAAAAACAAACATCTTTCCACTGACGGCAATGAAAATTGAATATACGACTATACCTACCTGTGAACCTCTCGGTATTGCGCAACAGTGACCAAAATTGGTCATTGATTGGACGAACGAGTCACGAAGCATCGAAGGTACAATGTCATAGGTCAGAGACGACAATCTTCGAAGCTCAAACGTTGGCTCGGGATGAGATTTGCAACGTTGAAATCTCGGCATATGCAGTGGTGTGCAAAAGCTTCCAAACAAAACACTTTTTTATATACCACATATCACTGAAATAAACACAGTTTTTATATTATTTAAAAAAATAAATTTTACCATGATGCCATTACGGATTGCCCCTGAGCAACCGTATGATATTAAACATGTACATATATAAATTCATAGATTATAAATTAGAAATCAGTAGTGACAAATAGTAATTTGATGAGGAACCATTTCAACAATGAAATCAGATAAATTGGCAAACTCTGATAGGAAATGATCGACTTCGAGTCACAAATATCTTAGTCTGACCAGCAGCACTGCAGATATACTCCGAATAAATTCTTTTCAATCGATGTCAACCTTTTCAACCCGGGAAGCTCTCAGTGGTTAGCATTAACGCAATCACTGAGCTATATCTGGCTTTTATACATAAATATATAAGTACATCTAAGCTAGATTAGATTAGGTTAAGAATTAAAACGAAACTTTTCATAGCATATGTATAAATAAATAAAAATATTTATTTATCTTTTAATAATTTTCAGTATTTATACAATATGCATGTTTACTATGAACTTCGAAAGAATATTTTCATGAGTTAGAAAAGCTGTCATTGGATAGCATTTAGAAAACCTAGTGCCAAAATACTATGACTACTTATTAAATATTCAAATATTGTTATTATTTTACGAACATTAAATTTACAGGCGTCCCTCATTTTACGACTAAATTAGTCAATTAACATATTTTTCATTTATTCCGAGTTATCTTGATTACTCTTTTTTTAATTTCTTACATATTTACAGAACTTGAAAATACAACAAGTGAAAATTAAACAAAAAGTTTATCCAGAAAATAAAAATTTATCTATGATTAAAAGATGAAATATTAGTTTGATATGATTAGACCAGCTGAAAAGATAATAAAAATGAATTGATATCCACAATTTATGAACTTCTGGTTGAAATAATGTAAGGGTATACATAGATATTTTCGTGACTGTGTAAAATTACACCGGAAAGTCCATCTACGGGGTGGATGCATTTCGTTTATTGTATTGCAGCTGCACAGCACGTAAGCTCACGACTTGTCTGTAAGTTTCGAGCTTATTTAAACGTCGAATCTGCGCAATATACTTACCTAGGCAAGTTCACGATCCAAAGGTACACAAGGCGTAAATTGAAAGCTTTCTGTGTGTTGCGTGTATTCATCTCGGCACATATCTGATTGGGAAATGCATAAAGTATTACGTTTTTTTAATGCATTCGTTTAAAAGGCTCGTCTAGTACGCGCTTAGATAATATCCGATTCACGTGATCGTTGCTAGAAAACGCGGTATGTAAATTTGACGACTATAAAAAGGCAACGGATTATGCAAGTCGTCGGTGCAACTGGCGCTAAAACTCAATGGTAATGCGTTTCAATGATCGCGGAAAACGAACGCAATTTCCCTTTTTTTCTCGTTTTTATATAATTTAATTTAGGGATTACGGATTGTCGTGAGGCTATAAAAATGTTATATATTATAATGTAATTGGAAAACAAACATCATTACGGTGCATTTAGAATAAAAATAGCTATGCTCCTTAGAACGAATCATTTGCGCATTAGAACAAAAGAAATTACGTATTAAATATATATAAAAAACATGAAATGATAAATGGTGCTTGGCAGAAAGGCAAGAATATGGTGCTTGGTCATTATAACGCTCGTGAATCGAAAGTCGTGACCGTGAATATATGCTAGATGCGCATATAGAATGCGTTAATGCGCATTTTATTCATTTTAGGTAGCTTTATATTTTTCTATTTAAAAAAAAACTTATCAAATTGCCCGCATTTGATATAAAAATGCTTACCTAATGAAAACAATAGATTTGGAGTTTTTCAAATGAAAAATTAATAGGCTTTAGTCTTATTTCTTGTTTTATTTTTTTAAGTGTACACATTTTATATTAAAGAAACTTTAAAGAATATAATTTTTTTATGTATTCTTTTGTGTTATAATTTAATCATTTTTTTTTCTTTTTTTGTTTTTCCTTTAATTATTAAATAATGTAATATATTTTCAAATTTTTAAATTCTCATTTATATTTTTAAATAATCTAATACATAATTTCGAAAGAGACTTTGTATGTAAGTACATATATATGTACATATCTTTGGTTGCGAATTTCGTAAACAAGTCAAAACTGCTATGACGACGAGTCGATTTTATTTTTCGATTCAAATAAATTTAATAAAAAAACAAATTAATGTTTACGCTGTTTATATTAGAAACACTGAGCGAAGCCGGGTAAAACAACTAGTATTTTATATTTTTAAATTCACACATATTTTATGAAATGCTTACGATAAATGCGGATTTGTTTTATTAAATGCGCATTCAAATTGCCCCCTTATGCATATGTACATAATTGTTTTTTTTTTTATAAAAATATGAAATACCTGGTAGATCTACATATGCACATAGGTAGATCGGAATCCACTGACTTACTCAAGTATTAAGTTGGTTCCATATCAAAAATTCATCCCACCTACCTAATTATTATCCCTTTCAGTAGACTAAGCACACCCACTTGATTTGTTGAGATGGTTCTCGACAAAAAAAATCTTCACCATAAAAGAGACCAACCGTCTATTTTTTAACGTATGCATTCCGTACAGTAGTCAATGTACATATGTATAACCGCTATATACGTTCCTTCTGATGATGCAGATGTTTATGTAAATATTTCACTTGTACATACAATGTTAAGGTCGGCAAGCGATGAAAGTCTTCTCTACGAATCGACCATTGAATGGGTCAGTTTTCTCAAAACCCACGTTATATTTATTCGAAGTAGTTAGAAAAAACACACATATTTATATTGGTTATAATCGATTGTACAAATATGGAGTGTAATAGCGTTGAAGAAGCGTTCCAGCGAAAGTGTTGAACGGTTTCGTCGTCGTTGACGAATGCGTGGTCGATAATGGCCATCGTCAGCTCGCAGCCATTCCTCGACATCCACCGGCGAGTACCGCTAGCCGAAATCAAGTCGACCAAGATTGCCCGAGGCTGTCGTCGCCACCTTTTACCGTTACGGATTGTTGTTTGCGAAATTCAGCGGTTACCAAAAGCGACTTTCGAACCGAAAATAGAAAAATAAAACAACAAATTATCAATCTATTATAAAAATAAACAAACCAAATCTATTATATTATATACATACATATGTATGTATATAGCATATTATACTCACATAAGGTATTGCGTTACCATAGCCATAACAAAACAGGTGTCGTGTAATCAAGCTTCATAATAATAATAATACAATAACATTACGCAATTTACAGTGGTCAAATTATAATCTCGCTGTAGTTTAACATCTCAATCTACATTAGCAATTAGCACTTGCCGCACTGTGATAGATAGTGAGTGACCAGGACTTATATTATTTTTCTCTAAATACATATACTGAATTCAGTATCTTCATATGTTATGTATTCCTCATCAAAACCTCTATGATTCGAATTATGCCATAAATAAATAAAAAAATTGCTCAATATCAACAGAAATAATTATTTTTGCGTGAACCCCTTGTATACGTGCCGCACAAATGAGAAAGAGAGGGCGAATTCAGTACGCGCCGCGCTTAGTGGTCAATATAAGAATGATATCTGCCTTAGAATGACGTCTCTGCTTCAACCGTCATTTTTTTGCTCTTATTTTATATTATTCGACCGTCATTTAATCACGGAAAATGATTTTTATAGCCAACTGCAACAACTAACCTCGCAAATTTAGCATTATTTTAACTTAAAACACACATTTTTAACTGGACGTTTGGAGTCCAGCACAGTGGCACAGATATTCGCAAATGAAGTTTAATCTAATGTAAAGGTATTCAATCATATAGAGATTTATTGGCAGACGTATCAGAAATTTGTCATAGCAAGATTTGTTACGACAGGCAAAGACAGTAACGACGAGTAACAAATATCTCATCTTCCTTTCTGAGCATCTTTCATAAGACAAAAAAATATTTTGCCACGTGTGATTTTGACAGCATATAGACAGAACACTATTCGTCTGCTACATCGTTTAAAATAATTGTAGATATTATTTTGAGTCCTTGAATGATAACAATAAATACGACCGGGATCGCCTTACAAATTGTGTTACGAATAAGTATTCGATTATTTATTGATTTTTCTTTAAATCTTTACTTGATTAGTCACCTTAAAGACGGTACGCAATCTATACAATTATGCAGGTTCATGAATTTACATAAAATCCAGCCCTAGGTTTGTCGAATGATGAACTAGAGTAGTAAATCTTATGGCGATATACATACATACTTTTCCTTTATTATATAGTTTGTTTCGAATGAACGAGCCTGCCGTTTAAATGTGAAAAAGGAGACCACATATGAATGGTTACTATAATTACTATTCAAATGTAATGATAAAAAGATATACGCCTTGAACTTTCTTCAAGCATTTTCATGAACTCTCCGACTGTTGCCAAATTTTGCTACGCATTCTCCACTTATTGAATAAGCTCTGCGCCAAGTTAAGCTGCCATTTGTTCGGCTATCTATTAATAACATCAAAATGTTGACAATCGCTGATTCGCATATTAAGCATGCGAATTTTCCTAAAAAAATACATGACGACGCCGTATAGACCGGATGCGACGAGCATCGTCTGCTTTTACGGAGCATTGCACTACCGATTGAGCTACTCTTCCATAATTGACAGAAAGATTATTAAGCGAATACTCAAATGCATAATGATGAATTAACAATAACGAAATTTTAACGGGATAACGGCCAAGCATCGCACAACGTTATTACACCAACCATTTTAATACACATCTTCACTTGTTGTGAACTTTTGAAACCGTACAAAATTTTCTCATAGGTTTTGTCGATTGTTCGACCGGGTCGAATATTAAAAATAAACGCACTAAACAGTGTATAATTAATATAAGGCACACAAGACAACCGTTGTTCAAAAATGAGGTATCGTCGTTAGCATTGTCGGTTTACGAGCATTCTGATGAGATTCCAAATTGAATTCTCCACTGGTGAAAATCTGATGTATCATTCTCCGATTGGTTTTGATTTGCAGGTAGCGACCCAATCCCAGCACGGGATCGGATTAGGAATAAAACGAGAAGTATTCTTTCTAAATTTAGAAGACGGATATTTTGGATGCCAAGTTAACGACTCGACAGAAGTTCTACAACTGTACGAGCTGTCAAAACTGTGCGACGGCGTCCAAGACTGCTTCAAGGGCTCCGATGAACTGAGAAAAGAGCTCAAATGCACAGGTAAGCCCTTATTCAATCATACCATACATAAAATAGATCAATGGTCAGCATGTAATGCTTTCAATTATGTGGTCTATCCCATATGCTGCTGGCCAGACTTTGGATACGTGACTTCAAGATCGATCTTTTCCTATAAAAGTTTTTAACTTCAGCTGATTTAAACAAATTGGCAACCCTGTCCCATCCCTTTCAAAAAAAAAAATCGGGCTATTCAGCATCTTGATTTTCGCTGATTAAAAAAATACTGCAAAAATTTGTTCATAGTCTCTGTGGCTGTTTATTTGTTTGACCATAGATGTCGTGTTTAATAAATAGGATTACACCTATTAAAATACTTAATAAATAATTATTTATCTGTATTGCACACTCGTCGCGTTGGAGCAATATGTTATGCATAATTGATAATAAATAAATAAAATAAAATAAAAACACACCTTGAACTATCCATATTTGAAACTACTCACTTCAAACGTAGAATTGCCTTTCAGCAGTGTTCGCTTTACAAATATTAAATTATAATTTATTTTACCATCATTTTCGCTAATATATGCATTTACCTTGTAAAATCATCAGCATATAAGGCTTTAGAGTGGTCACGGGTTCGAGGCCCACTGGTTACTGCTGGCCAGACCTTGGTTTGTAGTTCCAGGTCGATCGTTTCCTATCAGAGTTGGCCAATTTCTCTGATTTTCATTGAAACGGTTCCTGCAAAATTTCCATCCCCTTTCCTATCTCTCTCGCAAATCTGGAGTTGTTCAGCGTCTCTGAGACTCGCCAGTTTGTATAAGAATGCTGCAAAAGTAACTCCATAGATGTATCTGCGAATGATGATCATATACATTCGTATTGTGCTTGTATTGATCGTATTGTGCTTGTATTGATCGTATTGTATAAACTGCTTGTATTGATCGTATTGCATAAAATGTCGTGTATAATGTAAAAATATATAATAATTATGTATTTATATATGTATAATTTGTTGTTTCTTGATTTATATAGTACACTTGTCGCATTAGAGCGATCTATAGGACGAGTGTACACGATTGATTGAATAAATAAAATAAAATATCAAATTTAACGATGATTAAATTACAGATGACTGTACGAAGGAAGATGGCACTGAATGCACGAACGGTGTGTGTCTGAACGGAGTTTGTCACTGCAACGACGGCTTCGGAGGATGCAACTGTCAAGAGCACGGTTCGTTTCCCACCATTTTTATTATCATTATATGTTAGTGTTAAATCCCATCCGTCGTTCGTTTGTGATAAGTTGATTTTCGATTCGCAGATACTAACGAGTGCAAGTCACGTCCGTGCGATGTATTCGCGCACTGCACGAACACAGTCGGCAGCTTTCAGTGCACGTGTTTTCCTGGATACGTCGGAAACGGATATAAGTGCGAAGGTAAGCTGGCTAATGATGATGATTCATATTGTGGTGATGAATTGTGTATATTCGTATTTAAAAAAAAATTGTCGTTCTTAGATATAAATGAGTGCGAAGATCCGACGATAAAGTCTAGGTGCGTGAGGAACGCCGAGTGCTGTAATCTACCGGCTCACTTTATATGTAAATGTAATCATGGATTTGAAGGCGACGGTGAAGTGGAATGTAGAGGTAATGTATTACTATAATTTTAGATCTCGGAAAATGTGATGTTAGAAGTTAGCTATATTGCTTTGATTATATACACGCTGATAAAACTGTACAAGTGAAATCAACTGTAATGAAATATGCTATGTACATACAATGCTTCCAAATATCAGTGCGGCGAATTGAATGAAAAGTTTCATCCAAAAACGAATCAGTTTCATGAAGTGAATACTATATTCAATTAATGATACTAAAATTGACGGAGTAGCAAACTCAAAGTTTGATACCCTTTCTTATAATCTTTAAAATTCGGATCAAAAGACTTATTATTCTTAAACTTTTATTTAATGAATTGAAAAAAATACGAGTAACTGCGATGTCAACTCGTGTACATACATATATTGCAATATTTATTGCAAAATATTGGATAAAAATGGAAAATTTCTTACTTTTCCTCAAAAACAAAGGAATAGATTTTCTGATAAATTTGAAGCTCAGATTATTTGAAGTCTTACCTTCAGTGAAGTCACTATTTTTATCTTCTTGAGATTTTTTTCCCAACACAGAGTTTATCTGTAATGTGTATAACAAACATTCTACTTATTGGCATAATTTAATATAAAAATTTGAGTGAAAAAAGTAACTTTTACGGTAGAAAAGCCGCGTTTGGATAGCTAGCTCTCATCACTTCGATCTGACACAAGATTCTGGTGAATTTTTTAATGATTTAGTTGACGATTAAGCTTTTCTTGTTTAATGTCGGGGACATTATGTAGCATCAATGTTAGCTAACCCCCGTATTTCGGTAAAATATCAAAGCGATCTAAATAGTGGAAGTAGTTCAAAATCAGATCACAAATTTTTGACGGGCAGAAATGTCACTCAACTAACAGAGTGAAGCTAATCAAAAGCTTGTAATAAATAAATAATCAGTCAAATAAAGTAAAAAACATTGACACAAAAAACATAAGATTTTGTAACTTTGTATTCCTATAATTCAAAAATTGATTTCATTAAATTAACATTATTTTTCCATGATTGTAGACATTAACGAATGTCTTCATCCGGACGCTTGCGGTCAAAACGCAATATGCACCAACTTTCCCGGCAATTACACATGCAGTTGCGGGGAAGGCTTCACCGGAAATCCATACGATGCCGTAAGTGCATTTCCATCATTGAATTCCAACATTTTGATATTATTAATCTAACAATTTCATACGGATAGTGCGTGGATGTGAACGAGTGTGAAGCTGGAGCCGGATGCGGTCCAGGAGCCATCTGCAGCAACGAGATCGGAGGCAGACGATGCGAATGTCCACCAGGTTTTGCTGGAGAGCCATACACCACTGGCTGTGTCGACGTGAATGAGTGTACCCAGAGGAACTCCTGCGGCAGGGATGCCCTCTGTACCAACATGCCCGGCACATACAGATGCGAATGTCCTCCAGGATTCCGCGGAGACCCAAATGTCGGCTGCTCAGGTATAGTCTTAGAGAGAGTAGGTTAGGCAAAAGTTATAAAAACAAAATGGCGGTAAGATATGCGTAAATGTCGAGTTTGATTTGATTTGAGTTTTGGAGATCCAGATTAATCATCCATAATACGTTCCGTATTAACCCTTTAACCACTCCTCTCCATCGATTTAACACGTTTTAATTGAAATTTTTGCACCCGCTTGTTTTGTGTTGTTGGTCCGCTTTCCATTTTAATACATAATCCAGTAATAATTTGCTAGATATTAACGAATGCGAGTCGAGTCCGTGTAGCGGTGTGGCGCAATGCCGCAACAACAACGGCAGCTACTCCTGTGAATGTCCTGAGGGTTACTCCGACTCCAGCAGCGACGATCACAACCTAGAATGCGTCGACGTGAACGAATGTGGACGATCAGACTCCTGCGGACAGAATGCCAAATGCATCAACGTTCCCGGCTCTTTCAAGTGCATTTGCCCGCAAGGATTCACTGGACAAGGACATCAACTCTGCGAAAGTGTGTCTCTTCATATATTATCCCTATACTATTTTTTTTTTCAAAATTTAAATTTTTGTACATATTTTTGTTTTCTTAATCGCAGTAGTACAGTAGTATGTTCTTTAACTCCGAAATTATCGTTCTTAGAGAGGTGCGTGGCGATTCTCATTCGTGCAATTGCGATCAATTGCACGCTGGCCTTGAACTAGGTCAAGGTCGTATTTTACACGCGATCATTTACAAACTTGAAGGAAATCTTTTAATCATCTTCTGGAGGATTAGTTCCAAGGTCAACGAACCTTAAAACTTGCACGCTCAAAATTTTTATGATTTTATTGAAGCCAGCTATTAGTTTTCGGCACTGTGACAGTAGCCCAGTTTTCTTAACGATTCACCTTTAATTATTTAATGGAAAGTTATAAGTAGATGAAAAAAAGTTACCTCAATCACGCGACACGAGAATCACCAACGCCAAAGTAGTACAGTTAACCGTGTGATTTAAAAACAAAACAAAAACGAACGCACTCATTCTCAAGTCACTAACAGTAATAGTAACAAAGGAAGCGATCGCCAAAAGTGCATTATCTGGTGCACGTCAACCACAACAAAATGCGTTGCTTATCTCGTTGCAGATGTAAACGAATGCGCAGACAATCCTTGTGGACCAAACGCCGTGTGCGTTGACACACCCGGAAGTTTTACATGCACTTGCAAAGAAGAATACACGGGAGATCCGTTCAGAGGATGCGTGGACGTGAACGAATGCGACGTCTTAGAAAAACCTTGTGGCACCCATGCAATTTGCGAAAATGCAGCGCCAGGATACAATTGCATATGTCCGCAGGGATACTCAGCTAAACCAGATGCCCAAGTTGCTTGCGAACAGGTAAAATTTTGCCTTTAAGGCACTTTATCAGCTATTTTCTTTTTGATTAGATTTTCATGAAAATTGGATTAACATTTAGGTCGATGTCAATATTTTGTGCAAATCCAACTTCGACTGTACCAACAATGCTGAATGTATAGAGAATCAATGCTTTTGCAAAGACGGATTCGTGCCTAAGGGCTCGATCTGTGTGGACGTGGATGAATGTGGTGACAAGCCCCTGTTGTGTGGTGAGAATTCTGTATGCACTAACACCCCTGGTGGCTTCCGATGCGACTGTGTCTCCGGCTACGTGGGTGCACCACCCAGAATCGGTTGCAAGGCCCCTTGTGATGATGTAAAATGCGGCCAACATGCATTCTGCAAACCCGACGGACAAGAAGCCTACTGCATCTGCGAGGAAGGTTGGACTTTCAACCCTAGTGACATCGCTGCTGGGTGCATCGACGTCAACGAATGCGACAAAGTTAACGGTCCATCTGGAAGATGCGGTCTGAACGCTCTCTGCACTAACGTGCCTGGAAATTTTTTATGCCAATGTCCAGCCGGTTACTCTGGCGACCCATTCAAAGGATGCGCCGACGTCAACGAGTGCTCCAAATCTAACGCTTGTGGTGTCGGTGCTGAATGTATCAACACTCCAGGATCTTACACCTGCCAGTGTCCTGAAGGATCTTTACCCGATCCAGATCCAACTGTAAAATGTGTTGGAATCGTCACATGCAAAGCCAACACCGATTGTCCTGGAAATGCCGTATGCGATCAATACAAGAGATGCTTATGTCCTGAGCCCAACATTGGAAACGATTGTAGACGTAAGCATTTTTCTTGTCAAGTCAATTTTTTTTACTAACGAACTACAGATTTTTAATTTAAAATTATTTTTGCAGATCCTTGTGAAAACGTCCATTGTGGTCCCAACTCCCACTGTATGCTCATCAACAACATTGCTCAATGCTTCTGTAGTAATGGTTATACTGGAAGCACTAGTGTAACAGCTGGTTGTACAGATATAAACGAATGTGCAGCTAATCCTTGTCCACCTGGAGCTATCTGCAACAATATACCTGGAAGCTATTCCTGTGAGTGTCCCGGAGGAATCAAAGGAGATCCCTATAGAGAAGGCTGTCCCAAATCTGATATACAAACTCAATGCGGTGTCGAGTCTCCATGTCCTGCAGGAGAGCAATGCGTCAACGACAATGGAAATAATGTGTGCATTTGCCTTCAAGGATATATAAGAAATCAAGATACTGGAAAGTGTAGGGACGTCAACGAATGTATAGAATCGAGAGATAAAACGGTATGTGGAGTGAACTCCTTGTGTAAAAATTTACCAGGAAGTTACGAATGCAAGTGTCCGCCTGGATTTAGTGGAAATCCTTATTCGATATGCGAAGAATGCAACAGTACCGAGTGTAACTGCCAACTCCCTTACAAAATCGTCAATGGAAATTGCGTATTATCCGGATGTTCCAATGGTGAGAAATGTCCCAATGGTGCTGAATGCATCCAAATATCCACAGGTGTCAACTATTGCGCTTGTCCCAAAGGTTATCACACTCTCGAAGACAGCTCTTGTCAAGGTGCTTATTTGAATCGTTGAATATTTTCGACCAAACTGTTTACCAGAAACAAATGATAAATTTATTTATTTTCAGATGTCAACGAATGCACTCTGGGTCAGCAAGTCTGCGGCTATGGAGCTGAGTGCATCAATAAATTGGGCACGTACGAGTGCATATGCCCGACCGGTTACAGTGGAGATCCGTACAATGGACTTTGCGCACCAGCCCAAAAGAAATGCGTACACGACGGCGACTGCACCTCAAACGAAAAATGCGTACAACCAGGCGAATGCGTCTGTCCACCACCTTTCTTTTTGGACATATCTGATGGACAACGGTGCAAAAGTCCATGCGAAAGATTCCCATGCGGTATCAATGCAAAATGCACACCTAGCGATCCACCAAAGTGCATGTGTGCCGCGGGCTACGAAGGAGATCCACTCCTGGGATGCATGGATAAGGACGAATGTGCAGACGCTCCATGTGCTTATGGAGCTCATTGCATCAACGTCAGAGGAGGATACGAATGTGTTTGTCCTAAAGGAATGAGTGGAGATCCTTATAAAACAGAATGTAAGTTCAAAACAATAAAACGTCTTCTTAAGCAACTACATACATATGTATGTACTACATATACTAATTTTGTTTTACTCTTCATTTACAGGTATTATATCAACTGCTACATCCAAAAGAGAATGCCTTTCGAATCAAGATTGCTCAGATGCGCTAACATGCGTTGAAGGTGCTTGTATAAGTCCTTGCGGTAGTTTATCTTGTGGAGCCAACGCCTATTGCGAACCCTCCAAGCATGCAGCTTGGTGTCGCTGTACAGTAGGATTCACAGAATCGCCAAGCGGTGAATGCTTGTCATGTAAGTATTAAATCATTAATAGAAAAATGTGGGACGTTGTATGAAATCTAACCAAATATTAATAGATTAACTGATATATGTAGAGGAACGAATAAAAATAATGAAATAGTTTGTGACTTTAATGTAGATGAATGTTACTCAGATAAAAATTATATCTAGCATATGATCTAAATATAATATAGAGGTTTTCATTAATGTTTAATGTATATTTCTAGTGTGCGATACTTTCATGTGCGCAGAAGACGCTAAGTGCATTGTCACCAATGAAGGGCCCACATGTAAATGCCTCAACGGATTCTCTGGAAATCCATTCCCAGGTGGATCTTGTGAACCAGACGTGTGCTCGATTGCCGTGACTTGCAAATCCCCCAAAGTTTGCATTGGAGGAAGGTGTAAAGAGCGTTGTGAAGGTGTCATATGTGGCATCGGTGCAACGTGCGACATGAACACAAACAAATGTGTTTGCGATTTCTCATTTGTGGGAAATCCCGATTTATTATGCATGCCTCGTAAGTGTATACAATACCATTTTGCTATGGGCTATAAATTTTTAAATATAATTTTAACATAAAATTTATTTTTTAGCATTTACACGACCGGAATGTTCGCCTAACTGTGGCGAGAATGCACATTGCGAATACAATAAAATCAACCAGTGTATTTGCAATGAAGGCACAATCGGAAATCCATATGATGGTTGCGTCAGGAAGGAATTGATTAAATGTACTCCGACTTCTTGTGGTCGAGGAGCACTGTGTCAGAACGGGCCCAAAAATATCGAATGCTCTTGTCCTCCAGGCTATTTAGGCAATCCTTACGTCCATTGTCAAGACATAAATGAATGCAACGAAAATGCTTGTGGAGAAAACGCAGCTTGCATCAATACCCTTGGAAGCTACGATTGTCAATGTAAGAGCGGCTTCGCTGGAAACCCCTTCATCATATGTTTACCACTCCAAAAAGCACAATGTGAAGATCCTCAAACTTGCAAATGTAGTAGAGACGTTCCATGTCCGTCTGGATTCTCGTGTAAAAATGGAAAATGTAAAAACACGTGCGAAAATGTACGATGCGGACCAAGGGCCACGTGCGAAAATGGAAAGTGCGTGTGTCCAACAGGATTCGTAGGAAATCCTTCTGATCTGATAAAAGGCTGCACCCTTAAAGAGAAGTGTTATTACGATGGTGATTGTAACGATGGCGAAATATGCTTCCAAATAGCTAAAGGATTCCGCAAATGCGTAGACGCTTGCAGTAAGATTCAATGCGGACCCAATGCACTATGCGTAGGACATAATCATAGATCCCTGTGTATATGCGCTGATGGATACAAAGGAAATCCAAGCGATTTATCCATCGGATGCCAACCCGAACAAAAAGTGATCAATCCACCGCCAGGTTCGTGTGGCACCGATAAAGATTGCGATAAAGGAGATGCTTGTGTACTCTTAGAAGATGGTTCAAAGTCTTGTCTTAGTGCGTGCCAAAAAGTTGTTTGTAGCCAAAATGAATTGTGCCGTGTAGACCTGAATGGATATCCTGTATGTAGCTGCAAGGATGGGTATGTCTGGAATCCGGTGACATCAATATGCGATCAACCATCAACCCCAGATTGCTCCAGTGATAATGACTGCTCCCAATCAGCAGCTTGCAGACCTGATCCATTGAACGTACTCAAGTGTACTCAAGTCTGCTCCGAATTCACATGTCCAGAAAATTCAGAATGCGTAACAGCAAATCATATAGGAAAATGTCAATGCTTGTCCGGCTTCACGGGTAACCCTGAAGATAGAAATGGTTGCGTCCAAATATCCAAAAATCAATGCTCGACTGATTCCCAGTGCTCAGAATCTGATATTTGTCGAAGTGATCAAGATACACTCAAGTGTCAACCAGCTTGCAAGTTCATCACTTGCGGCCCTCAGGCAATCTGCGTGACGAACAACCACGCAGCAAGATGTCAATGCCCTCCTGGTTCTTACGCTGGAGATCCTAATGATTTGAAAGATGGATGCAAACTAGTTCCTTGCGTATATAACATCGATTGTCCACCTAGTCAACTGTGCAACCGCTTAACTCACACATGCTATAACGTATGTGATGAAGATGCCTGCGGTGAAAATGCCGTTTGCATAGCGGAAAATCAAAAATCAACATGCCAATGTCCACCTGGATACAGACCCAACCCTATTCCAGATGTAGAATGCGTCGCAACAGAAGTGTGCAATCCTAGTCCATGTCATCCATCTGCAGTATGCGAATCAGCATCTACCGGTTTCATTTGCAAATGTCCAGCCGGTCAAATTGGAGATCCTGTTACAGACGGATGCAGACCGGAAGGTAACTGTCCCAATGGAGACCGTGACTGTCCATCTCAATCGATATGCCAATTTGGAAAATGTATAAATCCTTGCGTGGGCGCCTGCAACGGCAACGCAATTTGCACAGTGCAAAATAGAAAACCAGTATGCGCTTGTCCATTGAAATTCCAATTGGATCTCGACAAGAAAGGTTGCGTGAGAACTATATCATCATGCAAAAATGATTTGGAATGCGCTGGAAGTGCTTGCATCAACGGTCAATGCCAATCAGTCTGCAGAAGCAATAGCGATTGTTCTCCAGCTGAAAAATGTATCCAAAGTGTGTGCACAATATCTTGCATCAGCAACTCTCAATGTTTGGACAAACAAGCCTGCGTTAACGGAATATGTCTAATCGGATGCAGAAGCAACAAAAACTGCAATTCTAATGAGGCATGCATTGGCAACAAGTGCCAAAATCCCTGCGATAACGAAGCAGTGTGTGGACCTAACGCCATGTGCGATTGTGTCGATCATTCTACCATCTGCAAATGTCCTAGCGGCTTCGAAGGCAATCCCATACCAGAACAAGGATGCATCAGGGTTCCAGCAGGATGCTTGACCACGGCTCAGTGTCCTTCTGGTCACATGTGCATTGCCAATAAATGCAATGTTCCATGCACTGAAATCACCTCTTGTGCTATTGGCGAAAGATGCGCCAACAATATGTGCGCCAAAGTTTGCTATGGAAACAACAATTGTCTACCAGGAGAGATCTGCTTGGAAGGAATATGCATATCCGGTTGTAACACAGACTTGGATTGTCAAACTAACCAAGTATGTCTCAATGCCCAGTGCAAATGCTCAAACGGTTTCGTCGATGACTTTAATACTTGCACTGACAGAGATGAATGCAAAGATAATCCATGCCACCCAAGCGCTAAATGCCAAAATGTACCTGGTTCATACCATTGTATCTGTCCCGAAGGTACAGTAGGAGATCCCTTCCTTCAAGGATGTCTATCACCTGGACACTGTAAGATCAGTGCAGACTGTGCTGAAAATCTATCTTGCATCAATCAAAAGTGCAGCGATCCATGCGCTACCCTACAATGTGCCAAAAATGGCGTATGCAGTGTAAACAATCATGTGGAAGCGTGCTCTTGCATCCCAGGACATTTGGGTGATCCTTACGATACAACATTGGGTTGCTTCAAAGTTGAATGTGTCAACGATGACGAGTGCCCACCGACTAAATATTGCAATGGTCAAACTAACAGATGTTCAGGTACGTTAACTATTACTTTAAGTGTTACTAAGTAACAAAAAAGAGCTATTTACTAACTGCTTATTTCTTACAGAACCTTGCGAGAGGATGGCTTGTGGAAAAGGCTCCTGCCTAGTAGAACAACACAGAGCAACCTGCATTTGCGATCAAGGATTCGTTTTAATCAAAAACAAATGTGTAGATATCGACGAATGCTCTTCCAGTCCTTGTCATGCTTCAGCTGTATGTAAAAATACGGTAGGAAGCTATTCGTGCGAGTGTGCACAAGGTACAATCAGCGATCCTAAAACTGGAGGATGCAAAAAACCAGGAGATTGTTTCATCGATTCAGACTGCCCTGATTCTGCCGTTTGCGAAAATAGCAGATGTAAAAATCCATGTGAATTGAGCAAAGCCTGCGGAAAAAATGCTAAATGCGAAGCGGAAGGACATAGAGCCAACTGCCATTGTCCAACCCTTACCACAGGCGATCCAAAAACCGATTGTGTTCGCATAGAGTGCTTAGTAAATACAGATTGTCCATCCAAAAAAGCTTGCATAAACACACAATGTAAAGACCCATGCTCTATCGATCACTATTGTGGAGAACGTGCGGATTGTTTCACGGAAAATCATATTGCCGTATGCTCATGTCAACCCGGTTCTACTGGTGATCCACTATTAGGGTGTGTATCACTTCAGTATTGTTCCAGCAACTCTCAATGTCCTTCCGGTACTGCCTGCTCCAATGGACTTTGCACTTGTAAGTTTTAAATCTGAAATCCGCTAAATACAAAATAATAATTATATTCGAAATGATTAATCATTCTATTTTCATTTTAGCACTATGTACGAATACAAGAGAATGTATTGGCGATCAATTGTGTATACAAGAACTGTGCCAACCTACTTGCCATACAAATTCCAGCTGTCCAGATTTCCAATTCTGCCTGAATAGTATTTGCACCCGAGAAGCCCAATGCAGAACTGATGAAGATTGCCTCAGCACACAAAAATGTGTTGTAAACAACATTGGACAAGCAGAGTGTCTGGGTGTCTGCAGCATTTCGTCATCTTGCGGACGCAACGCAGAATGTAGTGAAATCGACCATCAAGCAGTTTGCTCTTGTAAAATTGGATTCTTTGGTGATCCTTTAGCCGGTTGTCAAAAAGTAGAATGTTCATCAGACAACGAGTGCTCCAAAGATAAGTTCTGCCACGAAAATATGTGCAAAATAGCATGCCTATTCAAAAACACTTGTGGATCTAACTCTTTGTGCTCGACTGAAAATCATAAAGCCGTATGTCACTGTCAACCTGGATATACAGGAGATGGCCAAAAAGGCTGCAAAGTCATTGATTACTGTGCTGAAAATCCATGCAGACCTGGAGCTCTCTGTCAAAATTCCCGGGGTTCCTACAAATGCACATGTCCTAAAAATACAATAGGTGATCCGTATAAAGATGGATGCAAAGCCCCAGTTGAATGCCAAAAGAGTAATGACTGTCCCAATGCTGCTGAATGTATTCTCAGTAATGGAATACCTAAATGCAGAGGTATTGTATTATTTTTCTACTGAAGCATAATATATTATATTTAGGTATAATTACAATCAAAAATAATAATAACATTGTACATTTACAGATGTTTGCGAAAGTATAATATGTGGACGCAACTCTGATTGTTTGAGCTTTAACCATACTGGTAAATGTGTATGCCGTAATGGCTACGAAGGCGATGCCAATGATATAAATCAAGGTTGTAATCCAAAACCTACTCCATGTCAAGCATCATCTGATTGTAAAGACAACACATACTGCTATGAAAATATCTGCAGACGTGAGTATTTGAATATATATATATATTTTTTAGTTTTATTTTAAATATTTCATATCAAGTTAAAAAACTAATTTACCTTTGCAATTTATAGCATTCTGTTTGATGGATGAAGAGTGCAATTTGTCAGAAAAATGTATCCAAGGTCGATGCTTCAATCCATGCGATGAAAATTCACCGTGTGGGCTAAATGCTGATTGCTCTTCCTTTAATCACATAGTACATTGCGGTTGTCCTCCAGGTTTTACAGGAAATCCCGAAGTTGAATGTGTAAGAAGTGAGTATCTTCCATTTTGAAATTCATCAAATAATTTAACTAAAATCGAATTCATTAATGATTTTCATTTTCCTGTTTTAGTACCCGTATCTTGTGAACGCAGCTCAGAATGTTCCGAAGGAAACTCATGTCGAAACAGCATGTGCTTACCCACTTGCCAAAACGACAATGAATGTGCTCTCAATGAAAAATGCTTGAGAGGAAATTGCATATGTAAGTCTTCAATTTATAATGTAATAAATAAAAATATAAAAGGAAATTTAATAATGTTTTTATTTTTTATTTTTAGTAACGTGCCGAGTTGATAACGATTGTTTCCTAGGACATATTTGCCTTCAAAGTGCTTGTCAATTTGGCTGCCACTCAGACGATGATTGTAGTGCTAGCGAATCGTGCAGAAACAACAAATGTGTAAATCCTTGTGAAAATACACCATGCGGTCCAAACGCACTGTGCTCGGTATCCAACCAACGCTCAACTTGCTCGTGTCCTGATGGTATGGTACCAAACCCAACTGCAAATATCGGATGCAACAGAGCACCAGCTCTATCATGCCATGAGAACAGAGGTTGTGACAATGGTTGGAGTTGCATTGAAGGACAGTGTCGACCGATTTGCTCATCGGACGTCAACTGCCTTGTGAATGAACGTTGCGATAAGATATCAGGCACTTGTAAGCCAATTTGCAGGAAGAATAGTGATTGTGCTTTGGAAGAAGTGTGTCAAGACTTGGTCTGTCGAGTTGGTTGCCAATCTAATAGTGGTTGTCTAAGTAATAAAATGTGTATCAACAGTCAATGTACTGATATTTGCTCGACACCAACTGCTTGCGGAACAAATTCGCTGTGCTCTGTTGAAAATCATGTTAAGACCTGTTCATGTCCACCTAAACTAGTCGGCGACCCATCTGTAGCATGCAGACAGGAATCTGTTTCATGTAACAACAACAGAGATTGTCCGAAAGGATTAACTTGCTATGGAGCAAAATGTCAAACTTCTTGTAGAAGGTAAGCTTTTATTGTTTAATAATAAAAAATATCTTTTTAATTAAGTATTATATTTGAAATTAATGATATATCTATTATTGTAGTGATCAAAATTGCCTTTCTGATGAAAAATGTGTACGTGGAATATGCCGAGGAGTGTGCAATAGTGATACATCATGCTCAGCTGGTCAGATATGCGAGAATAGAATATGCAAAATTGGTTGCCGAAGTGATACCTCATGTGAATCTTTCGAAGCCTGCATTGACGGTAGATGCAAAGGTTAGTTACATAACATTAATGTAAAAAAAATGTTACAACTTTTTTTGATTGATTTATAATAATCGTTTCACTCAAATTACAGATCCATGTGCGCTTGACAATCAATGTGGTAAATGTTCTCAATGCACTGTAATTGATCATGGAATACAATGCAGTTGTCCACCTCTGTTCCTTGGAAACCCACTGGTTGAATGCAACATGCCACCAACGCCATGCAACAATAACTGCCAATGCGATGACTCCGGCTATTGCATCAAAACATGTAGAAGTGATGTTCAATGCTCGTGCGGAGAGAAGTGCAGCAGTGGCAAATGTAAAACTCAGTGCACATCCAACAGCAAATGCCCAGAAGGTCATATCTGCATGAGAGGATTCTGCACAGCCGGTTGCGTCTCAGACAACGACTGCTCAAATGAAAAAACCTGTTCAAACTCCAAATGTAAAAATCCATGCGAGACGAATCTGTCACAGTGTGGAAAGAACGCAATCTGCCGCGTTTCCCAGCATCAAGCTGTCTGTTTGTGTCCGGATGGATACAGCGGAGAGCCTTCTAAAGGTTGCAATCCATATGAGTGTGATTCTGATGTCGATTGCAGTCCAGACAAACGCTGTAGTGAAGCCAAAACATGTAAAAATCCATGCTTGGAACCGGGAGCCTGCGGTACCAACGCTCAATGCAAAATCGTCAATCGACAAGCTCAATGCTTGTGCGTGCCAGGATACTTTGGAAACCCTCTGATTGAATGCAAACAAGGTGGAGGTGCTGCCTGCTTGAAGAATCCTTGTGGTGAAAATGCTCGATGCCGAGATTTCGCCGAAGGTGGATTTGAATGTAGCTGTCCTCCTAATTGCATTGGCGATCCTACGAAGAAGTGCATATGTGAAACTAAACTCGTCAATCTTTGCAAAGAAAAGCATTGCGGAATAAATGCAGCTTGCCGTATTTTAAACCAGAAGGCTGAGTGCTATTGCCCTGATAACTTCGCATCTGGAGATCCATTCATAGAATGTAAGTGTATTTTTTTATTACACATAACATACATATACATATATAGTGCTGTGCCCGTTTTCATGGATGGATGGATGTATGTGTGTACGCTTCCGTCCAGCGCATCTGACACTGACGTCACCCATTCCAAGTCAGGTGCTCAATATCAAGAGCACATGTCATAACGTATATTCCCGATATATTAGAATTTTTTTGTTTTTTTAAATCTCTATAATTTTCGATGCACCGCACATATATACATCGCGTCCGTTTTTATATATATACATATATTATTTCTACATTTCATAAATCATCTACTGTATTAATAAGAACGTTTGTTTTGTAAGTTTATTCTTTATGCAAGTTTATAATTTTCACTGTAGGACTATCAAATTTCATACCCAAACTAAAGATTTTTCATTTTTCAATTTTCACTAGCCAGAACAACTTTCGACAATTAGTATCTCATAAAATATGTATATATTACTTCATTAACACTTAAAAATATTTATAGAGCAATTGTAATAATTTGAGTTGCTATTAAGAGGGCTGTACACCCGAAACCTTAATTTTGTTGCCGTTCCTTTCTTCGATATATATGTATATATTGAGTAAATGTATATATTGAGTGAATGCGACAATATATATCAATATATATAATGAGTGAATGCGATTTGCGCTTCGACCAGATAATACGTACATATGTATTTTAAATCGAAAAAATCGAGGTTTCGTATTCTCCTATTTTCTCCTCCAAAACTGGACCAATTTTTAAAAAAATTTCATTATCGGTATGAGAAAGATATTTTCTGTGCAACTATGCGCGTATTTTTTTAAATCGACCGTTAAATCAGCACGCTGGACTATTTTCGTGGGTGTGAGAAAGAGGCGATTTTATATATGTTTGGCGGCTCCTAGCTCCTATAAAAAATAACTAATCAAAAAAATAGAGCGATAGATGCATCCCAATGGTGGATATCCATAGCATATTAAAAAATAATTTCTCTAGTGCCATAATTGAGGAAGGGAGAAGTGTAATACGTTTGTATGGACAAGGCGCTGGTGTCCAGCCCTCAATCAGTTATAGCTGAGATTTCCTTGTACATATTTAAATGTGGCCTAACTCGACGTTTCCTATTTACAGGTTCAATCGACCGAACTCCTGTCGATTGCCGCACCACCGGTTGTGGAAAGAATGGAGAGTGCTTGAGGGAAGGTGCTCAATTCGTTTGTCGTTGTCCGCCAGGAACGAAGGGACGGCCTGATATTGAATGCTACTCGCGTAAGTTTTGTACAAAATTAATTCAAAATCATCTCGACACGTGTAAATTGTGCACGACTGAAAATTTTTATTCTGTTATATACTTTTTATATATATATATTTATATATAATGTAAAATATTTACTTTATTTACTGTGAAAAAATAACACCGATCGATAGAATAACAATTGTATAGTGGTGCATTTATTTAGTTTAATGTGATTGTACAAGTTTTCAGAAATTCATGTATTGGATAAGGTCATAGAAAATTCTTTCCTTTGCTGAGATATTTTATACATATCTATTTATATATATTTAATTCTCTATACATTTTAACTCATTTGATAAATTTATAATATAAAAAGTCTAATCTGTCTTATCAAACTTTTGCAAAAACATTTCATTGATGAATTCATTCAATCGTAATACATTTTCACACACTTGCTGTCAAATTTAAATTTAAATACATTCACAAAATAAAAGCAATAATGAACATCTTTATATACATTAATTAAACTCATGCTTACATAAAAAACTAAAACAAATGGAAAACATAAATATCTATAAAAACATGTATATATTTCATATGATATTTTATGTTTTTCATCTTCATACAAAATATTGATCATCCACTTATGAAAATTTGTTCATTCAAAATAAATGCATATTTTTTTGATTTTCCTGTTTAAGATTTATTATAATCTTTAAAAGCAGGATTTTATATGGATCGAAGTCCGCCGACTTTGGTTTGCGATGCTGTTTATTATTGCTTGATTGTGATTTTGTAAATTGATCTTTTTTATTTATTACTCCTGTTTAAAATCAATGATAAGTCAGGTTGGGACTGTGCAGGAAGCATTCTCACCTGTTCATGCTTTAAATATGTAAGACAGTACCTCTGTAAACTTATGGATGGTAAAACAGGCTTCTTGTAAATATCTATGCTTGTACATTATTTGCGAGTGCCTTCATTTCCTAGCAAGCTATGGTCAGGCTATCGACAAACGCGAAAAGCATGCAATGTTTCGTGAGAAAGTTTCCTTTTCACAGTTCTTAAGTATGCTTTTTTCTTTTTTCCTGTCCTTCCCTCGCTCCTTGATCGCCGACGATAGATATCGAATGCACTGGCGACTTTGACTGCCCTCGTGAGAAAGCTTGCATTAATTTGGAATGCGTCGACCCTTGCAAACTTCGCGGTGCCTGCGGAGACGGTGCTATATGCCGAGCAGCTCTTCATCGTGCAAGATGCTCCTGTCCCCAATGTTATATAGGCTCGCCAAAAACAGCTTGCGTTCCAGATCCTCAATGTGTAGCGACCCAACCTAGACCAAGTAGCTCGACCCTCACTTGTCGCAGCCACAATCAATGCCCTTCACAGCTAGAATGCGACATACCCAGTGGCGAATGTCGCGACCCTTGTAGAAAACTTACGGCAACGTGCCGAGGGAACAAAAAATGCGTTGTGCGACAACACAAACCAGTATGCGTCTGTAAATCAGGCTTCGTCTTGAATGAATTCGGTGAACTGACATGCGCTCCGATCAATGTCGAGTGCATAAGGAATGATCAATGCGCCACAAACATGGCTTGCATCAGAAACGAATGCCGGAACCCATGCACGGAAGCCGACATAGCGCCGTGTCCAGAGGGGAAGAGCTGCGAAGTGTTGGACCACAAACGCATCTGCATATGTGTCGAGGATTGTTATCCCTCTGTGTCGATATGTTTAAGAGACAGTGGATGCCCAGCGAATCTCGCCTGCCGTAACTTCAAATGCATTGACCCGTGCGTCAATGCCAGCTGTACCACGGACGCCCCGTGCTACGTGGAAGAACATAAACCTATCTGCAAATTCTGTCCCACCGGGTTTATGCCTGATGCGAAATATGGATGTCTCAAAGGTAAAATTGCTACATGGATATCCGTATATGGTGGCTTGTGCGATAATTGTATACTCCGTAATTAGATCTTTTTACTATCTATTTATTTCATTCACTGGAAAAATCTAATGATTTTAATTATCTTCAAATTCCAGGTTATTATAATGTCTCGTAGAACTTCGCATAACGTCTTCAAAATGGAACCGCATTGAATTTCAGAAATCTACCCCCACTTCCTCTTCAACATCTTTTTTCTTCATTCACATTTTTTACTTTTTTTTTATCTATGCTTATGTAGATAAATTAATAATGCATACCTGCACTTTTATGTAGATACATACTAACGCTTGTTGTGTTTTAGATATACATATATACATATATATATATAAATTTTTTGGGTGATGGTGTTATTTTGTAAATTGTTTATTGTTTTAATTTATGTTTGTTTATTTTTATAATCAATGATATATACGGTATATTATATTCACAGCATTCAGATACATATACATATGTATGTATATTATCCTGGGAAGACAATCGTCGAAGACATGAAGATTTTCGCAATAACAATCACGCTCCAATATTTGCATTGCAAATGATGCACACGCTTGTTCTATAATTTCAACGTGTTATATTATATATATACGCACAATATGGTTACAAAATGCCAAAAAACAAAATGATTAAATATACACTAAATATTTCATTTTTCCTTTTCTAAATATAAAATTCAGCAATTTACGTTAAAATCACACAATATCATTGCTGTGATTGTACTAAATTGGAAAACTTTGCAGATAAATTTCAATAATAATTATTTTAAAAAGTAAAATAAAATCTTATATATGGTATATTTTTTTATTAGACTAGTGTCGGTGGTGGTCTAATTTTCATACTACCAAAAATCCCTCATTAATCAACTTGTGTGTAGATTTCTTATTTTTGTTGTTGATGCATATATTTATCTCTGTGTGTATTAAACATAAGATTTTTATTATTATTATTTATATTATTTGTGGCTTTTTGTTGTGGCTTTTTGAATTTGATCATTTTTTCAAAATTTCCATGTGTTAATTAATCAATTTGATTTCAAAGTAAAAAATTAAAAAGTCATATTTTGTGTTAAAATATTCTCAAAATATCACAATGCAATCAAATAGATAAAGTATTTTCAAAAGTAGCAGGATATGCGAGTACTAATAAGATTTTATTTTGTATAAACAGATGTCGATTGCAAGTCGCACGATGAATGTAGCATTCAGCAAGCGTGTATTAGTGGACGCTGTCAAAACCCATGCTCGGTGGCGAGTCCATGTGCATCTCAACAAGACTGCCAAGTCAAAGATCATCAACCCATATGCATCAAAGGTTAATAACAAAATACATACTACTATTGAATATGTATCAAGCTATGTTCTAACCAATTTATTACCTTTCAGTGTGTCAATGCCAATCCACACTAGACTGCAAAACGAACTTCAAATGCGACGGATGTAAATGTATTGCAGGTAAAGAGAACACCATAAATTTTAATATATGTATATATTAGCCAGCAGTTTGGCTTAATGGTAGCGTATATATTTAGCACCACTGAGGTCGAAGGTTCGAATCCTCGTCAAACTGCCGGTTAGGTTTGGGAGTTTTGTGACTCCAAATCGATCGTTTCTCTATCAGAGTTTGCCAATTTTATCTGATCATTGTGAAACGGTTCCTGAAAATTGGTATTAGATCATTTCCTGTTGTCACAAAATCTGTGTGTATAATTTGTAAAAATTATGCACAGTAATCTGAAATCTATAGATATCTCTATAGACATCTACATAATTTCGTGTTTATTATTTGTATAAAAATTGTAATAATAATTGTACACAAAAATCTAAAAATAATCCATAGATGTGTCTATGATTATTATTTCTGTACTGATTAATTGTTATATGCTACGTATTCTGATTGTATATGTATTATTGTATTTCTGACCGTTATCGTACACTATAAAATAAGATAATAAGATAACTTTAAAATCCTTTTCGAAAAGGCTACTGACGTGTTAATTCTTATAGCGGATCAACCCCAACTGGTAACAGGCTGCGATCACTGTCCTCCAGGAATACCGTGCGATCCGTTCTCCGGCGCCTGCATGCAAGGTAAGAACAAAACTGTTTTTGCAATGAAAATAACATGATTCACTATTTAAATTTACAAATTGGAAATTTTCATGTGAAACAATTCATCTTAAAAAAGTTAAAAGCAGAATGTTTTATTAACCGTTTGCCCGCGGCCGCCTTCTATGGAAGCTTTGGGCGATAAATCTGTAGCGCGGCTGTCTTCCATAGAAATTCTGAACTTTGCACGGGATTTTGAGGCTTATATGCGCCTATTTCAACTGTTTTAAGTTTCAAAATTGGTTAAATATATTACTGAGTTGAATTCCATATATTCAATTTGCTTAAAATTAATATATACCAGTCAAAAATTAGTTTTTTGTGGAACCATACTGAAACCTCGTTTATGTGACGTCACGTCTTCATACAATTATGAAGAATGATTATTTGACAATTAATCCAAAACTACGAGATATATTATGTATTTTATTGTTTAAAATAATATTTTATGTGTTAATTAACATATCTGGTTACTTGAGTAAATATTAAAATCTGTATTTAAGGTCGAAAACTCGATTGCCAAATTCGCGAAAAAGGCTTACAGGGCTTGTTAGCTATATTTATTGCCGCGGGCAAAGGGTTAAAATTTCATATTAATATGAATTTAAAACATACAATTTTTTTATTCATTTTTAAATGTGTATGTAAGACTACATAAAAAAATTAAATCACTAAATTCGATCAGAGAATGAATAGAAAAGTAGCATGTCGGTAAAAATATTTACTATAAGTATTTTATTAAATGTTGAAGTAAATTTTTTGATGAAAATATGTTTTCTGTGCATACTGTTGAAAAATATAGTTTCACTGACTTGTAAAGCTCATAAATCCAAATACAGTTATGGTTTTAATTGTTTGAAACAGATTCTTTGGAATGATTTAATTTATAAAAGTGAATTTACAAGGTTTGCAATTCAAGGTTCAAGACAGTATGTTTAATTTGGAGCAAATTTCAAACAAAAAAATATACTTCAACAAATATTTGACGATATATTATCAAAGTGTGTTGCTGTCTTGCCAAAAAAATTAATAACTAAAATACTGTTAAACTATAACAAATAACAAAATTTCGAGTTGGTGCTACGAAGCAGACATCCGAGATGCACCAATCGGCTAACAGTATCCTGATTTCGGCGCAAATTTGCTTGCAGTCATACAGTCCTACAAACGATACTTGCTGGTTAGGACTGATCTTCCAGTGTGACGGAAAGCCAGTTTTCAAAATCCACTTATTTTTGTGCAAAAAATACTTTCATTGTACATATACGCTTCTTTTTCACATTACTTTAATGCAATTTTACCTATACAAACAGTAGTTTTAGATGGTACAAGGTGTTTGATTTACCATTTTCACGCATACGACCTATATACATATGTGCACAAAAAATACTTACATAATGTATACATATGTGTGAGTATGTTTCATACAAGTACACTACTTGTACATATAAATGGATAAAAATCAAACAAGGAAAAACATGTGGAATGTGTTGTGCTGATATTGTGTATTATGTAGTTATTTAGTTAATGTTATAGAGTGGCACAACTAGCACCTACAATTTTACAATATTTGGGGCTCGCAAACGATCTAGTTGTGTCACGGATATTCCATTATTAATAAATATTCACTAACAAAATCCTAAGTACCCTACCTAGCATTCATCTGTATTTATCTCATATTATATAATGCATGATCGCTTGTTTTCATAACATTTATACATACACATACTTGTTCGCTTATTAACATCACACGAGTAAATAAAATTTATATGAATGTATGTGATAAAATATTTTTAGAATTTAATTAACTCGTATTTGTTATTATTCTTTGACGGTTCTGACAGATCAACAGACTACTCAAACCCTATTAACCGATATAATAGATGGAATAACCAGCGTTACAGACATAACTGACGTTGACCAAACTTCACCCGTTACATACACATCAAATGTTGACGACACTACACCAAAAACTGATTATCAAATCAATTTTTCAGTTGATAATTCTACTAAAAGTCCAAACATAATTAATAAAAATTATACTTCACCGACAACGTCAGTTGATGAAAATGTAAAGCCTACTACTACATTAAATCACATAAATATAAAAACAACTACGAATCTGTATGAATTAGATGATGTTAATATTACGTCATCGACGTCCACAAATAAAGATATATTTAAATCTACTAAAACTCCCATGGAAATTAAGAAAAATGATACTTTAACTTTAGAGTCACCGAATAAAAAACCTACCACATCTGATACTAAAACAAAAGTAACAACTGAAATTACGACATTTTTGGATAATAGTAGTAATAAAACAACTAAAATTCCTTACATCTTGTCGTCAACGACGCCTCAAGAAAATCTGAAGCCCAATTTTACGTTCAATGATATGGATAATCAAACTGGGACTCCTTCCACTTTGTATTCTTCTTCAACCACCTCTAAGTATACATTGTTGGATAAAAGCAGTACTACGGCTAAAAGCCTCAGTGAACTTGACGAAAGTTTCACATCATTGTCGACGTCACCCGATGATTACATAAAAACTACTTTGGAAGATAAAAATGGGAAAACAACTGCAAATCCTCACGATGAATTAGATGATGATTCTTTATCGACACCTATAAATGCATTGTTAGATAAAAGCAGCACAACTGAAAAATCCATCGACTCTAATGAAAGTTATACATCATCATCAACATATAAAACTACATTGGATGATAAAAACAAGAAAACAACCGCAAAACTAAATGAATTAGATGAACCCAATGTAACGCCATCAATTCCTACAGTTAAAACAACTAAAATTCCTAGCAAGTTTAATGAAAGTTACACTTTATCAACGACAACAGCAAATAAACCTGTGACTATAGTGGATAGCAAATATACAGTAACCACCGAAATTTCAGGTGGGATAAATAAAGATAATGATTTATATACTACACCAGCAAATACAGCGTTGGATGGTGACAAGAATACAACCCAAATTACTAATAAACCAAAAGAAGATGATAATACTTTCTCAACAACACCATTATATTTCACCATGGATCAAAGTACAACATTACATGATGATAAAAGAACAACTAAAATCTCAATGGCAGATCTACCATTGTCATTAAAAACAGAAAAACCATCTATCTCTAATACATCGGAAAAGACGGGCGATAAAAACAAGGATGAAGTAAATATAAATGATTTTACTACGATTAAAATAACTCATACAAGCATCCCATCTCATAAAATAACAACACCGTCAACAATTCAACCAAGTAAAGACATAACCCAGACTTCTACAACAAGTGGTATAGATTTAGATTTAACAACTTTAAAAATACCTTCAAATTATGGCAGTAATATACAGAATACTTCAACGAACATTCAACCGAATAAAGAAACAACTAAAATTATGAATGATTCTGTCACTACTACTGCTGCAATCTTAGAAAAGGTTACAACCCCAACACACAATGATCGATCAACAATATCATACTTATCTACCACTAATTCTCCATCAGTTGAAAATACAATGTCAACTATTTCAAAAGACTTGGATACAAAAAGTACGACTGTCAATAAAGAATACAATGATGACAATGAATTTTATGAAACAACAACTTCTAATAATAATTTGGATAACGAAACGAAAACTACAGTATCGCATGGGTTCTCAGATGATTTTGATGAAACAACCAATTTTGGTACTCAAACTCAAAATAATTTCGATTCAACTTCCGTGACGACTTTTAGTGATCAAACAGTGATGGAAGCAAAAATTACACCCGTAAAAGATACCGGAATACCAACGACAACAATATTGCATTCATTGACTACATCAGATGTCACTAATGATGGCTTCAATGATTTCACAACGCAAAGATATAAAACGTCAGATTCAGAAACTGTAACAAAATCACAAATTACAAAAATGTCGACATCAACGAGTGGAAATGGTAAAATCACAATAGTAACAAAATCACCAGATATTTCAGGTACAACAAAGAAAACTACAACAAATAGCAAAGATAATTCTGAAAGTAATGAATATGAAACAACAACGGGAATATTATCGAAATCCTCAATACCAACAAACGACGATGAAAAAACAACTACAGAAGATGAATTTTTCTATGGAGTTCTTGGAGCTTTTGACACATTGGGAAAAGGCGATAAACCGAAACCTCCCAAAATGGATAAAAAGGATGACAATTCCAATGAAACAGTTTCAGTTACTACAAAAAAGAATCGTACAGACGAAATAAGTACAATATCTTCAAATACTAAACATACGACTGATTTAAATTATTCAGTAACAGAGAGCGATTATGAAACTTCAACACAAGAAGAAATTCCTCTTTACATGAGTGGAACAGATAATAAACCTGTCGATAACTTTTTTGTCACTTCAAAAACGGAAGACACTGAGAAGACAGAACCAACCAAAACCAATGATTTTAGACCAGATAAATCTAATTTAACAACTGATCCATCTACGATAAAAAATACTTCTCCCATATCTTCAACAAAAATCAATGATAAAATGGATCATACTAGTATAAATTCAATAGACGATACAACTACCAATAAGTACTCATCTAAAAGCGACATATCAACTCAATCGACTTACCCAGAAATTAAAAATGATACACTTACTACAACAGTAAAAGGGTCTGTTAAATATAATGATAGCAATGAATTTACTACTCCAGCTACCACATCAAGTGAAATTTCTCACATTAATAATACAATTACAACAACTGAAGAACACCATTTCACTGAAAGTACTAGCTATGCTGAAAACACTGAAAAAACCACAAACCCTTATAAAAGTACACCGCAATATCAATCCACAGCAACTGGTATCAAAACTTCTAACTATCCATTAGAAAACAATCCAGGAGACCAAAAAAGCTTTGAAGATAATTTAACAACAACTGAGATGTCTTCTGAAATTACAACATCATTTAGCTCATACTATGATATTCCAACCACTATTCAAACGCTAAGTATTGACGATGAGCAGACTGGGATGAAAGATATACATATCGATAGTGGAAATATTATTACAACCTCAACTACTAAATCCAGTATTGTGAATACTAACCAACCCATTTTAATTACAATTAATAATCAGAATCAATTTAACAACACAGAAAATCAATTCCCTAGTACATCAAGTAGACCTGATAATAAAAAGCCACATAATAACACCAACAACTTATTTGACAATAGTAAACACGATAATGAGACTACAATTTCTCATGACATGGAAAGTAATCATAGAATTGAAGTAACAACACATATTAATCCAAAAGACAATGATATAAAAACGAAAGCAAACGACTCCATGTCTATAACTAAACGCCCTCCTTCAGTTACTGTAGGATTTGGAATTGGTGATAAAAGTACAGAATTGATAAATAAAGAAACTGAAAATGATTTAACAACACAGAATGTATTCACTAAATCTACTGATGGAAACACTGAAACTAAAAAATATACGACTTCAGCTCATGGACAAACCACGTCTGAATTACCTAATCCGAGTTATGAAGAAACAACAAGTTCAGATAAATATTCAACAATAGATACTCAAACTACAACTGAAAACACAAACCGTCTCTCAACATGGTCTTATTTGGAAGGTGCAAAACCATTTTTAAGTACTACTGCAACTAATTTAAACATAGATATTGACACTATTATATCAACAGAGCAAACAAAGTCTTACACAGAAGTAGAAAAAACTACTCATAATGATTTCCCATATGACTCAAGTAATACTAATATCGTAGACAGAGTTACCAAATTTTCAACAACGCCTGAGGAAACTGTAGGACATCAAACACAATCAGAAATTACGACTTCCAAATACACCTCTATAGCTTATGGCACGGGTAAAACTGATTCAAGCACGAATTTTGATGATGTTTCATCAACCAAAATATCACCAATAGATAAAGATGAAAATGGCTTGTCGACTAATCTTGATGAAAAAGATGTAGCAAAGAAGCCTAGTACTAAACCTTCTAAAGAAACTACTGAATATGATGGTATAACTGATTCAAATGTAATAAAATTGACTACAAAAACACCTTTAGGCCAAAATACACATGAATACTTTTCCAGTACTAAAAAACCAAGTACCAAACCATCGATAGAAAGTACTAAATATGATACCGTCACTGATGCGCATGGAATAAAATTAACTACAAAATCATCGTTGGGTAAAGATGCAGATAAATATGGGTCATCAACTAGTCCTGGTGTAATAGATTTTACAACGAAGGCTAACACTAAACCTTCATCAGAAAGCACCGAATATGATAATGTTACTTATTCAAGTGGAATAAAATTAACCACAAAATCACCTTTGGGCAAAGATACAGATAAATATGGATCATCGACTAGTCCTAGTGTGGTAGATGTGACAAAGAAGCATACCACTATACCTTCATCAGAAAGTACCGAATACGATACTGTGACTGATTCAAATGGAATAAAATTAACGACACAGTTATCAAAAGACGAGAATACACACAAATATGGCTCATCAACCAGACCTGGTGTCAAAGATGTGACAAAGAAGCCTACCACTGTACCTTCATCAGAAAGTACTGGATATAATACTACTACAGATTCAAGTGGAATAAAATTAACCACAAAATCGCCTTTGGGCAAAGGTACAGATAAATATGGATCATCGACTATTTCTGGTGTGATAGATGTGACAAAGAAACCTAGCACTAAACCCTCATCAGAAAGTACTGAATACGATACTGTGACTGATTCAAATGGAATCAAATTTACCACACAGTTATCAACAGACGAGAATACACACAAATATGATTCATCGACAAAGAAGCCTACCACTATACCTTCATCAGAAAGTACTGGATATAATACTATTACAGATTCGAGTGGAATAAAATCAACCACAAAATCACCGTCGGACAGAGACACAAATAAATATGGATCATCAACTAGCCCCGGTCTGATAGATGTGACAAAGAAACCTAGCACTAATCCCTCGTCAGAAAGTACTGAATACGATACTGTGACTGATTCAAATGGAATCGAATTTACCACACAATTATCTACAGACGATAACACAGATGAATATGGCTCATCAACCAGACCTGGTGTCAAAGATGTGACAAAGAAGCCTACCACTGTACCTTCATCAGAAAGTACTGGATATAATACTACTACAGATTCAAGTGGAATAAAATTAACCACAACATCGCCTTTGGGCAAAGATACAGATAAATATGGATCATCGACTAGTCCTGGTGTGATAGATGTGACTAAGAAACCTAGCACTATACCCTCATCAGAAAGTACTGAATACGATACTGTGACTGATTCAAATGGAATCAAATTAACTACACAGTTATCAACAGACGAGAATATATACAAATATGGCTCATCAACCAGACCTGGTGTCAAAGATGTGACAAAGAAGCCTACCACTGTACCTTCATCAGAAAGCACTGGATATAATACTATTACAGATTCAACTGGAATAAAATTAACCACAAAATCACCGTTGGGTAAGGACACAGATAAATATGGATCATCGACTAGTCCTGGTGTGATAGATGTGACAAAGAAACCTAGCACTAAACCCTCATCAGAAAGTACTGAATATGATACTGTGACTGATTCAAATGGAATCACATTAACTACAAAGTTATCAATAGACGAAAACACACACGAATATGGCTCATCAACCAGACCTGGTGTCAAAGATGTGACAAAGAAGCCTACCACTGTACCTTCATCAGAAAGTACTGGATATAATACTACTACAGATTCAAGTGGAATAAAATTAACCACAACATCGCCTTTGGGCAAAGATACAGATAAATATGGATCATCGACTAGTCCTGGTGTGATAGATGTGACTAAGAAACCTAGCACTATACCCTCATCAGAAAGTACTGAATACGATACTGTGACTGATTCAAATGGAATCAAATTAACTACACAGTTATCAACAGACGAGAATATATACAAATATGGCTCATCAACCAGACCTGGTGTCAAAGATGTGACAAAGAAGCCTACCACTGTACCTTCATCAGAAAGCACTGGATATAATACTATTACAGATTCAACTGGAATAAAATTAACCACAAAATCACCGTTGGGTAAGGACACAGATAAATATGGATCATCGACTAGTCCTGGTGTGATAGATGTGACAAAGAAACCTAGCACTAAACCCTCATCAGAAAGTACTGAATATGATACTGTGACTGATTCAAATGGAATCACATTAACTACAAAGTTATCAATAGACGAAAACACACACGAATATGGCTCATCAACCAGACCTGGTGTCAAAGATGTGACAAAGAAGCCTACCACTGTACCTTCATCAGAAAGTACTGGATATAATACTACTACAGATTCAAGTGGAATAAAATTAACCACAAAATCGCCTTTGGGCAAAGGTACAGATAAATATGGATCATCGACTATTTCTGGTGTGATAGATGTGACAAAGAAACCTAGCACTAAACCCTCATCAGAAAGTACTGAATACGATACTGTGACTGATTCAAATGGAATCAAATTTACTACACAGTTATCAATAGACGAGAAAACACACAAATATGGCTCATCGACAAAGAAGCCTACCACCGTACCTTTATCAGAAAGTACTGGATATAATACTATTACAGATTCGAGTGGAATAAAATCAACCACAAAATCACCGTTGGACAAAGACACAAATAAATATGGATCATCAACTAGCCCCGGTGTCAAAGATGTGACAAAGAAGCCTACCACTGTACCTTCATCAGAAACTACTGGATATAATACTACTACAGATTCAAGTGGAATAAAATTAACCACAACATCGCCTTTGGGCAAAGATACAGATAAATATGGATCATCGACTAGTCCTGGTGTGATATATGTGACAAAGAAACCTAGCACTAAACCCTCATCAGAAAGTACTGAATACGATACTGTGACTGATTCAAATGGAATCAAATTTACCACACAGTTATCAACAGACGAGAATACACACAAATATGATTCATCGACAAAGAAGCCTACCACTATACCTTCATCAGAAAGTACTGGATATAATACTATTACAGATTCGAGTGGAATAAAATCAACCACAAAATCACCGTCGGACAAAGACACAAATAAATATGGATCATCAACTAGCCCCGGTCTGATAGATGTGACAAAGAAACCTAGCACTAATCCCTCGTCAGAAAGTACTGAATACGATACTGTGACTGATTCAAATGGAATCGAATTTACCACACAATTATCTACAGACGATAACACAGATGAATATGGCTCATCAACCAGACCTGGTGTCAAAGATGTGACAAAGAAGCCTACCACTGTACCTTCATCAGAAAGTACTGGATATAATACTACTACAGATTCAAGTGGAATAAAATTAACCACAACATCGCCTTTGGGCAAAGATACAGATATATATGGATCATCGACTAGTCCTGGTGTGATAGATGTGACTAAGAAACCTAGCACTAAACCCTCATCAGAAAGTACTGAATACGATACTGTGACTGATTCAAATGGAATCAAATTAACTACACAGTTATCAACAGACGAGAATACATACAAATATGGCTCATCAACCATACCTGGTGTCAAAGATGTGACAAAGAAGCCTACCACTGTACCTTCATCAGAAAGCACTGGATATAATACTATTACAGATTCAACTGGAATAAAATTAACCACAAAATCACCGTCGGGTAAAGACACAGATAAATATGGATCATCGACTAGTCCTGGTGTGATAGATGTGACAAAGAAACCTAGCACTAAACCCTCATCAGAAAGTACTGAATATGATACTGTGACTGATTCAAATGGAATCAAATTAACTACACAGTTATCAACAGACGAGAATACATACAAATATGGCTCATCAACCATACCTGGTGTCAAAGATGTGACAAAGAAGCCTACCACTGTACCTTCATCAGAAAGCACTGGATATTATACTATTACAGATTCAACTGGAATAAAATTAACCACAAAATCACCGTCGGGTAAAGACACAGATAAATATGGATCATCGACTAGTCCTGGTGTGATAGATGTGACAAAGAAACCTAGCACTAAACCCTCATCAGAAAGTACTGAATATGATACTGTGACTGATTCAAATGGAATCACATTAACTACAAAGTTATCAACAGATGAAAACACACACGAATATGGCTCATCAACCAGACCTGGTGTCAAAGATGTGACAAAGAAGCCTAGCACAAAACCTTCATTACAAACTACTGAATACGATACCGTCACTTATTCACCTGGAATTAAATTGACTACAAAAACATCTTTAGGTGAAGGAACACATGATGATGCTACAATTGATTCAAGTGGAAAAAATTTGACTTCATCACCTTTAGGCGAAATTACACATACATATGTCTCGTCAACTAGTCCTAAAACTGAGCTTTCCAAAGAAAGCACTGATCATAATACTATTACGGAAGCAAACACGGTAATAACAGAATCTAGCCTCGCTTTTACATCAGGTTTCATCCCAAATACACGAACAGAATCGAATATTCCAGTGAATGAAACTCAAACGGAAAATTCTACAGATTCTTACACTTTCACCCACAACACAAACCGACAGACCGATGCAAACGAACTAACCACACAATATCCCGTTTATGTCATGACCGATAAAGCACTGACCCAATTAACTAACTCACCGACTAACAAACAATGTGTGGCTGACTCCGATTGTCCACCATCTGAGGCCTGCTATTCAGGGGTTTGTGAAAATCCTTGCTTGAAGCAGACGGACGCGTGTGCGAGCAATGCCGTTTGCTTGGTGTCTAATCACACATTGGTATGCAAGTGTCCTAATGGTCTTAACGGGAATCCCGAAAAGGATTGCAGAAGAGGTATAACTAATTAATATTTATTAAATATCAATAATATACATACACCCCCCGCCCTTTTTATTTTAATATATCGGTTCGATTAGCGTACGATGATCTAACTACACAATATGTTCCGTTTTGTATATAAATTGAATGTGCTTGTATATATTTCGTAATTGAGTGACCGTATTCTAAATATTATTTAATGCATTAATGACAATAGTAATACACACAATCACAACTAATTATGTAAAAAAAAATCTGTATATATGTATAATTTATTAATTCGAAAGCACACAGCATTTTTTTCTGACAGATTCTATTTTAGAAGCAGATCTCCAGAATGCCATCGTGGCAAACGAGCGTGGTGTACATACATTTATGATGTATATTTTTGTTTGTGTTAATAATGATAGATATAAATAATGTATAATACAATGTCTAAAACTGCAATAATCATCTCACAAATTAACACATTTAATATATTGTAACATAGAACCGGGACATCCCAAAACACGACTACCATGCGTGTCAGACTCTGACTGCATAGATACTGAAGCCTGTTTTATGGGACAATGTCATTTCCCTTGCGAATTCGATAACGTTTGTGGCATTGCCGCCAAATGTCATGCCAAGATGCACCGACCGATTTGCACCTGTCCTAAAGATCACGACGGAAATCCAGCAATTAAATGTACTCCTTCTAAAAAATGTAAGATCCCCTCTAATCATTATTAATATATAATAATTGAAAAATTTCAGAAAAAAGGTCGATTCGTTGAAACATAAAATTTCAGTAACCGTTTACATTAAAAAAATTAATCAATTTGCAAATTAAAGAAATAACTTTTAATGACTGCAGTGAAACCTCTTAATTGTACAATGAAATTTAAAAGCAATTAAAAAATGCGAGAAATATTGTAATTTATTCAATACTATAACAATAGGCTTCACTGTAATTCTTTTTTTAATACTGACTAAGGAATATAACCAACATCGTAATATTCATAAAATTATTGTATGTATATAAAGTGTATATAAATCACATGTGAATTTTTTTGTAAAAAGCAAATCTTTCTTATATTATCACAAAACAATTGTAAATACAATCTTTTCCTTTTTGGATTTTGTATAGTGAGTTGCAATAGCAATGAAGAGTGTCAACTTACTGAAGCGTGCATCAATCATGCATGCCAAAGACCGTGCGATATACACAATCCTTGTGCACAAAATGCAGTTTGTATAAACACAAATCATGGTTCCGATTGCAGTTGTGCAGAAGGATACCAAGGAAACGGATATGTGGGTTGTGTACCCGGTAAGTTTGCACCATTCCATTTTCGTTTAATTCAAACAGCGCTCTTAGATCTAATCAATTCTCTAAACTCTCCATAATAAAGTAATAGACCAACGATCGGTTTGTCAATACAACGAGGATTGTCCACCGGAACTATTGTGCGATAGATTAAACAGAATTTGTAGAAGTCCATGTGAAGAAGATTCGTGTGGAGAAAATGCAGAATGCCTTCCAGCAAATCATGGTATTGAATGTAAATGCTTCGCAGGATATTCTGGAAATCCTTACGTATTGTGTTCACAAGGTTTGTACTCATAGCACAAATTTAACTGAAAATGCCGCATACTATGTGAAATTAATTTTATATTAATTTCTTAGTCCAAGGATGTAGATCAGATTCTGAATGTCTCACATCAGAAGCCTGCATCAATGGTAAATGTTCATCTCCCTGTCGATGTGGACTAAACGCTATATGTGAAGTCGTCAACCACAAATCAAATTGCAAATGTTTACAAGGATACTCAGGCAATCCCAATTTGGGATGTCAAAAGCCTGATGATCCTTGCATTCCTAATCCTTGCGGAATAAATGCCATGTGTGAGATCTACGATGGAAGTCCAATTTGCTTCTGTCCTAAAGGGTTGACCGGAAATCCATTCAAAAATTGCAGTACGTAGATATTTTAAAACGATTTATAGGTTTGGTAGACATTAATACTAGGTTTCTAAAAACATATTGAATTTACAGTTCCAGAAGGTGATGAATGCAGTCCAAACCCATGTGGTTCAAATTCGGGATGTAGATCAATTGGTGGGAAGGCAACGTGCTTCTGTTTATCGGAATATGAAGGCAATCCTCCACAAAGCCCATGTACTCTACCTCAAAACCCCTGCGACCCATCACCATGTGGTCCAAATACTCAATGTACTCTACTTAGCAATGGTTTTGCCAAATGCACTTGTTTACCAGGATACTTGGAAAGCCCCAATACCATTCGCGGTTGTGTTGAAGCTATAAATCCCTGCGAACCCAATCCATGCGGAATCGGCGCAAGTTGCGATCCTTCTAGATCGCCAGTGTGCTTCTGTAAAGAGCCTACAATAGGAAATCCTTACAGAAGTTGTCAAGAACCTGTCATAGTTGATGTATTGTGTCACCCTGGTCCTTGCGGACAAAACTCTGACTGTTACGTCACTGAAAATAGAGAAAGATGTTTCTGTAAATACGGTTTCATAGGTGATCCGTACACAGGTTGTCGACTTCAACCGACAAATCCGTGCCATCCCAATCCTTGCGGTCCAAATGCCATATGTAAAATCGATGAATTGGGACAACCACAATGTGCCTGTGCTGAAGGTACTACAGGAAATCCAGCCGAGCCTGACGGTTGCAAAAATTATGAATGCAGGGTGGATGACGATTGCTCAAACAGTAAAGCATGCATTGGATACAGATGTTGTGATCCTTGTCCTGGATCGTGCGGCTTAAACACCGTATGTCAGGTTGAGAAACATCATCCTGTGTGTTCATGCGTACATGGATACATCGGAAACCCTATAGTAAAATGTTATCAAAAACCAGTAGAGAAAAATCCATGCAATCCATCGCCTTGCGGTGTAAATTCATTATGCTACGTCTCAAATAACAAAGCCGTATGCTCTTGTACACCATATTTCTTTGGAAATCCTGAAGTAAGCTGTAACGCTGAATGTATCATCAATTCAGACTGTCCATCAGATAAAACCTGTATTGATAGGAAGTGTTTAAATCCTTGTGCCGACGAATCAATATGTGGTATCAATGCAAAATGTCAAGTTCATGATCACACTGCTTCTTGTATATGTCCACAAGATTATTACGGAGATCCTCTCTTCATATGTATGAAGAATGGTAAGTAGAATATACGTATTCATTTTAAAATAATTAAAAATGTATCTTAGTTATATAAACGAATCTCGTATTTGTAGCGATAATATTGCCAATTGAGAACGCAACTCGTCCGTGCTTACCATCACCATGTGACGGTGACACGAGCTGTAATGTTTTTGGAAATCATGTAGCTGTCTGTAACAACTGTGAAAGTGATACGATACATCCTAACTGTAATCCAGAATGCTTGATGAACTCAGATTGTCCTTTTGATAAAGCTTGTATCAGAGCGAAATGTATAGATCCTTGTCCTGGATCTTGTGGTATTAATGCTCTTTGTGAAGTTTACTATCACAATCCTATTTGTAGCTGTCCACAAGGATTGATTGGAAATCCATTCGATCACTGTTTAACACCAACTACGTGTAAGTAATATTTTATATTTAAATATACCCAAATTGTGTGTACATATAAACTTAAACAATAATTTTTATTTTTCCATACAGATCCAGTTGACTATGGAATAACATGCTCAAACGTCCCTTGCGGTATCAACACTGAATGTAGAGAAAAGAATGGTGTATTAAGTTGCACTTGTTTACCCGGATTTTATGGAGACGCTTTAATCGGTTGCAGACCTGAATGTATTCTAAATACTGATTGCCCACTTACGAAAGCTTGCATGAATAACAAATGCGAAGACCCATGCATAGGCGGCTGTGGTATTGGAGCTAAATGTGCTGTAGTGAATCATCATCCAGTTTGCTTCTGTCCTGATGGACATATAGGAGATCCCTTCACTTATTGCCAACCCCATAAACCAATTATCCTACCAATTCAGAATATGTCTGGGAATCCATGTGATCCTTCTCCATGTGGACCATTCAGTAGATGTTTAGTTTCCCACCAAGGATTCGCAACCTGCTCATGCCTGCCGGAGTATCACGGTGTACCACCTGTGTGTCAACCAGAATGTATCGTCAATTCAGAATGCGAGCAAACTAAATCTTGTATCAATAAAAAATGTCAAGATCCTTGTCCAAACAGTTGCGGCGCTGGAGCCTATTGCGTAACGATTAATCATAATCCTATATGCAGTTGTCCAATCGGATATGGAGGAGACCCATCAATCAGTTGTTATCTCAATGATGAAACAGAAGAAAAGAACATTAATAATAAAAATCCTTGTGTGCCTTCCCCATGTGGACCAAATTCCATATGTCAAGTAAAAAACAATCATCCAGTATGTTCTTGTATAGAAAATTTCATCGGCAGTCCTCCATATTGCCGCCCAGAATGCATTATCAGTCAAGAATGTCCTAGAGATAAAGCTTGCATCCAAGAAAAATGTCAAGATCCATGTTTCAATAACTGCGGACAAAATGCCAAATGCGACGTTGTCAATCACACTCCATTCTGTAGTTGTTTATCGGGCTATCAAGGTGATGCTTTTATCGGCTGTTCTCCAATACCCATAGGTCCTCCATTATCATTAGATCTCTGCAATCCATCACCATGTGGTGAAAATGCGCAGTGCTCTGAAATAAATGGTATGGTTCGTTGCAATTGTATTCCACCAAATATTGGAAACCCATACGCTGGAGGCTGTCGCCCAGAATGCACCATCAATCCCGACTGTCCAAGTAATCTTGCGTGTTTGTCAAAGCACTGTAGGAACCCTTGTAAGGGATTATGTGGAATCAACGCTGATTGTTCTGTTACAAATCATATTCCAGCATGTACTTGCATTCACGGTTACTCTGGAGATCCATTCAAAGTTTGCAAAGAAGACCCAATACTACCAAGCCCTCAAAGAAACCCTTGTGAAGGTTCACCTTGCGGTCCCAACAGCATCTGTCGGGTTGTAAGTGATCGTGCAACTTGTTCATGTTTAGAAAATTACATCGGTGCTCCACCATCTTGTCGTCCAGAATGTGTCCTTAGTTCAGAATGCAGTCAAAACAAAGCTTGTATTAATCAAAAATGCTTGGATCCTTGTCCAGGAACATGCGGATTTAACGCTAGATGTCAAGTTATCAATCACAATCCAATTTGTAGCTGCGGCCATGAAATGATAGGTGATCCATTCGTTAAATGTGAAGATAGAGGTAATTATTTATCAATATTCTTTTATTGACCAATATTTCTATGAATGTTGAATTCTACAAATTTATATTTTCTATATTAATAGCTATAATAAGACCTCTGCCAATGAATCCTTGTCTGCCTTCACCGTGTGGAGCTAATGCTGAATGTCGCGTTATCGATAACCGTCCAGTTTGTTCTTGTGAAAGTGGTATGTTAGGGGCTCCACCACAGTGTAGACCCGAGTGCTTAATACACGAAGATTGCCCATCAGTTCTAGCATGTGTAGGCAAAAAGTGTAAAGATCCGTGCATCGGTTCCTGCGGTTTCAACGCTGTGTGCTACGTTCAAAGTCACCAACCGATGTGTTCCTGCATGACTGGATTCGAAGGCGATCCATTCTCTGGCTGTAACCCCATTCACGGTAAGTTTTTTATATCATCAGAGCACCTTTCCATTTCATCCAGTCGTCGTCTGAGTATGTAAGTAAATCAATTGACTTTTTTATGCATGTAAAATTTTTACAGCGTCGCCTGTTGAATCACGGAACCCATGTAATCCATCTCCGTGTGGAATGAATGCTAAATGTAGTATAAAAAATGGTGCTGGGTTTTGTAATTGCATGTTAAACTACCATGGAGACCCATATACTGCATGCCGTCCCGAATGTGTATTTAACAATGATTGCCCCAAAGATAAATCTTGCATGAATAACATTTGTCAGAATCCGTGTGAAGGTACATGTGGACAAAATTCAATATGCCAAGTAGTCAATCATTCTCCAAAATGTTCGTGCCAACCCAAAATGACAGGAAATGCACGTGTTGCATGCTATAATTTAGAACCCCGTAAGCTTTCAATCATATAGTTAATAATATAAAAACATTTTGTTCAATTTTTGCATCGAAACGTTCACAATTATAGATTTACCAAAAAATCCATGCAATCCAACACCTTGTGGTCCAAATAGTGTATGTCGAATAGTAGAAAACCACCCTGTATGCTCGTGTAGTATTAACTATTATGGAACTCCACCAAACTGTCATTCAGAATGCTTGATAAATTCAGATTGCTCACAGGATAGAGCATGTATTAAAGGACAATGCTTAAATCCTTGTATAGGCGTATGTGGAAGAAATGCACTATGCCAAATTATAAATCATAATCCAATTTGTCGCTGTATCCCAAATTACGAAGGCGATCCTTTTAATCAATGTAATGAAGTACAAAGTAAGAATAGTCCATTAACATAATAATATATCATACTTAACGATACTCAATGGAAAAAAATCATAAATTTTAATATTACTTTTAGAAATAACAGTCATACAGAACTTGAACCCTTGTAATCCTTCCCCTTGCGGATCAAACTCGATTTGCAAAACAGTTGGTAACCGTCCTGCATGTTCTTGCTTACCCAACTACATTGGCAGTCCGCCAAATTGCAAACCTCAGTGTCTCATAAATTCACAATGTCATTTGAACCTTGCATGCATTAATCAAAAATGTACTGACCCATGTCTCGGATCTTGTGGTTTGAATGCCGAGTGCGTAGTAGCAAACCACTCTCCAATTTGCCACTGTTTATCAGGATACTCTGGCGATCCTTTCTCGGGATGCTTTAAATACACTGCAGGTAAGATATTTGTACTATATTTATGTATACTTGTTTATTATTTCATTTCTGTAGCTGCATGCGATATGCATCTATTGCACTTTTCTTATATGTATGTATATAAAACTCTATGTATCTATGTAATCTTTCTGTAATTTAGTATACACATCATATTTCATAATCATTTTCAGTTATTGATATACATACCAATCCATGCAATCCATCTCCATGTGGTCCAAACGCCATATGTAAAGAACGCAATGGTGCTGGGTCATGTACTTGTCTTGACGAATACTATGGTGATCCATACCGTGGTTGTAGACCTGAATGTTTATTGAATTTCGACTGTCCAAAAGATAAATCTTGTATAAATAATAAATGCAAAAATCCTTGTCCTGGTGTTTGCGGATTAAACGCAGAATGTTTTGTAGTAAATCATGCTCCGTCATGTTCTTGTTTACCTGGATTTATTGGAAACCCTCTAAATGCCTGCCATCAACCTCCTGCTAGTAAGCTATCTATTATTTCAACTTTGCTCTTTCTTTCTATAAAACTTATCTAGTATTATTCTATTACTTCTTTTTCTTTTTCAATAATTAGTCACCAAAGATGAACCAAAACGAAATCCATGTCAACCATCACCGTGTGGTCCATATAGTACATGTCGTGTCATACAAGATCATCCTGTATGTTCTTGTTTGGAAAATTACATTGGAGCACCTCCTTCATGTCGACCAGAATGTTTCGTTAGTTCAGATTGCTCTTTAGATACCGCTTGCATACAACAAAAATGTAAAGATCCATGTCCAGGCACATGTGGTTCCAATGCTCGTTGCTTGGTTATAAACCACAATCCCATTTGTAGTTGCCTCCCAGATTTCACTGGAAGTCCATTTGATAGATGCTATAAAATCGAAAGTAAGTTGGGTTTAAACAATTAATTAAAGTAAAAATCATTCCTTTCAAATTATTTTTTTTAAATTCTAAACCTTTTAGAAGCCCCAGATATCGTTGATCCTTGTATTCCTTCACCTTGTGGGCCTTATTCAAACTGTAAAATAGTGAGCAACAATCCTGTCTGCTCATGCCATCCAAATTGCATTGGAAGGCCACCTAATTGTCGACCTGAATGCACTATTAATTCAGAATGTCCTGGAAATTTGGCATGTATTCGGGAAAGATGTATGAATCCTTGTTCTGGGTCTTGCGGTATACATGCTTTATGTACAGTTATAAAACATATACCTGTTTGTACTTGCGAATCAGGATATACTGGAGATCCATTTTCTGGTTGTTACATCAAACCACGTAAGAGTTTTTAAATGTACAATTAGACATTAACAAACCAACAAAATATGAAATTAAAATAACCCATACAAATAACAATGTAACTTAAACATAAAAAAAATTACAGCTGCATTGCCTGTTGAAATTATTACTCCTTGTGAACCATCCCCTTGTGGTGCAAATGCAGTTTGCAAAGAATTGAATAATGCAGGGTCATGCACATGTCTTCCTGATTATTTTGGAGACCCATATTTTGAATGTAGACCAGAATGTGTCCTAAATAATGACTGTCCCAGAACTAAGGCTTGTGTAAACAACAAATGCAAAGATCCTTGTCCAGGAGTATGTGGACTAAATGCAGAATGTACTGTACACAATCATGCACCATCTTGCGCATGCTTGCATGGATATACTGGAAATCCATTCTTATCTTGTCACTTTGCTCAACGTATGTAGTCTTTCTTTTGTATATTTTTATTCTATTATATTTTACTGTTACATTTTTTCATACTCATTACAGCTTTTTTTTCGTTTTGTATTGTATCTATATTTCAAGTTCTTATTTAGCAAATAATTACATACAAAATTGCAAATAAAAGTAATGTAAATTCTTATTTTACTTTTAATGCATGCTAAATGGGAACTTATACTTTTACACATTTCTTTTCTTTTTAATTTATAAGCTTTATGTATTCTCCTTACTATTAGCTGCTAGAGAAGAACCTACACAAAACCCTTGTGAACCATCACCTTGTGGACCCTATAGTAACTGCCGTGTGGTTAATAATCACGCAGTTTGCTCTTGTAGAGAAAATTATATAGGGAATCCACCCTCTTGTAAGCCAGAATGCATGGTTAGTTCAGACTGTATGCCAAATCTGGCTTGTTTAAATCAGAGATGTAAAGATCCTTGTCCTGGGGCTTGTGGAATCAATGCGAAATGTCAGGTTGTTAATCACAATCCAATATGTAGCTGTAATTCGGGATACACTGGAGATCCCTTCATTAGATGTTTATTGGAAGAAAGTGAGTCGCATGGTCACAATATCAAAAAGTCCCAGTACGTAATTTTGTATACGTAAATATTAATTTAATTATTTGTTTAGAACCAGTACAACCCGTTAATGAAAATCCATGCTCACCTTCCCCTTGTGGTCCAAATTCTCAATGTCGTGTTGTTGGAACTACACCCGCATGTTCATGTTTGCCACAGTATATAGGGCGTCCACCCAACTGCCGACCTGAATGTTCAATAAACGAAGAGTGTCCTAGTAATCTCGCTTGTATTGCTGAGAAATGTAAAGACCCTTGCCCTGGCTCTTGTGGTATTCATGCACAATGCAGAGTTATTGCACATTCCCCCGTTTGTCAATGCTTGAGCCAATTTACAGGAGATCCATTTTCTGGATGCTCTTTGATACCAAGTAAGGCTAGGCTTACATACATTGTTTTAAAATGAAACTTAAAATTAACCATAACTATTTGCGATTAACAATCAAATTTCCATACATAAAACTTGATAAAATTTTTAGTCGTTCAACCAGTGGAAGTCCCGTCAAACCCTTGTAATCCATCTCCTTGTGGATCTAACGCTATCTGTAAAGAATATAACAATGCTGGATCTTGTACATGTTTACCAGAATATTTCGGAGATCCGTATGTAAGTTGTCGACCAGAATGTGTCACAAATAGTGACTGTAGTCGAGAAAAAACATGTATAAATAATAAGTGCAAAAATCCATGCATTGGGGCATGCGGAGTTAATGCAGAATGCCAAGTTGTAAATCACTCTCCAAATTGTATTTGCTTGCCTGGACACGAAGGAAATCCTACAATTTCTTGCCATGTCACAGTCATAAGTAAGCTCTCTTCTATTTTTTTCAACATCTTTGTATCTGTATTACTTTATCTAAATCACCTTCTTAAAATATTTTATTAGTTCCTAAAGACGAACCAACGAATCCCTGTATACCGTCTCCTTGTGGACCCTTCAGTCAATGTCGAGTAGTTAATTCGCATGCAGTGTGTTCTTGCTTAGAATCTTGTATTGGATCACCACCGTCTTGTAGGCCGGAATGTGTAATAAGTGGTGATTGTCCACAAAATAGAGCATGTATCGGTCAGAAATGCCAAGATCCATGTCCAGGAACCTGTGGTGTTAATGCCCAATGTCAAGTTGTCAACCATAATCCAATTTGTAGTTGCTTGTCGGGTTACACTGGCGATCCTTTTATAAGATGCATACAGCAAAAACGTGAGGCTTTTATTATTACATCTACCTTTCTATTATAGATTTTTTCTTGTTTTTACTTTTTTTCTACTTTCACTTTCTTTCTTTGTTAGCAATTGTAATACAACCTGAACCAATTGCAAATCCTTGTGTACCATCACCCTGTGGCCCCAATTCTGTTTGTCGTGATATTGGTAATGTTCCTGCTTGCTCTTGCTTACCCGGCTATATCGGACGATCTCCTAACTGTAGACCAGAATGCATGATCAGTGCCGAGTGTCCCGGAAATCTTGCATGTTTAAATGAGAAATGTATAGATCCTTGTCCGGGTTCTTGCGGAACTCACACATTTTGCAATGTCGCCAATCATATACCGCTTTGTACATGCCAACAAGGTTATACCGGAGATCCATTCAAAGGATGCTATGTTGCTGATCCAAGTAAGTGCTTTTGTATTTGGTAACACCAGTACAAATATTTTATACCAGTGTTTGAATTGTAGTTTTGATTTTATCGTCTAAATTTCTATACTATAAAATAACTCATTATAACTGCATATTATAATAGAAATACATAAAAAAAACTTACCTGTTCGAAAGCACGTTCAAAAGCTTTGACACTGTTTTAGCAATTCCATGACAAATGGATATAAGACGAGAACGATGCGATGCTTAAAAATAAACATAAAATAATGTTTATTTGTGTTCAATAATAAATACAAAAAATAAAAATATAAATGAAAATAAAAAAATATATATGTATATGTATAATTGTATCGGTAAACGGATTATTCCGAAAAAAACTCGAGTTCTCATTAGTACAATATTTCGCGAGAGTAAACAAATTTGAAAACTGACATTTTTGCATTAAGATCACTTCTTAACAAAGTTATAACTTGACTTCCAAGACTTTCGTTTAAAAAATATTATTTTTATTTAAAAACCTAAAAGACCCGCATGCACCGCATGCCCGTGCGGCGGTTCGGTGATTACTGGTCACAAAGTCACTAAAATCTCTATAACGGAACATCTGTCCAAAAGTCCATCATACTAACGATAACTATCATACTAACGAGAACTTGAGTGCCAAATATTGCGTATTTACGATTTTAATGGCAAAAATTGTCTTTGTGACCACCGCAATGTGACTAATAATCCAATTACCGTGCGGCATAGCAGTTACGTGCCTGCGATTCAAAATTTGAAAAAATTCTACGCTCTCTCGTTTTGATTGTAACTGTCGCAGATGCTGATATAATTTTTCATGATTTTTCAGTTGTTGTATCAACGGTAGCTCCACCAAACCCATGTAATCCTTCACCATGTGGGGCTAATGCAATATGCAAAGAGAGAAACGGTGCTGGCGCGTGCGTGTGTTTACCTGAATACACGGGAGATCCATACACAGGATGTAGACCTGAATGTGTTACAAACTCGGATTGCGATAGATCAAAGGCATGCTTTAATAACAAATGCAAAGATCCATGTCCTGGCGCTTGCGGATTAAATGCTGAATGTAGAGTTATAAATCATTCACCATCTTGCTACTGTCTACCCGGATATTCAGGAAACGCTATGAGTAACTGTTTCGAAGAAAAACCTGGTAAATAGAGTTTTATTCGAACAATTAAATTTAGCTCTGGATATTTTGTTCTACATCTACTTACTATTTTAGTCATAGTGGATAACGGAAACCCATGCGAACCCTCTCCATGCGGCCCAAATAGTTTGTGCAAAACAATCAATGAACATAGTGTTTGTACTTGTCAAGAAGGATTCATTGGCACACCACCAATGTGCAGACCTGAATGTATCGTTAGCTCCGAATGCGCTCAAAATAAAGCATGCATCGGTCAAAAATGTGCAGACCCTTGCCCTGGAACTTGTGGCGTTAATGCAAGATGTCAAGTTGTCAATCATAATCCTATATGCAGCTGTACACCTGGATATACGGGCGATCCTTTCCTAAGATGCCAAAAAGTTGACAGTCGTAAGTTTTTTTTCTATATTAATTTAATTCAAACAATGAATGTCGTCTATTTATATAACTTTGACTCATTGAAATAATTTATCGTCGTTATCACAGACATGCAGGTTTAATTATTTACCATACAATTGCCAAATTGACTTCTTACGTCGGTTTTTTCTCAAAATATGGTACTGGGAAACTGTTGACATCTCAGTCTGCTTCAAAATTTACTGAAATAAGAAACTAATGAAGATACCTCCAATATATTGTGTTTTATAGGAAACGCTATATACGGAATATAAAAATGAATGTCTGTGTATGTGTGTGTGTCGAATAGGCTCCTAAGCCACTGAAGCGATTACGATGGAACTTTCAGGATTTATTGTATGCATGTCCGGGAAGATTACTGTGAAAAAAAAAGGGAAAAAACGCGAACGGAAACGGGAAAAACGGGAATGAGTGTCATTGCAACGCAACAATTTCAAATGTGTTCGCAACCTGCGTTTTTCCGACAAATGGGAACGGGAACGGGAATTGCATGCGTTATTATGGCTAGTTCAGCTAGTACGGAATATAAAATACCTCATTTTAGTTAACTTTGCAGTATTTAGAGATTTGTCACAAATCATTTGTGTATTCTAGAAGCAACATAACACAGTTCGTTGTTCAATATTAATCAAAATGAAAAAGTTTGCTTACTGACAATTTAACTGAAATGGGGTATAGCTATTGACCACTTCATGGCTATTGGCTACGTCCACACTACCGATATCTACACCCGATATTTAGGAATTTTTCCATATCCAGTTCCCATATTGCAACCTGTGGTTGCTATTTAGGAACTGGTTATGGAAGAATTCCTAAATATCGGGTGTAGATATCGGTAGTGTGGACGTAGCCATTGACGCTTTGATTTTAAATGCAACAATTTTTTGTGAACGAAAACTAATAAAAGCCTTGTAAAAATTGAGTATTCTGTAATATCTCTCGGAACGTTTTGAGCCGTGGAAAGCTTTTTAATTTACTTATGTGCGTAGTAACAATAGATGAAGTTTTGTGATCATGAAATAATCTGACCTCTTTTTATACTTGGCAACACTGACTTTGACAGTTAAAACTTCAAAAGTTGTATAAATGTACGTAATGTGTATACAAGCACAGTTATGTGTTTTTATAATATTGACTGTTGCTATAAATATTTCAAATTTATGAGTATGTATATTTATATATACTGTTCAATTTTAGCGCCTGAAGAAAAAAAAGGAAACCCTTGTGTACCCTCGCCGTGTGGTCCAAATTCAGAATGTCGAGTGATCGGAGCACAGGCAGCCTGTTCTTGCCTGGCTGACTATGTTGGAAGAGTTCCAAACTGCCGGCCAGAATGTTCTACCGATTCAGAATGCAGCAGCAATTTAGCTTGTCTGAAACAGAAATGTCAAGACCCTTGTCCGGGTACTTGCGGCGTTAACGCTATTTGTACTACAATCAACCACAAAGCTGTATGTTCTTGCCAATTCGGATACACTGGGGATGCATCATACCAATGCGATATTATTCAAATGAGTAAGTTTTTAATTTATATTTAAATTTCAATTGTTTTTGTATTGTATATCTCTGTATAGGAATATGTATATTAGTCTTATTTTCATAAATTTGAATTTGATTTACAAATAATATATATTTCAATGTTACATTGTAGCCACTGAACGAGCCGTACCTGCCACACCATGTTCACCATCTCCGTGTGGACCTAATTCAGAATGCCGAGAACAAAACGGCGCAGGGGCTTGCAGATGCTTTGAGGGATATTTCGGAAACGCTTATGATATTGAACAAGGATGTCGAAGGGAGTGTGAAGCAAACGCCGATTGTTCCTCTAAATTAGCTTGCACAAGATTCAAGTGTGTCGATCCGTGCCCCGGAGTCTGCGGTACATTCGCTGAATGCACAGTCATCAATCATGTACCCTCATGCGTGTGTTCTGCAGGTTACACTGGCGATCCATTTTTCCAATGTAGAGAAATACAAGACATTCGTAAGTTTCGTGGTAACTTTCAGTTAATATAATTGTATTGATAAGTTATTAATCAAATTTGTGTATTTAGCTCTTGGACCAAAGATACCTGAAAATCCTTGCGACCCATCTCCTTGTGGACCTAATAGTCAATGTCGACATTTAAATGGACAGGCAGTTTGTTCTTGCTTGCAAAATTATAAAGGTATGCCGCCGAATTGTAAGCCTGAATGTATTGTCAATTCTGAATGTGATTCATCGAAAGCATGCATTCAACAAAAGTGTGATGATCCTTGTCCGAACACTTGTGGCTTGAGAGCTCATTGTTCCACAAGAAACCACAATCCAATATGTGCTTGTCCATCTGGCTTGACTGGTGATCCATTTTCTCAATGTTATCAAATACGTAAGTATACATTTGAAATATTTCATAATATTATTATGAAAAGTTCATTTTTTTTACAACTCTTACGTGTCTTCAGCTACAATAATAGAACCACTGCAAACCGAAAGACCACCATCGTGTGTGCCATCTCCTTGTGGTCCTAATTCTAAATGTCAATTGATTGGTGGTCATCCAGCTTGTTCTTGTCTTCCTGATTATGTTGGATCTCCTCCTAATTGCAAGCCAGAATGCTTTTTGAGCTCCGAATGTCCGAGTGAATTAGCATGTATCAATCAAAAATGTAAAGATCCTTGTCCTGGTTCTTGCGGAGTTGAAGCTAGATGCCATGTTTTAAATCATGTTGCTGTATGCACTTGTAATGAAGGCTATAATGGTGATCCATTTGTGCAATGTTCTAAAATTCTTCAAAGTAAGTTATTTCTTTTTTTTATTAATTTACATTGTGAAGTGTCAATGGATGACCTTTTTTGTGTTACATTTTATTTAATATGTTTGCCGTAACTGTTTTGACTATTTTGCAGCAACACCTACTCCTGTTATTTTTGATCCATGTAACCCATCTCCGTGTGGACCTAATGCAGAGTGTCACGAAGGTGAATGTACATGCCTGCTAGAATACATCGGAAATCCGTATGAGTCGTGCCGACCAGAATGTGTAGGAAGTCAGGAATGTAATAGGGATAAAGCATGTCTGCGAAATAAATGCGTTGATCCATGTCCGGGAACGTGCGGACAAAATGCCATCTGTGATGTAATTAATCATATTCCAATATGTTCATGTCCACCGAAATACACAGGCGATCCGTTTTCAAGTTGTCGAGTAATAGATGAAATGCCCATACCGAAATCAGATCCATGCTTACCTTCACCTTGTGGTCTGAATAGTGAATGTCGTGTTGTAAACGATCATGCGACATGCTCTTGTATTCAAGGCTTCCAAGGAGTACCACCGGCGTGTAGACCAGAATGTGTAGTTAGCTCTGAGTGTTCACAAAAACAAGCTTGCTTGAATCAAAAATGTATTGATCCTTGTATTGGAACGTGTGGATATCAAGCTAGATGCGAAGTTATAAATCATAGTCCCATATGTAGCTGTGGTTCCAATCAAACTGGAGATCCATTCAAAGGCTGCCGAGATATACCTACTAGAGATCCGGAAATAGTTCAACAGGTGTGTAACCCATCTCCGTGCGGTCCAAATTCAGTTTGCCGCGATATTGGAGGAGCACCGTCGTGTACTTGCTTGGCTAATTATATAGGACAACCTCCGAACTGCCGTCCAGAATGTGTTATCAATCCAGATTGTATCAGCGTAAAAGCTTGTATTAATAACAAATGTCAAGATCCTTGTGTAGGATCTTGTGGGCTTAATGCAGAGTGTCGTGTTATCAGTCACACTGCATCATGTACTTGTTTGCCAGGATTTAACGGAAATGCATTTGTTCAATGTATACCCCAAAAAGGTATGATTGTCGAAATTGTGATTTGGATATTGATGGTTAAATGATATTGGTTTAATTGAATTTTATTATTTTATAGTTGTGGTGTTGAATCCATGTGAACCTTCTCCGTGTGGTCCAAATGCAATTTGTCATCAAAAGAATGATGCTGGTGCCTGCTCCTGCATCGACGATTATCAAGGAAATCCGTATGAAGGCTGCCGACCGGAATGTGTTCTCAATTCTGACTGTCCCACGGCTAAGTCGTGTGTTAGAAATAAATGTCAAGATCCATGTCCTGGAGTTTGTGGCACAAATGCTGAATGTCTTGTTGTTAATCACATCCCAACGTGCAATTGTTTGAAAGGATACACTGGAGATCCATTCTCTAATTGTGTATTTATACCTCCTGAAATGATCAATAAGGATGTTGGCGATCCATGCAATCCAAGTCCATGTGGACAGAACAGTCAATGCAAAACTGTAAATGGCTTAGCTGTATGCTCCTGTTTATTGGAGTATCAAGGCTCACCGCCAAATTGCCGACCTGAATGTGTAGTTAATTCAGAATGTCCGCCGAATCAAGCTTGTCATAAATACAAATGTTCTGATCCTTGTCGGGGTACATGTGGGCAGGGCGCTAAATGTGAAGTTATTAATCATAATCCAATATGCAGCTGTCCAGCTGGTCAGACTGGTGATCCATTTTCAAGATGCTATAAACAACCAAGTACATATATAACATTTTTCATTTTACATATATATATATATAATGGTTTATTTTTTCTCTTTAATATTATGTAATTATTTTAACAGTTGAAGTGGTAAAACCTCCGGAAGCCCGAAGAGATCCCTGCAATCCATCTCCTTGTGGTCTTTATTCCATTTGCCGTGAAATCAATGAACAACCTTCATGCTCTTGCTTACAAAATTACATTGGAGCTCCACCTAATTGTCGTCCAGAATGTGTTGTGAATACCGATTGCCCAGCTGACAAAGCATGCATATCAGAAAAATGTCGGGATCCATGCCCGGGATCTTGTGGCTTTAACGCAGAATGTCGAGTTCAAAACCATATTCCCACATGCTTCTGTCCACCAGGCTATTCCGGCAATTCGTTTATACAATGCTCTCCCATTATACAAACAGGTAACTTTATTATTATTGTTTTATATTTTAATCATTGAATCAAGGTTTTGAATCAAATCATTCGATTTATTTTAGAACCAGTTGAACTTGATCCATGTAATCCATCACCTTGCGGCTCCAATGCTGAATGTAGAGACGGTACTTGTACTTGTATCCCCGAATTCTTTGGAGATCCTTATGTGTCTTGTCGACCAGAATGCACGTCAAATACTGATTGTTCTCCAAATAAAGCATGCTTCAACAATAAATGCAAAGATCCATGTCCCGGTACTTGTGGTGAAGGAGCGGAATGTAACGTTTATAACCACATACCCATGTGTACATGCCCAGCTGGTATGACGGGCGACCCATTTTCGAATTGCAAAGCGTTTAAAGAATTCGGTATGTTTAATTACATGTGATATTTTATTAGATTATGGAACTTTTTGCTTTAATTATGTGTTGATTTTGCAGTTCCTGTAGATCCATGTAATCCTTCACCATGCGGACCAAACAGTGTCTGCAAAGTCAGAAATGCAGTTGCCGTTTGCTCTTGTCAGCCTGGTCAATCTGGCTCTCCACCTAATTGCAGACCCGAATGTGTTGTCAGTTCTGAATGTCCTTTGACACAGGCTTGCATTTCTAATAAATGTAAAGACCCCTGTCCTGGTACTTGTGGACAAAATGCACGCTGTCAAGTCATAAACCACAATCCGATTTGTTCTTGCAATCCAGGAAACACAGGCGATCCATTCTCGAGATGCTATCCAATAGGTAATACATACCTCAATATTCACTTCAAATTGTATTTGATCATTTCAATTTGTCTTATTGGTCATATAATTTTAATTTGTGTGTTTCAGTTGTCATTCCTCCACCAATTACGAATGTAAATCCATGTGTCCCGTCACCATGCGGTCCCAACTCTCAATGTACCGTGAGAGGCGAAAGTCCAGCATGCTCCTGTCTCCAAGGATACGTGTCTTCGCCACCCAATTGCCGACCTGAATGTACCATTAATTCAGAGTGTTCTGGAAATCAAGCATGCATCAATCAAAAATGCCGTGATCCGTGTCCGGGATCTTGTGGAGTTAATGCCAAGTGTTCAGTGATTAATCATAATGTAGCGTGTTCGTGTAATCCAGGCCACACCGGTGATCCGTTCTCGAGCTGTGTCGTCATTCAAGGTAGGACTTTATTTTTATACCATTATTTGCACTTGAATATTTTTGAAAATACTGCAGAGATTAATTCATGTAATTTGATTTTTAAAAGAATTGGAAATTATTGAATTTTTGTATCACATACATACTATCTATCGAAATTTTACGACAGTACTTAAATTAATTTCAGAATTTTTATTATCTAATACTTAGAATCGCTTTTGGACTGACAAAATTTAACAATTGCAGTATTCACTTTTGTAGCGAGTATTTATCTCACGGAAGCGTTATATACATACATACATACAATATGAATTATTTTACTGGTGTTTTAAATGCACAGGGAGAAAATATTTCTGTACTACATTGAAACTATTTGTGACCATTAATTATAGAATAATATATGGGGTACATCGCAGAAAACTTTTTTAAGGGAAGAAAATATAATACACATGTAACATTTACTAGTACGAATCGTGAGATAAAACTCTGTATAAAATGTGTATAAAGTTTCTATAACATTATAGCTATGCACCTGCTTTTTGATACCGATTTTGGTTTTAAAATATAACACGCAATACATTTATGAACGTCTTATTTACGTATTATAAAGTTATTAAAATTAAAATCAATATCCTATGATAGTTCTTAAAATTGAAATCATATTTTCAATTCAATTTTCATATTTTTTTATTAATATTGGATTCATTTAATAATTCATGAATAAAAACTTCCTTTTTTACAAGGCTCTTTTACGTTTTTAATAATCAGAAGTATTTTTTTTTTATTGCTTATAAATATATTCATATTATAATACGTAAAATAAGTAAAAAAAACTATTTAATAACTTTGCATGTGCTTGCATGATATGCTTTCTTCAAAATGCTGTGGAGATACGATAAAGGTAAGTTTTCATCTCCCAACGCTTTGCTGCCTGCTAAAGAAGATTAAAATTGTTGATAGCGTATTGTGGAAAATACGCATTGGTCCAATTGTTGCTCCCTGGTCGCTATTGTTAGAAAAATAATCGCTATAAATCTACCACGCCACTAATATACCCATATAACAATGGTGGTTGGTTTTGAATAATTTAACTACATGTAAAATACACGATTTGTGATCATGCCCACACTTTGTGTTATACGTGTTATTATTTTTTCGAAACCAACTAAATACGTTTAGAGCCCGGTGAACTTATAATGTAAACCCATCAATGAAATCGAGCTACCTTTCCATTCCCCTAAAAGCTTATGCCAACGCCCTGTTTAAAGAATGTGTGTCCCTATAATATTGACTCGATGGCCTTGAAGAATGAGCTTTATAACAAAGAACAAGCTTACACATGATAAACACCCGCAGGCCTTAGAAATTTCTGCTTTCTTACGTTTAATGCTAACAAATAGTAAAAAGTTCGATACGAAATTCATGATAAACAAACATTTTCAATTCAACATAGTAAAATGGTTACATGAATTAAATATTATGAAAATCTACATACATATATCCCCTGTGAACTTCTAGAACCAGGAAGAACCGAAATACTGACCCCATGCAGTCCATCCCCTTGTGGAGCAAATGCAATTTGTAAAGAACAAAATGGAGCTGGGTCTTGTACTTGTATTCCAGAATATAGAGGAAACCCATACGAAAGTTGCCGCCCCGAATGTATTATGAACTCTGATTGCCCAACTTATCGATCCTGCGTCCAAAACAAGTGCATAGATCCATGCCCAGGTGTATGTGGTACAAATGCAGAATGTTCCGTAGTCCGGCATTTACCCACTTGTACGTGTATTATTGGCTACGAAGGAGATCCTTACCGTCATTGTAATGTTATTCAGGGTAAGCCGAAACATAACACAACAGAGTACATAGACCATCAAATATTAAAAGTAATTCTTACAAAAACAACACTAAATCTATTACACTAATCCATATAAACAATAAATGTGTATACTAGAAGTTCTAAATTGAAGTGGTAATATTTACACACAAACGTATTGTGTATACCATACATATATGTAGGTATACATACACTGTATGTATATTCAATGGAAATAAAATATTAAAAATCATTCGCCTTCTGTATGATCGAGATGGTCTAATCACTAGAACATTTCACTAGAAGACAAAACCCTATTTGTCAAATTTTTTTTTCAATGAAAAGCAATATCAACGTCAACTAGTGTTGTGTACGTTGATATTTCAAAGGGTGGTTTAGGAAAAGGAATGGTGGTTTAAGAAAAGGAAGGTGGTTTAGGAAAAGGAAGGAAAGGAATGAATTCAAATAAATTTATATATAATCCACGCTGATTGCTGTCTGTCTTTTTCGCGTGTATTTATATACTTCCGGTATTCACGTCATCGTGAATATATTATCGATCATTATTATTATATGATACACCATCGGTTTTAACTTCACTTCACCGAAATATATTAATTACATATTATATTATTACCTCTAGGTACAACATGTGCTTCTGCAATTCTAAAATTTTTTTTTTTGAAATCTCTTAACTTGTCCACGCAATCGTCACATACCCACATTTATACATCGCGTTCGTTTTTGTATACATTATTTCCAGAATTTTCGCTAAAACTAACATTCAGAAACACACGTATTCACAAAACACAATTGAACAATACCATAATCGAATATACACATGCATTTGTTAACACGACACCAACACACCCACCCAAAGAGTCTTTACGATTTTCACAACACACAAACCGATGCACACGTCGACGATAAATCCGCGAGATTTTACTTTATTCGAATACATTGAACGATTTTTATTCCCCATTAGCCGTCGTAGCGGATCCTGTCGATCCTTGCAATCCTTCGCCATGCGGTCCCAACAGTCAGTGCCGGGAAGTTAACGGTCAGGGCGTGTGCTCGTGCCTGCCCACATACGTTGGCTCTCCGCCGGCGTGTCGACCCGAGTGCGTGGTCAGTTCGGAATGTCCCCACGATAAGGCTTGTTTCAATCAAAAATGTACGAATCCGTGTCCGGGACCCTGCGGTACCAACTCCCGCTGCAACGTCAACAATCACAGTCCGATCTGCTCTTGCAATCCTGGCTACACCGGCGACCCGTTCTCGAGATGCTATCCCATACCTCGTGAGTGTTTTTTCTGCGCGTGCTTTCCTCGAATTCGCGTCAAAGCCGACCCTCCCCTTAACCCTCGTTGCTTCGTATTTCAGCGCCAATGCCCCCGCCCCAACAAGAACCCTACAGAGATCCGTGCGTGCCTTCGCCTTGCGGACTTAACTCTCAGTGCAGGGACATCGGCGGCGTGCCGTCGTGTTCCTGTTTGGCCACATTCATTGGCAGCCCTCCGAATTGTCGCGCCGAGTGCACGATCAATCCGGAGTGTCCCAGCAACAAGGCTTGCATGAATCAAAAGTGTCGCGACCCCTGCCCCGGCTCGTGCGGTTTGAGCGCCAATTGCGCGGTCATAAACCACACGCCGGTGTGCACATGTCCCGATGGATACACGGGAGATCCGTTCACCAGCTGTTACCCCAAGCCTCCACGTAAGAAACGCCCCTTTAAAATCTCCGTCTCTCGCGATAACCGCGAGACGTCGCTTAGTGATCGATCGATCTCATCCTTCCCGTTGTCGTTTTAGAAATCGAACCCGAAGAACCAGACCCCTGCAATCCGTCTCCTTGCGGAGCGAACGCTCAATGCGCCGACGGCGCGTGCACTTGTCTGCCCGAATACCAGGGCGATCCTTACACCGGATGTAGACCGGAGTGCGTCGTCAGCGCCGAGTGTCCCAGAGACAGAGCGTGCGTGCGCAACAAATGTGTCGATCCCTGTCCCGGAACGTGCGGTCAGAACGCAGTATGCGACGTCATCAATCACATACCCATGTGCAATTGTCCTCCGGGACTCAATGGAAACGCATTCGTGGAATGCAGACCAATGCAGGGTAGGCCATCTCACTCGTCGCTCTGGCGCTTGTCTCGACCGCGAACGCATTATTCGACGCTCATGCCTTTATTTCATGTTGTGATTTAGCTCCTGTCCATACGAACCCTTGCAATCCGTCACCATGCGGCCCCAACAGTCAATGTAGGGAGATCAACGGTCAGGCGGTGTGCTCTTGCGTACCAGGATACATAGGAAGCCCTCCCACCTGTCGCCCCGAATGCGTTGTCAGCTCCGAGTGTCCCCAGAACGAAGCTTGTAGCAATCAGAAATGTAGAGACCCCTGTCCCGGCACTTGCGGCGTAAGCGCGAGATGCGGAGTCATAAATCACAACCCCATATGCACTTGCCCGCAAAGATACACTGGCGATCCCTTCGTCAGATGCCAACCGATACGTAAGACAATGCCCCCTTATAGACGCTTTCATTTTTATTCCTTCGCTTTTTCATTACTCTTATATCGAATTCGCGCATACCGATTTGTTCAACGTCCGTTCGACTTTCCACAGCGGATATACCCCCAGTGCACGTGAACCCGTGCCAACCCTCACCATGCGGACCGAACTCGCAGTGCAAAGAGATCGGAGATTCTCCGTCGTGCTCTTGTCTGCCCGAATTCGTTGGCTCCCCGCCGAACTGTCGACCGGAATGCGTCAGCAATGCCGAATGCTCCAGCCACCTCGCATGCATCGGTCAAAAGTGTAGAGATCCTTGTCCGGGATCGTGTGGTGCTAACGCCGAATGCCGCGTAGTCAGTCACACGCCAATGTGCATTTGTAACGTCGGTTTCATTGGCGATCCGTTCGTCCAGTGCTTGCCTCGTCAGTCTGATCCCATACCGGAAGAACGTCCGGCTCCTTGCACCCCGTCTCCATGCGGAGCGAACGCGGTGTGCAGAGAGCAGAGTGGCGCCGGATCGTGCACGTGTCTGCCGGAATATTTCGGCAACCCTTACGAAGGATGTCGCCCCGAGTGCGTCATCAACTCGGATTGTCCCTCCAACAGAGCCTGCCTCCGAAACAAATGTCAAGACCCGTGTCCGGGAACTTGCGGTCAGAACGCGGACTGTCAAGTGATCAATCACCTACCGTCCTGCACTTGCAGACCGGGATACACCGGTGATCCGTTCCGCTATTGCAACGTTTACCAAGAGCGTAAGATATCCCGAATTTCGCTAAAACTTAACATTCAGAAACACACGTATTCACAAAACACAATTGAACAATACCATAATCGAATATACACATGCATTTGTTAACACGACACCAACACACCCACCCAAAGAGTCTTTACGATTTTCACAACACACAAACCGATGCACACGTCGACGATAAATCCGCGAGATTTTACTTTATTCGAATACATTGAACGATTTTTATTCCCCATTAGCCGTCGTAGGGGATCCTGTCGATCCTTGCAATCCTTCGCCATGCGGTCCCAACAGTCAGTGCCGGGAAGTTAACGGTCAGGGCGTGTGCTCGTGCCTGCCCACATACGTTGGCTCTCCGCCGGCGTGTCGACCCGAGTGCGTGGTCAGTTCGGAATGTCCCCACGATAAGGCTTGTTTCAATCAAAAATGTACGAATCCGTGTCCGGGACCCTGCGGTACCAACTCCCGCTGCAACGTCAACAATCACAGTCCGATCTGCTCTTGCAATCCTGGCTACACCGGCGACCCGTTCTCGAGATGCTATCCCATACCTCGTGAGTGTTTTTTCTGCGCGTGCTTTCCTCGAATTCGCGTCAAAGCCGACCCTCCCCTTAACCCTCGTTGCTTCGTATTTCAGCGCCAATGCCCCCGCCCCAACAAGAACCCTACAGAGATCCGTGCGTGCCTTCGCCTTGCGGACTTAACTCTCAGTGCAGGGACATCGGCGGCGTGCCGTCGTGTTCCTGTTTGGCCACATTCATTGGCAGCCCTCCGAATTGTCGCGCCGAGTGCACGATCAATCCGGAGTGTCCCAGCAACAAGGCTTGCATGAATCAAAAGTGTCGCGACCCCTGCCCCGGCTCGTGCGGTTTGAGCGCCAATTGCGCGGTCATAAACCACACGCCGGTGTGCACATGTCCCGATGGATACACGGGAGATCCGTTCACCAGCTGTTACCCCAAGCCTCCACGTAAGAAACGCCCCTTTAAAATCTCCGTCTCTCGCGATAACCGCGAGACGTCGCTTAGTGATCGATCGATCTCATCCTTCCCGTTGTCGTTTTAGAAATCGAACCCGAAGAACCAGACCCCTGCAATCCGTCTCCTTGCGGAGCGAACGCTCAATGCGCCGACGGCGCGTGCACTTGTCTGCCCGAATACCAGGGCGATCCTTACACCGGATGTAGACCGGAGTGCGTCGTCAGCGCCGAGTGTCCCAGAGACAGAGCGTGCGTGCGCAACAAATGTGTCGATCCCTGTCCCGGAACGTGCGGTCAGAACGCAGTATGCGACGTCATCAATCACATACCCATGTGCAATTGTCCTCCGGGACTCAATGGAAACGCATTCGTGGAATGCAGACCAATGCAGGGTAGGCCATCTCACTCGTCGCTCTGGCGCTTGTCTCGACCGCGAACGCATTATTCGACGCTCATGCCTTTATTTCATGTTGTGATTTAGCTCCTGTCCATACGAACCCTTGCAATCCGTCACCATGCGGCCCCAACAGTCAATGTAGGGAGATCAACGGTCAGGCGGTGTGCTCTTGCGTACCAGGATACATAGGAAGCCCTCCCACCTGTCGCCCCGAATGCGTTGTCAGCTCCGAGTGTCCCCAGAACGAAGCTTGTAGCAATCAGAAATGTAGAGACCCCTGTCCCGGCACTTGCGGCGTAAGCGCGAGATGCGGAGTCATAAATCACAACCCCATATGCACTTGCCCGCAAAGATACACTGGCGATCCCTTCGTCAGATGCCAACCGATACGTAAGACAATGCCCCCTTATAGACGCTTTCATTTTTATTCCTTCGCTTTTTCATTACTCTTATATCGAATTCGCGCATACCGATTTGTTCAACGTCCGTTCGACTTTCCACAGCGGATATACCCCCAGTGCACGTGAACCCGTGCCAACCCTCACCATGCGGACCGAACTCGCAGTGCAAAGAGATCGGAGATTCTCCGTCGTGCTCTTGTCTGCCCGAATTCGTTGGCTCCCCGCCGAACTGTCGACCGGAATGCGTCAGCAATGCCGAATGCTCCAGCCACCTCGCATGCATCGGTCAAAAGTGTAGAGATCCTTGTCCGGGATCGTGTGGTGCTAACGCCGAATGCCGCGTAGTCAGTCACACGCCAATGTGCATTTGTAACGTCGGTTTCATTGGCGATCCGTTCGTCCAGTGCTTGCCTCGTCAGTCTGATCCCATACCGGAAGAACGTCCGGCTCCTTGCACCCCGTCTCCATGCGGAGCGAACGCGGTGTGCAGAGAGCAGAGTGGCGCCGGATCGTGCACGTGTCTGCCGGAATATTTCGGCAACCCTTACGAAGGATGTCGCCCCGAGTGCGTCATCAACTCGGATTGTCCCTCCAACAGAGCCTGCCTCCGAAACAAATGTCAAGACCCGTGTCCGGGAACTTGCGGTCAGAACGCGGACTGTCAAGTGATCAATCACCTACCGTCCTGCACTTGCAGACCGGGATACACCGGTGATCCGTTCCGCTATTGCAACGTTTACCAAGAGCGTAAGATATCCCGAATTTCGCTAAAACTTAACATTCAGAAACACACGTATTCACAAAACACAATTGAACAATACCATAATCGAATATACACATGCATTTGTTAACACGACACCAACACACCCACCCAAAGAGTCTTTACGATTTTCACAACACACAAACCGATGCACACGTCGACGATAAATCCGCGAGATTTTACTTTATTCGAATACATTGAACGATTTTTATTCCCCATTAGCCGTCGTAGGGGATCCTGTCGATCCTTGCAATCCTTCGCCATGCGGTCCCAACAGTCAGTGCCGGGAAGTTAACGGTCAGGGCGTGTGCTCGTGCCTGCCCACATACGTTGGCTCTCCGCCGGCGTGTCGACCCGAGTGCGTGGTCAGTTCGGAATGTCCCCACGATAAGGCTTGTTTCAATCAAAAATGTACGAATCCGTGTCCGGGACCCTGCGGTACCAACTCCCGCTGCAACGTCAACAATCACAGTCCGATCTGCTCTTGCAATCCTGGCTACACCGGCGACCCGTTCTCGAGATGCTATCCCATACCTCGTGAGTGTTTTTTCTGCGCGTGCTTTCCTCGAATTCGCGTCAAAGCCGACCCTCCCCTTAACCCTCGTTGCTTCGTATTTCAGCGCCAATGCCCCCGCCCCAACAAGAACCCTACAGAGATCCGTGCGTGCCTTCGCCTTGCGGACTTAACTCTCAGTGCAGGGACATCGGCGGCGTGCCGTCGTGTTCCTGTTTGGCCACATTCATTGGCAGCCCTCCGAATTGTCGCGCCGAGTGCACGATCAATCCGGAGTGTCCCAGCAACAAGGCTTGCATGAATCAAAAGTGTCGCGACCCCTGCCCCGGCTCGTGCGGTTTGAGCGCCAATTGCGCGGTCATAAACCACACGCCGGTGTGCACATGTCCCGATGGATACACGGGAGATCCGTTCACCAGCTGTTACCCCAAGCCTCCACGTAAGAAACGCCCCTTTAAAATCTCCGTCTCTCGCGATAACCGCGAGACGTCGCTTAGTGATCGATCGATCTCATCCTTCCCGTTGTCGTTTTAGAAATCGAACCCGAAGAACCAGACCCCTGCAATCCGTCTCCTTGCGGAGCGAACGCTCAATGCGCCGACGGCGCGTGCACTTGTCTGCCCGAATACCAGGGCGATCCTTACACCGGATGTAGACCGGAGTGCGTCGTCAGCGCCGAGTGTCCCAGAGACAGAGCGTGCGTGCGCAACAAATGTGTCGATCCCTGTCCCGGAACGTGCGGTCAGAACGCAGTATGCGACGTCATCAATCACATACCCATGTGCAATTGTCCTCCGGGACTCAATGGAAACGCATTCGTGGAATGCAGACCAATGCAGGGTAGGCCATCTCACTCGTCGCTCTGGCGCTTGTCTCGACCGCGAACGCATTATTCGACGCTCATGCCTTTATTTCATGTTGTGATTTAGCTCCTGTCCATACGAACCCTTGCAATCCGTCACCATGCGGCCCCAACAGTCAATGTAGGGAGATCAACGGTCAGGCGGTGTGCTCTTGCGTACCAGGATACATAGGAAGCCCTCCCACCTGTCGCCCCGAATGCGTTGTCAGCTCCGAGTGTCCCCAGAACGAAGCTTGTAGCAATCAGAAATGTAGAGACCCCTGTCCCGGCACTTGCGGCGTAAGCGCGAGATGCGGAGTCATAAATCACAACCCCATATGCACTTGCCCGCAAAGATACACTGGCGATCCCTTCGTCAGATGCCAACCGATACGTAAGACAATGCCCCCTTATAGACGCTTTCATTTTTATTCCTTCGCTTTTTCATTACTCTTATATCGAATTCGCGCATACCGATTTGTTCAACGTCCGTTCGACTTTCCACAGCGGATATACCCCCAGTGCACGTGAACCCGTGCCAACCCTCACCATGCGGACCGAACTCGCAGTGCAAAGAGATCGGAGATTCTCCGTCGTGCTCTTGTCTGCCCGAATTCGTTGGCTCCCCGCCGAACTGTCGACCGGAATGCGTCAGCAATGCCGAATGCTCCAGCCACCTCGCATGCATCGGTCAAAAGTGTAGAGATCCTTGTCCGGGATCGTGTGGTGCTAACGCCGAATGCCGCGTAGTCAGTCACACGCCAATGTGCATTTGTAACGTCGGTTTCATTGGCGATCCGTTCGTCCAGTGCTTGCCTCGTCAGTCTGATCCCATACCGGAAGAACGTCCGGCTCCTTGCACCCCGTCTCCATGCGGAGCGAACGCGGTGTGCAGAGAGCAGAGTGGCGCCGGATCGTGCACGTGTCTGCCGGAATATTTCGGCAACCCTTACGAAGGATGTCGCCCCGAGTGCGTCATCAACTCGGATTGTCCCTCCAACAGAGCCTGCCTCCGAAACAAATGTCAAGACCCGTGTCCGGGAACTTGCGGTCAGAACGCGGACTGTCAAGTGATCAATCACCTACCGTCCTGCACTTGCAGACCGGGATACACCGGTGATCCGTTCCGCTATTGCAACGTTTACCAAGAGCGTAAGATATCCCGAATTTCGCTAAAACTTAACATTCAGAAACACACGTATTCACAAAACACAATTGAACAATACCATAATCGAATATACACATGCATTTGTTAACACGACACCAACACACCCACCCAAAGAGTCTTTACGATTTTCACAACACACAAACCGATGCACACGTCGACGATAAATCCGCGAGATTTTACTTTATTCGAATACATTGAACGATTTTTATTCCCCATTAGCCGTCGTAGGGGATCCTGTCGATCCTTGCAATCCTTCGCCATGCGGTCCCAACAGTCAGTGCCGGGAAGTTAACGGTCAGGGCGTGTGCTCGTGCCTGCCCACATACGTTGGCTCTCCGCCGGCGTGTCGACCCGAGTGCGTGGTCAGTTCGGAATGTCCCCACGATAAGGCTTGTTTCAATCAAAAATGTACGAATCCGTGTCCGGGACCCTGCGGTACCAACTCCCGCTGCAACGTCAACAATCACAGTCCGATCTGCTCTTGCAATCCTGGCTACACCGGCGACCCGTTCTCGAGATGCTTTCCCATACCTCGTGAGTGTTTTTTCTGCGCGTGCTTTCCTCGAATTCGCGTCAAAGCCGACCCTCCCCTTAACCCTCGTTGCTTCGTATTTCAGCGCCAATGCCCCCGCCCCAACAAGAACCCTACAGAGATCCGTGCGTGCCTTCGCCTTGCGGACTTAACTCTCAGTGCAGGGACATCGGCGGCGTGCCGTCGTGTTCCTGTTTGGCCACATTCATTGGCAGCCCTCCGAATTGTCGCGCCGAGTGCACGATCAATCCGGAGTGTCCCAGCAACAAGGCTTGCATGAATCAAAAGTGTCGCGACCCCTGCCCCGGCTCGTGCGGTTTGAGCGCCAATTGCGCGGTCATAAACCACACGCCGGTGTGCACATGTCCCGATGGATACACGGGAGATCCGTTCACCAGCTGTTACCCCAAGCCTCCACGTAAGAAACGCCCCTTTAAAATCTCCGTCTCTCGCGATAACCGCGAGACGTCGCTTAGTGATCGATCGATCTCATCCTTCCCGTTGTCGTTTTAGAAATCGAACCCGAAGAACCAGACCCCTGCAATCCGTCTCCTTGCGGAGCGAACGCTCAATGCGCCGACGGCGCGTGCACTTGTCTGCCCGAATACCAGGGCGATCCTTACACCGGATGTAGACCGGAGTGCGTCGTCAGCGCCGAGTGTCCCAGAGACAGAGCGTGCGTGCGCAACAAATGTGTCGATCCCTGTCCCGGAACGTGCGGTCAGAACGCAGTATGCGACGTCATCAATCACATACCCATGTGCAATTGTCCTCCGGGACTCAATGGAAACGCATTCGTGGAATGCAGACCAATGCAGGGTAGGCCATCTCACTCGTCGCTCTGGCGCTTGTCTCGACCGCGAACGCATTATTCGACGCTCATGCCTTTATTTCATGTTGTGATTTAGCTCCTGTCCATACGAACCCTTGCAATCCGTCACCATGCGGCCCCAACAGTCAATGTAGGGAGATCAACGGTCAGGCGGTGTGCTCTTGCGTACCAGGATACATAGGAAGCCCTCCCACCTGTCGCCCCGAATGCGTTGTCAGCTCCGAGTGTCCCCAGAACGAAGCTTGTAGCAATCAGAAATGTAGAGACCCCTGTCCCGGCACTTGCGGCGTAAGCGCGAGATGCGGAGTCATAAATCACAACCCCATATGCACTTGCCCGCAAAGATACACTGGCGATCCCTTCGTCAGATGCCAACCGATACGTAAGACAATGCCCCCTTATAGACGCTTTCATTTTTATTCCTTCGCTTTTTCATTACTCTTATATCGAATTCGCGCATACCGATTTGTTCAACGTCCGTTCGACTTTCCACAGCGGATATACCCCCAGTGCACGTGAACCCGTGCCAACCCTCACCATGCGGACCGAACTCGCAGTGCAAAGAGATCGGAGATTCTCCGTCGTGCTCTTGTCTGCCCGAATTCGTTGGCTCCCCGCCGAACTGTCGACCGGAATGCGTCAGCAATGCCGAATGCTCCAGCCACCTCGCATGCATCGGTCAAAAGTGTAGAGATCCTTGTCCGGGATCGTGTGGTGCTAACGCCGAATGCCGCGTAGTCAGTCACACGCCAATGTGCATTTGTAACGTCGGTTTCATTGGCGATCCGTTCGTCCAGTGCTTGCCTCGTCAGTCTGATCCCATACCGGAAGAACGTCCGGCTCCTTGCACCCCGTCTCCATGCGGAGCGAACGCGGTGTGCAGAGAGCAGAGTGGCGCCGGATCGTGCACGTGTCTGCCGGAATATTTCGGCAACCCTTACGAAGGATGTCGCCCCGAGTGCGTCATCAACTCGGATTGTCCCTCCAACAGAGCCTGCCTCCGAAACAAATGTCAAGACCCGTGTCCGGGAACTTGCGGTCAGAACGCGGACTGTCAAGTGATCAATCACCTACCGTCCTGCACTTGCAGACCGGGATACACCGGTGATCCGTTCCGCTATTGCAACGTTTACCAAGAGCGTAAGATATCCCGAATTTCGCTAAAACTTAACATTCAGAAACACACGTATTCACAAAACACAATTGAACAATACCATAATCGAATATACACATGCATTTGTTAACACGACACCAACACACCCACCCAAAGAGTCTTTACGATTTTCACAACACACAAACCGATGCACACGTCGACGATAAATCCGCGAGATTTTACTTTATTCGAATACATTGAACGATTTTTATTCCCCATTAGCCGTCGTAGCGGATCCTGTCGATCCTTGCAATCCTTCGCCATGCGGTCCCAACAGTCAGTGCCGGGAAGTTAACGGTCAGGGCGTGTGCTCGTGCCTGCCCACATACGTTGGCTCTCCGCCGGCGTGTCGACCCGAGTGCGTGGTCAGTTCGGAATGTCCCCACGATAAGGCTTGTTTCAATCAAAAATGTACGAATCCGTGTCCGGGACCCTGCGGTACCAACTCCCGCTGCAACGTCAACAATCACAGTCCGATCTGCTCTTGCAATCCTGGCTACACCGGCGACCCGTTCTCGAGATGCTATCCCATACCTCGTGAGTGTTTTTTCTGCGCGTGCTTTCCTCGAATTCGCGTCAAAGCCGACCCTCCCCTTAACCCTCGTTGCTTCGTATTTCAGCGCCAATGCCCCCGCCCCAACAAGAACCCTACAGAGATCCGTGCGTGCCTTCGCCTTGCGGACTTAACTCTCAGTGCAGGGACATCGGCGGCGTGCCGTCGTGTTCCTGTTTGGCCACATTCATTGGCAGCCCTCCGAATTGTCGCGCCGAGTGCACGATCAATCCGGAGTGTCCCAGCAACAAGGCTTGCATGAATCAAAAGTGTCGCGACCCCTGCCCCGGCTCGTGCGGTTTGAGCGCCAATTGCGCGGTCATAAACCACACGCCGGTGTGCACATGTCCCGATGGATACACGGGAGATCCGTTCACCAGCTGTTACCCCAAGCCTCCACGTAAGAAACGCCCCTTTAAAATCTCCGTCTCTCGCGATAACCGCGAGACGTCGCTTAGTGATCGATCGATCTCATCCTTCCCGTTGTCGTTTTAGAAATCGAACCCGAAGAACCAGACCCCTGCAATCCGTCTCCTTGCGGAGCGAACGCTCAATGCGCCGACGGCGCGTGCACTTGTCTGCCCGAATACCAGGGCGATCCTTACACCGGATGTAGACCGGAGTGCGTCGTCAGCGCCGAGTGTCCCAGAGACAGAGCGTGCGTGCGCAACAAATGTGTCGATCCCTGTCCCGGAACGTGCGGTCAGAACGCAGTATGCGACGTCATCAATCACATACCCATGTGCAATTGTCCTCCGGGACTCAATGGAAACGCATTCGTGGAATGCAGACCAATGCAGGGTAGGCCATCTCACTCGTCGCTCTGGCGCTTGTCTCGACCGCGAACGCATTATTCGACGCTCATGCCTTTATTTCATGTTGTGATTTAGCTCCTGTCCATACGAACCCTTGCAATCCGTCACCATGCGGCCCCAACAGTCAATGTAGGGAGATCAACGGTCAGGCGGTGTGCTCTTGCGTACCAGGATACATAGGAAGCCCTCCCACCTGTCGCCCCGAATGCGTTGTCAGCTCCGAGTGTCCCCAGAACGAAGCTTGTAGCAATCAGAAATGTAGAGACCCCTGTCCCGGCACTTGCGGCGTAAGCGCGAGATGCGGAGTCATAAATCACAACCCCATATGCACTTGCCCGCAAAGATACACTGGCGATCCCTTCGTCAGATGCCAACCGATACGTAAGACAATGCCCCCTTATAGACGCTTTCATTTTTATTCCTTCGCTTTTTCATTACTCTTATATCGAATTCGCGCATACCGATTTGTTCAACGTCCGTTCGACTTTCCACAGCGGATATACCCCCAGTGCACGTGAACCCGTGCCAACCCTCACCATGCGGACCGAACTCGCAGTGCAAAGAGATCGGAGATTCTCCGTCGTGCTCTTGTCTGCCCGAATTCGTTGGCTCCCCGCCGAACTGTCGACCGGAATGCGTCAGCAATGCCGAATGCTCCAGCCACCTCGCATGCATCGGTCAAAAGTGTAGAGATCCTTGTCCGGGATCGTGTGGTGCTAACGCCGAATGCCGCGTAGTCAGTCACACGCCAATGTGCATTTGTAACGTCGGTTTCATTGGCGATCCGTTCGTCCAGTGCTTGCCTCGTCAGTCTGATCCCATACCGGAAGAACGTCCGGCTCCTTGCACCCCGTCTCCATGCGGAGCGAACGCGGTGTGCAGAGAGCAGAGTGGCGCCGGATCGTGCACGTGTCTGCCGGAATATTTCGGCAACCCTTACGAAGGATGTCGCCCCGAGTGCGTCATCAACTCGGATTGTCCCTCCAACAGAGCCTGCCTCCGAAACAAATGTCAAGACCCGTGTCCGGGAACTTGCGGTCAGAACGCGGACTGTCAAGTGATCAATCACCTACCGTCCTGCACTTGCAGACCGGGATACACCGGTGATCCGTTCCGCTATTGCAACGTTTACCAAGAGCGTAAGATATCCCGAATTTCGCTAAAACTTAACATTCAGAAACACACGTATTCACAAAACACAATTGAACAATACCATAATCGAATATACACATGCATTTGTTAACACGACACCAACACACCCACCCAAAGAGTCTTTACGATTTTCACAACACACAAACCGATGCACACGTCGACGATAAATCCGCGAGATTTTACTTTATTCGAATACATTGAACGATTTTTATTCCCCATTAGCCGTCGTAGCGGATCCTGTCGATCCTTGCAATCCTTCGCCATGCGGTCCCAACAGTCAGTGCCGGGAAGTTAACGGTCAGGGCGTGTGCTCGTGCCTGCCCACATACGTTGGCTCTCCGCCGGCGTGTCGACCCGAGTGCGTGGTCAGTTCGGAATGTCCCCACGATAAGGCTTGTTTCAATCAAAAATGTACGAATCCGTGTCCGGGACCCTGCGGTACCAACTCCCGCTGCAACGTCAACAATCACAGTCCGATCTGCTCTTGCAATCCTGGCTACACCGGCGACCCGTTCTCGAGATGCTATCCCATACCTCGTGAGTGTTTTTTCTGCGCGTGCTTTCCTCGAATTCGCGTCAAAGCCGACCCTCCCCTTAACCCTCGTTGCTTCGTATTTCAGCGCCAATGCCCCCGCCCCAACAAGAACCCTACAGAGATCCGTGCGTGCCTTCGCCTTGCGGACTTAACTCTCAGTGCAGGGACATCGGCGGCGTGCCGTCGTGTTCCTGTTTGGCCACATTCATTGGCAGCCCTCCGAATTGTCGCGCCGAGTGCACGATCAATCCGGAGTGTCCCAGCAACAAGGCTTGCATGAATCAAAAGTGTCGCGACCCCTGCCCCGGCTCGTGCGGTTTGAGCGCCAATTGCGCGGTCATAAACCACACGCCGGTGTGCACATGTCCCGATGGATACACGGGAGATCCGTTCACCAGCTGTTACCCCAAGCCTCCACGTAAGAAACGCCCCTTTAAAATCTCCGTCTCTCGCGATAACCGCGAGACGTCGCTTAGTGATCGATCGATCTCATCCTTCCCGTTGTCGTTTTAGAAATCGAACCCGAAGAACCAGACCCCTGCAATCCGTCTCCTTGCGGAGCGAACGCTCAATGCGCCGACGGCGCGTGCACTTGTCTGCCCGAATACCAGGGCGATCCTTACACCGGATGTAGACCGGAGTGCGTCGTCAGCGCCGAGTGTCCCAGAGACAGAGCGTGCGTGCGCAACAAATGTGTCGATCCCTGTCCCGGAACGTGCGGTCAGAACGCAGTATGCGACGTCATCAATCACATACCCATGTGCAATTGTCCTCCGGGACTCAATGGAAACGCATTCGTGGAATGCAGACCAATGCAGGGTAGGCCATCTCACTCGTCGCTCTGGCGCTTGTCTCGACCGCGAACGCATTATTCGACGCTCATGCCTTTATTTCATGTTGTGATTTAGCTCCTGTCCATACGAACCCTTGCAATCCGTCACCATGCGGCCCCAACAGTCAATGTAGGGAGATCAACGGTCAGGCGGTGTGCTCTTGCGTACCAGGATACATAGGAAGCCCTCCCACCTGTCGCCCCGAATGCGTTGTCAGCTCCGAGTGTCCCCAGAACGAAGCTTGTAGCAATCAGAAATGTAGAGACCCCTGTCCCGGCACTTGCGGCGTAAGCGCGAGATGCGGAGTCATAAATCACAACCCCATATGCACTTGCCCGCAAAGATACACTGGCGATCCCTTCGTCAGATGCCAACCGATACGTAAGACAATGCCCCCTTATAGACGCTTTCATTTTTATTCCTTCGCTTTTTCATTACTCTTATATCGAATTCGCGCATACCGATTTGTTCAACGTCCGTTCGACTTTCCACAGCGGATATACCCCCAGTGCACGTGAACCCGTGCCAACCCTCACCATGCGGACCGAACTCGCAGTGCAAAGAGATCGGAGATTCTCCGTCGTGCTCTTGTCTGCCCGAATTCGTTGGCTCCCCGCCGAACTGTCGACCGGAATGCGTCAGCAATGCCGAATGCTCCAGCCACCTCGCATGCATCGGTCAAAAGTGTAGAGATCCTTGTCCGGGATCGTGTGGTGCTAACGCCGAATGCCGCGTAGTCAGTCACACGCCAATGTGCATTTGTAACGTCGGTTTCATTGGCGATCCGTTCGTCCAGTGCTTGCCTCGTCAGTCTGATCCCATACCGGAAGAACGTCCGGCTCCTTGCACCCCGTCTCCATGCGGAGCGAACGCGGTGTGCAGAGAGCAGAGTGGCGCCGGATCGTGCACGTGTCTGCCGGAATATTTCGGCAACCCTTACGAAGGATGTCGCCCCGAGTGCGTCATCAACTCGGATTGTCCCTCCAACAGAGCCTGCCTCCGAAACAAATGTCAAGACCCGTGTCCGGGAACTTGCGGTCAGAACGCGGACTGTCAAGTGATCAATCACCTACCGTCCTGCACTTGCAGACCGGGATACACCGGTGATCCGTTCCGCTATTGCAACGTTTACCAAGAGCGTAAGATATCCCGAATTTCGCTAAAACTTAACATTCAGAAACACACGTATTCACAAAACACAATAAAAACAAATAACACAATCGAATACGCACATTGGTGCACACTACACCAACACACTACCACGAAGTGTATTCACAATTTCCACATCATCCACACTCAATGCACACGTCGACGATAAATCCGCGAGCTTTTGTTTTTCAGAATATATTGAACTATTTTTTTTCCCAATAGCCGTCGTAGCGGATTCGGTCGATCCATGCAATCCTTCGCCTTGCGGTCCCAACAGTCAGTGTCGGGAAGTTAACGGTCAGGGCGTGTGCTCGTGCCTGCCCACATACGTTGGCTCTCCGCCGGCGTGTCGACCCGAGTGCGTGGTCAGTTCGGAATGTCCCCACGATAAGGCTTGTTTCAATCAAAAATGTACGAATCCGTGTCCAGGACCCTGCGGCACGAACTCCCGCTGCAACGTCAACAACCACAGTCCCATTTGCTCGTGCAATCCGGGCTACACCGGCGACCCGTTCTCGAGATGTTATCCCATACCTCGTGAGTGTTTTGTTGCTGCGCGTGATATCCTCGCATTCGCGCCAAAGTCGACCCGCCCCTTAACCCTCGTTGCTTCGTATTTCAGCGCCGTCACCCCCGCCCCAACAAGAACCCTACAGAGATCCGTGCGTGCCGTCGCCTTGCGGACTTAACTCTCAGTGCAGGGACATCGGCGGCGTGCCGTCGTGTTCCTGTTTGGCCACATTCATTGGCAGCCCTCCGAATTGTCGCGCCGAGTGCACGATCAATCCGGAGTGTCCCAGCAACAAGGCTTGCATGAATCAAAAGTGTCGCGACCCCTGCCCCGGCTCGTGCGGTTTGAGCGCCAATTGCGCGGTCATAAACCACACGCCGGTGTGCACATGTCCCGATGGATACACGGGAGATCCGTTCACCAGCTGTTACCCCAAGCCTCCACGTAAGAAACGCCCCTTTAAAATCTCCGTCTCTCGCGATAACCGCGAGACGTCGCTTAGTGATCGATCGATCTCATCCTTCCCGTTGTCGTTTTAGAAATCGAACCCGAAGAACCAGACCCCTGCAATCCGTCTCCTTGCGGAGCGAACGCTCAATGCGCCGACGGCGCGTGCACTTGTCTGCCCGAATACCAGGGCGATCCTTACACCGGATGTAGACCGGAGTGCGTCGTCAGCGCCGAGTGTCCCAGAGACAGAGCGTGCGTGCGCAACAAATGTGTCGATCCCTGTCCCGGAACGTGCGGTCAGAACGCAGTATGCGACGTCATCAATCACATACCCATGTGCAATTGTCCTCCGGGACTCAATGGAAACGCATTCGTGGAATGCAGACCAATGCAGGGTAGGCCATCTCACTCGTCGCTCTGGCGCTTGTCTCGACCGCGAACGCATTATTCGACGCTCATGCCTTTATTTCATGTTGTGATTTAGCTCCTGTCCATACGAACCCTTGCAATCCGTCACCATGCGGCCCCAACAGTCAATGTAGGGAGATCAACGGTCAGGCGGTGTGCTCTTGCGTACCAGGATACATAGGAAGCCCTCCCACCTGTCGCCCCGAATGCGTTGTCAGCTCCGAGTGTCCCCAGAACGAAGCTTGTAGCAATCAGAAATGTAGAGACCCCTGTCCCGGCACTTGCGGCGTAAGCGCGAGATGCGGAGTCATAAATCACAACCCCATATGCACTTGCCCGCAAAGATACACTGGCGATCCCTTCGTCAGATGCCAACCGATACGTAAGACAATGCCCCCTTATAGACGCTTTCATTTTTATTCCTTCGCTTTTTCATTACTCTTATATCGAATTCGCGCATACCGATTTGTTCAACGTCCGTTCGACTTTCCACAGCGGATATACCCCCAGTGCACGTGAACCCGTGCCAACCCTCACCATGCGGACCGAACTCGCAGTGCAAAGAGATCGGAGATTCTCCGTCGTGCTCTTGTCTGCCCGAATTCGTTGGCTCCCCGCCGAACTGTCGACCGGAATGCGTCAGCAATGCCGAATGCTCCAGCCACCTCGCATGCATCGGTCAAAAGTGTAGAGATCCTTGTCCGGGATCGTGTGGTGCTAACGCCGAATGCCGCGTAGTCAGTCACACGCCAATGTGCATTTGTAACGTCGGTTTCATTGGCGATCCGTTCGTCCAGTGCTTGCCTCGTCAGTCTGATCCCATACCGGAAGAACGTCCGGCTCCTTGCACCCCGTCTCCATGCGGAGCGAACGCGGTGTGCAGAGAGCAGAGTGGCGCCGGATCGTGCACGTGTCTGCCGGAATATTTCGGCAACCCTTACGAAGGATGTCGCCCCGAGTGCGTCATCAACTCGGATTGTCCCTCCAACAGAGCCTGCCTCCGAAACAAATGTCAAGACCCGTGTCCGGGAACTTGCGGTCAGAACGCGGACTGTCAAGTGATCAATCACCTACCGTCCTGCACTTGCAGACCGGGATACACCGGTGATCCGTTCCGCTATTGCAACGTTTACCAAGAGCGTAAGATATCCCGAATTTCGCTAAAACTTAACATTCAGAAACACACGTATTCACAAAACACAATTGAACAATACCATAATCGAATATACACATGCATTTGTTAACACGACACCAACACACCCACCCAAAGAGTCTTTACGATTTTCACAACACACAAACCGATGCACACGTCGACGATAAATCCGCGAGATTTTACTTTATTCGAATACATTGAACGATTTTTATTCCCCATTAGCCGTCGTAGCGGATCCTGTCGATCCTTGCAATCCTTCGCCATGCGGTCCCAACAGTCAGTGCCGGGAAGTTAACGGTCAGGGCGTGTGCTCGTGCCTGCCCACATACGTTGGCTCTCCGCCGGCGTGTCGACCCGAGTGCGTGGTCAGTTCGGAATGTCCCCACGATAAGGCTTGTTTCAATCAAAAATGTACGAATCCGTGTCCGGGACCCTGCGGTACCAACTCCCGCTGCAACGTCAACAATCACAGTCCGATCTGCTCTTGCAATCCTGGCTACACCGGCGACCCGTTCTCGAGATGCTATCCCATACCTCGTGAGTGTTTTTTCTGCGCGTGCTTTCCTCGAATTCGCGTCAAAGCCGACCCTCCCCTTAACCCTCGTTGCTTCGTATTTCAGCGCCAATGCCCCCGCCCCAACAAGAACCCTACAGAGATCCGTGCGTGCCTTCGCCTTGCGGACTTAACTCTCAGTGCAGGGACATCGGCGGCGTGCCGTCGTGTTCCTGTTTGGCCACATTCATTGGCAGCCCTCCGAATTGTCGCGCCGAGTGCACGATCAATCCGGAGTGTCCCAGCAACAAGGCTTGCATGAATCAAAAGTGTCGCGACCCCTGCCCCGGCTCGTGCGGTTTGAGCGCCAATTGCGCGGTCATAAACCACACGCCGGTGTGCACATGTCCCGATGGATACACGGGAGATCCGTTCACCAGCTGTTACCCCAAGCCTCCACGTAAGAAACGCCCCTTTAAAATCTCCGTCTCTCGCGATAACCGCGAGACGTCGCTTAGTGATCGATCGATCTCATCCTTCCCGTTGTCGTTTTAGAAATCGAACCCGAAGAACCAGACCCCTGCAATCCGTCTCCTTGCGGAGCGAACGCTCAATGCGCCGACGGCGCGTGCACTTGTCTGCCCGAATACCAGGGCGATCCTTACACCGGATGTAGACCGGAGTGCGTCGTCAGCGCCGAGTGTCCCAGAGACAGAGCGTGCGTGCGCAACAAATGTGTCGATCCCTGTCCCGGAACGTGCGGTCAGAACGCAGTATGCGACGTCATCAATCACATACCCATGTGCAATTGTCCTCCGGGACTCAATGGAAACGCATTCGTGGAATGCAGACCAATGCAGGGTAGGCCATCTCACTCGTCGCTCTGGCGCTTGTCTCGACCGCGAACGCATTATTCGACGCTCATGCCTTTATTTCATGTTGTGATTTAGCTCCTGTCCATACGAACCCTTGCAATCCGTCACCATGCGGCCCCAACAGTCAATGTAGGGAGATCAACGGTCAGGCGGTGTGCTCTTGCGTACCAGGATACATAGGAAGCCCTCCCACCTGTCGCCCCGAATGCGTTGTCAGCTCCGAGTGTCCCCAGAACGAAGCTTGTAGCAATCAGAAATGTAGAGACCCCTGTCCCGGCACTTGCGGCGTAAGCGCGAGATGCGGAGTCATAAATCACAACCCCATATGCACTTGCCCGCAAAGATACACTGGCGATCCCTTCGTCAGATGCCAACCGATACGTAAGACAATGCCCCCTTATAGACGCTTTCATTTTTATTCCTTCGCTTTTTCATTACTCTTATATCGAATTCGCGCATACCGATTTGTTCAACGTCCGTTCGACTTTCCACAGCGGATATACCCCCAGTGCACGTGAACCCGTGCCAACCCTCACCATGCGGACCGAACTCGCAGTGCAAAGAGATCGGAGATTCTCCGTCGTGCTCTTGTCTGCCCGAATTCGTTGGCTCCCCGCCGAACTGTCGACCGGAATGCGTCAGCAATGCCGAATGCTCCAGCCACCTCGCATGCATCGGTCAAAAGTGTAGAGATCCTTGTCCGGGATCGTGTGGTGCTAACGCCGAATGCCGCGTAGTCAGTCACACGCCAATGTGCATTTGTAACGTCGGTTTCATTGGCGATCCGTTCGTCCAGTGCTTGCCTCGTCAGTCTGATCCCATACCGGAAGAACGTCCGGCTCCTTGCACCCCGTCTCCATGCGGAGCGAACGCGGTGTGCAGAGAGCAGAGTGGCGCCGGATCGTGCACGTGTCTGCCGGAATATTTCGGCAACCCTTACGAAGGATGTCGCCCCGAGTGCGTCATCAACTCGGATTGTCCCTCCAACAGAGCCTGCCTCCGAAACAAATGTCAAGACCCGTGTCCGGGAACTTGCGGTCAGAACGCGGACTGTCAAGTGATCAATCACCTACCGTCCTGCACTTGCAGACCGGGATACACCGGTGATCCGTTCCGCTATTGCAACGTTTACCAAGAGCGTAAGATATCCCGAATTTCGCTAAAACTTAACATTCAGAAACACACGTATTCACAAAACACAATTGAACAATACCATAATCGAATATACACATGCATTTGTTAACACGACACCAACACACCCACCCAAAGAGTCTTTACGATTTTCACAACACACAAACCGATGCACACGTCGACGATAAATCCGCGAGATTTTACTTTATTCGAATACATTGAACGATTTTTATTCCCCATTAGCCGTCGTAGCGGATCCTGTCGATCCTTGCAATCCTTCGCCATGCGGTCCCAACAGTCAGTGCCGGGAAGTTAACGGTCAGGGCGTGTGCTCGTGCCTGCCCACATACGTTGGCTCTCCGCCGGCGTGTCGACCCGAGTGCGTGGTCAGTTCGGAATGTCCCCACGATAAGGCTTGTTTCAATCAAAAATGTACGAATCCGTGTCCGGGACCCTGCGGTACCAACTCCCGCTGCAACGTCAACAATCACAGTCCGATCTGCTCTTGCAATCCTGGCTACACCGGCGACCCGTTCTCGAGATGCTATCCCATACCTTGTGAGTGTTTTTTCTGCGCGTGCTTTCCTCGAATTCGCGTCAAAGCCGACCCTCCCCTTAACCCTCGTTGCTTCGTATTTCAGCGCCAATGCCCCCGCCCCAACAAGAACCCTACAGAGATCCGTGCGTGCCTTCGCCTTGCGGACTTAACTCTCAGTGCAGGGACATCGGCGGCGTGCCGTCGTGTTCCTGTTTGGCCACATTCATTGGCAGCCCTCCGAATTGTCGCGCCGAGTGCACGATCAATCCGGAGTGTCCCAGCAACAAGGCTTGCATGAATCAAAAGTGTCGCGACCCCTGCCCCGGCTCGTGCGGTTTGAGCGCCAATTGCGCGGTCATAAACCACACGCCGGTGTGCACATGTCCCGATGGATACACGGGAGATCCGTTCACCAGCTGTTACCCCAAGCCTCCACGTAAGAAACGCCCCTTTAAAATCTCCGTCTCTCGCGATAACCGCGAGACGTCGCTTAGTGATCGATCGATCTCATCCTTCCCGTTGTCGTTTTAGAAATCGAACCCGAAGAACCAGACCCCTGCAATCCGTCTCCTTGCGGAGCGAACGCTCAATGCGCCGACGGCGCGTGCACTTGTCTGCCCGAATACCAGGGCGATCCTTACACCGGATGTAGACCGGAGTGCGTCGTCAGCGCCGAGTGTCCCAGAGACAGAGCGTGCGTGCGCAACAAATGTGTCGATCCCTGTCCCGGAACGTGCGGTCAGAACGCAGTATGCGACGTCATCAATCACATACCCATGTGCAATTGTCCTCCGGGACTCAATGGAAACGCATTCGTGGAATGCAGACCAATGCAGGGTAGGCCATCTCACTCGTCGCTCTGGCGCTTGTCTCGACCGCGAACGCATTATTCGACGCTCATGCCTTTATTTCATGTTGTGATTTAGCTCCTGTCCATACGAACCCTTGCAATCCGTCACCATGCGGCCCCAACAGTCAATGTAGGGAGATCAACGGTCAGGCGGTGTGCTCTTGCGTACCAGGATACATAGGAAGCCCTCCCACCTGTCGCCCCGAATGCGTTGTCAGCTCCGAGTGTCCCCAGAACGAAGCTTGTAGCAATCAGAAATGTAGAGACCCCTGTCCCGGCACTTGCGGCGTAAGCGCGAGATGCGGAGTCATAAATCACAACCCCATATGCACTTGCCCGCAAAGATACACTGGCGATCCCTTCGTCAGATGCCAACCGATACGTAAGACAATGCCCCCTTATAGACGCTTTCATTTTTATTCCTTCGCTTTTTCATTACTCTTATATCGAATTCGCGCATACCGATTTGTTCAACGTCCGTTCGACTTTCCACAGCGGATATACCCCCAGTGCACGTGAACCCGTGCCAACCCTCACCATGCGGACCGAACTCGCAGTGCAAAGAGATCGGAGATTCTCCGTCGTGCTCTTGTCTGCCCGAATTCGTTGGCTCCCCGCCGAACTGTCGACCGGAATGCGTCAGCAATGCCGAATGCTCCAGCCACCTCGCATGCATCGGTCAAAAGTGTAGAGATCCTTGTCCGGGATCGTGTGGTGCTAACGCCGAATGCCGCGTAGTCAGTCACACGCCAATGTGCATTTGTAACGTCGGTTTCATTGGCGATCCGTTCGTCCAGTGCTTGCCTCGTCAGTCTGATCCCATACCGGAAGAACGTCCGGCTCCTTGCACCCCGTCTCCATGCGGAGCGAACGCGGTGTGCAGAGAGCAGAGTGGCGCCGGATCGTGCACGTGTCTGCCGGAATATTTCGGCAACCCTTACGAAGGATGTCGCCCCGAGTGCGTCATCAACTCGGATTGTCCCTCCAACAGAGCCTGCCTCCGAAACAAATGTCAAAACCCGTGTCCGGGAACTTGCGGTCAGAACGCGGACTGTCAAGTGATCAATCACCTACCGTCCTGCACTTGCAGACCGGGATACACCGGTGATCCGTTCCGCTATTGCAACGTTTACCAAGAGCGTAAGATATCCCGAATTTCGCTAAAACTTAACATTCAGAAACACACGTATTCACAAAACACAATAAAAACAAATAACACAATCGAATACGCACATTGGTGCACACTACACCAACACACTACCACGAAGTGTATTCACAATTTCCACATCATCCACACTCAATGCACACGTCGACGATAAATCCGCGAGCTTTTGTTTTTCAGAATATATTGAACTATTTTTTTTCCCAATAGCCGTCGTAGCGGATTCGGTCGATCCATGCAATCCTTCGCCTTGCGGTCCCAACAGTCAGTGTCGGGAAGTTAACGGTCAGGGCGTGTGCTCGTGCCTGCCCACATACGTTGGCTCTCCGCCGGCGTGTCGACCCGAGTGCGTGGTCAGTTCGGAATGTCCCCACGATAAGGCTTGTTTCAATCAAAAATGTACGAATCCGTGTCCAGGACCCTGCGGCACGAACTCCCGCTGCAACGTCAACAACCACAGTCCCATTTGCTCGTGCAATCCGGGCTACACCGGCGACCCGTTCTCGAGATGTTATCCCATACCTCGTGAGTGTTTTGTTGCTGCGCGTGATATCCTCGCATTCGCGCCAAAGTCGACCCGCCCCTTAACCCTCGTTGCTTCGTATTTCAGCGCCGTCACCCCCGCCCCAACAAGAACCCTACAGAGATCCGTGCGTGCCGTCGCCTTGCGGACTTAACTCTCAGTGCAGGGACATCGGCGGCGTGCCGTCGTGTTCCTGTTTGGCCACATTCATTGGCAGCCCTCCGAATTGTCGCGCCGAGTGCACGATCAATCCGGAGTGTCCCAGCAACAAGGCTTGCATGAATCAAAAGTGTCGCGACCCCTGCCCCGGCTCGTGCGGTTTGAGCGCCAATTGCGCGGTCATAAACCACACGCCGGTGTGCACATGTCCCGATGGATACACGGGAGATCCGTTCACCAGCTGTTACCCCAAGCCTCCACGTAAGAAACGCCCCTTTAAAATCTCCGTCTCTCGCGATAACCGCGAGACGTCGCTTAGTGATCGATCGATCTCATCCTTCCCGTTGTCGTTTTAGAAATCGAACCCGAAGAACCAGACCCCTGCAATCCGTCTCCTTGCGGAGCGAACGCTCAATGCGCCGACGGCGCGTGCACTTGTCTGCCCGAATACCAGGGCGATCCTTACACCGGATGTAGACCGGAGTGCGTCGTCAGCGCCGAGTGTCCCAGAGACAGAGCGTGCGTGCGCAACAAATGTGTCGATCCCTGTCCCGGAACGTGCGGTCAGAACGCAGTATGCGACGTCATCAATCACATACCCATGTGCAATTGTCCTCCGGGACTCAATGGAAACGCATTCGTGGAATGCAGACCAATGCAGGGTAGGCCATCTCACTCGTCGCTCTGGCGCTTGTCTCGACCGCGAACGCATTATTCGACGCTCATGCCTTTATTTCATGTTGTGATTTAGCTCCTGTCCATACGAACCCTTGCAATCCGTCACCATGCGGCCCCAACAGTCAATGTAGGGAGATCAACGGTCAGGCGGTGTGCTCTTGCGTACCAGGATACATAGGAAGCCCTCCCACCTGTCGCCCCGAATGCGTTGTCAGCTCCGAGTGTCCCCAGAACGAAGCTTGTAGCAATCAGAAATGTAGAGACCCCTGTCCCGGCACTTGCGGCGTAAGCGCGAGATGCGGAGTCATAAATCACAACCCCATATGCACTTGCCCGCAAAGATACACTGGCGATCCCTTCGTCAGATGCCAACCGATACGTAAGACAATGCCCCCTTATAGACGCTTTCATTTTTATTCCTTCGCTTTTTCATTACTCTTATATCGAATTCGCGCATACCGATTTGTTCAACGTCCGTTCGACTTTCCACAGCGGATATACCCCCAGTGCACGTGAACCCGTGCCAACCCTCACCATGCGGACCGAACTCGCAGTGCAAAGAGATCGGAGATTCTCCGTCGTGCTCTTGTCTGCCCGAATTCGTTGGCTCCCCGCCGAACTGTCGACCGGAATGCGTCAGCAATGCCGAATGCTCCAGCCACCTCGCATGCATCGGTCAAAAGTGTAGAGATCCTTGTCCGGGATCGTGTGGTGCTAACGCCGAATGCCGCGTAGTCAGTCACACGCCAATGTGCATTTGTAACGTCGGTTTCATTGGCGATCCGTTCGTCCAGTGCTTGCCTCGTCAGTCTGATCCCATACCGGAAGAACGTCCGGCTCCTTGCACCCCGTCTCCATGCGGAGCGAACGCGGTGTGCAGAGAGCAGAGTGGCGCCGGATCGTGCACGTGTCTGCCGGAATATTTCGGCAACCCTTACGAAGGATGTCGCCCCGAGTGCGTCATCAACTCGGATTGTCCCTCCAACAGAGCCTGCCTCCGAAACAAATGTCAAGACCCGTGTCCGGGAACTTGCGGTCAGAACGCGGACTGTCAAGTGATCAATCACCTACCGTCCTGCACTTGCAGACCGGGATACACCGGTGATCCGTTCCGCTATTGCAACGTTTACCAAGAGCGTAAGATATCCCGAATTTCGCTAAAACTTAACATTCAGAAACACACGTATTCACAAAACACAATAAAAACAAATAACACAATCGAATACGCACATTGGTGCACACTACACCAACACACTACCACGAAGTGTATTCACAATTTCCACATCATCCACACTCAATGCACACGTCGACGATAAATCCGCGAGCTTTTGTTTTTCAGAATATATTGAACTATTTTTTTTCCCAATAGCCGTCGTAGCGGATTCGGTCGATCCATGCAATCCTTCGCCTTGCGGTCCCAACAGTCAGTGTCGGGAAGTTAACGGTCAGGGCGTGTGCTCGTGCCTGCCCACATACGTTGGCTCTCCGCCGGCGTGTCGACCCGAGTGCGTGGTCAGTTCGGAATGTCCCCACGATAAGGCTTGTTTCAATCAAAAATGTACGAATCCGTGTCCAGGACCCTGCGGCACGAACTCCCGCTGCAACGTCAACAACCACAGTCCCATTTGCTCGTGCAATCCGGGCTACACCGGCGACCCGTTCTCGAGATGTTATCCCATACCTCGTGAGTGTTTTGTTGCTGCGCGTGATATCCTCGCATTCGCGCCAAAGTCGACCCGCCCCTTAACCCTCGTTGCTTCGTATTTCAGCGCCGTCACCCCCGCCCCAACAAGAACCCTACAGAGATCCGTGCGTGCCGTCGCCTTGCGGACTTAACTCTCAGTGCAGGGACATCGGCGGCGTGCCGTCGTGTTCCTGTTTGGCCACATTCATTGGCAGCCCTCCGAATTGTCGCGCCGAGTGCACGATCAATCCGGAGTGTCCCAGCAACAAGGCTTGCATGAATCAAAAGTGTCGCGACCCCTGCCCCGGCTCGTGCGGTTTGAGCGCCAATTGCGCGGTCATAAACCACACGCCGGTGTGCACATGTCCCGATGGATACACGGGAGATCCGTTCACCAGCTGTTACCCCAAGCCTCCACGTAAGAAACGCCCCTTTAAAATCTCCGTCTCTCGCGATAACCGCGAGACGTCGCTTAGTGATCGATCGATCTCATCCTTCCCGTTGTCGTTTTAGAAATCGAACCCGAAGAACCAGACCCCTGCAATCCGTCTCCTTGCGGAGCGAACGCTCAATGCGCCGATGGCGCGTGCACTTGTCTGCCCGAATACCAGGGCGATCCTTACACCGGATGTAGACCGGAGTGCGTCGTCAGCGCCGAGTGTCCCAGAGACAGAGCGTGCGTGCGCAACAAATGTGTCGATCCCTGTCCCGGTACGTGCGGTCAGAACGCAGTATGCGACGTCATCAATCACATACCCATGTGCAATTGTCCTCCGGGACTCAATGGAAACGCATTCGTGGAATGCAGACCAATGCAGGGTAGGCCATCTCACTCGCCGCTCTGGCGCTTGTCTCGACCGCGAACGCATTATTCGACGCTCATACCTTTATTTCATGTTGTGATTTAGCTCCTGTCGTTACGAACCCTTGCAATCCGTCACCCTGCGGCCCCAACAGTCAATGTAGGGAGATCAACGGTCAGGCGGTGTGCTCTTGCGTACCAGGATACATAGGAAGCCCTCCCACCTGTCGCCCCGAATGCGTTGTCAGCTCCGAGTGTCCCCAGAACGAAGCTTGTAGCAATCAGAAATGTAGAGACCCCTGTCCCGGCACTTGCGGCGTAGGCGCGAAATGCGGAGTCATCAATCACAACCCCATATGCACTTGCCCGCATAGATACACTGGCGATCCCTTCGTCAGATGCCAACCGATACGTAAGACAATGCCCCCTTATAGACGCTTTCATTTCTTTTTTATTCGCTTTCGCATTACTTCTATATCGAATTCGCGGATACCGATTTGTTCAACGTCCGTTCGACTTTCCACAGCGGATATACCCCCAGTGCACGTGAATCCGTGCCAACCCTCACCATGCGGACCGAACTCGCAGTGCAAAGAGATCGGAGATTCTCCGTCGTGCTCTTGTCTGCCCGAATTCGTTGGCTCCCCGCCGAACTGTCGACCGGAATGCGTCAGCAATGCCGAATGCTCCAGCCACCTCGCATGCATCGGCCAAAAGTGTAGAGATCCTTGCCCGGGATCGTGTGGTGCTAACGCCGAATGCCGCGTAGTCAGTCACACGCCAATGTGCATTTGTAACGTCGGTTTCATTGGCGATCCGTTCGTCCAGTGCTTGCCTCGTCAGTCTGATCCCATACCGGAAGAACGTCCGGCTCCTTGCACCCCGTCACCATGCGGAGCGAACGCGGTGTGCAAAGAGCAGAGTGGCGCCGGATCGTGCACGTGTCTGCCGGAATACTTCGGCAACCCTTACGAAGGATGTCGCCCCGAGTGCGTCATCAACTCGGATTGTCCCTCCAACAGAGCCTGCCTCCGAAACAAATGTCAAGACCCGTGTCCGGGAACTTGCGGTCAGAACGCGGACTGTCAAGTGATCAATCACCTACCGTCCTGCACTTGCAGACCGGGATACACCGGTGATCCGTTCCGCTATTGCAACGTTTACCAAGAGCGTAAGATATCCCGAATTTCGCTAAAACTTAACATTCAGAAACACACGTATTCACAAAACACAATAAAAACAAATAACACAATCGAATACGCACATTGGTGCACACTACACCAACACACTACCACGAAGTGTATTCACAATTTCCACATCATCCACACTCAATGCACACGTCGACGATAAATCCGCGAGCTTTTGTTTTTCAGAATATATTGAACTATTTTTTTTCCCAATAGCCGTCGTAGCGGATTCGGTCGATCCATGCAATCCTTCGCCTTGCGGTCCCAACAGTCAGTGTCGGGAAGTTAACGGTCAGGGCGTGTGCTCGTGCCTGCCCACATACGTTGGCTCTCCGCCGGCGTGTCGACCCGAGTGCGTGGTCAGTTCGGAATGTCCCCACGATAAGGCTTGTTTCAATCAAAAATGTACGAATCCGTGTCCAGGACCCTGCGGCACGAACTCCCGCTGCAACGTCAACAACCACAGTCCCATTTGCTCGTGCAATCCGGGCTACACCGGCGACCCGTTCTCGAGATGTTATCCCATACCTCGTGAGTGTTTTGTTGCTGCGCGTGATATCCTCGCATTCGCGCCAAAGTCGACCCGCCCCTTAACCCTCGTTGCTTCGTATTTCAGCGCCGTCACCCCCGCCCCAACAAGAACCCTACAGAGATCCGTGCGTGCCGTCGCCTTGCGGACTTAACTCTCAGTGCAGGGACATCGGCGGCGTGCCGTCGTGTTCCTGTTTGGCCACATTCATTGGCAGCCCTCCGAATTGTCGCGCCGAGTGCACGATCAATCCGGAGTGTCCCAGCAACAAGGCTTGCATGAATCAAAAGTGTCGCGACCCCTGCCCCGGCTCGTGCGGTTTGAGCGCCAATTGCGCGGTCATAAACCACACGCCGGTGTGCACATGTCCCGATGGATACACGGGAGATCCGTTCACCAGCTGTTACCCCAAGCCTCCACGTAAGAAACGCCCCTTTAAAATCTCCGTCTCTCGCGATAACCGCGAGACGTCGCTTAGTGATCGATCGATCTCATCCTTCCCGTTGTCGTTTTAGAAATCGAACCCGAAGAACCAGACCCCTGCAATCCGTCTCCTTGCGGAGCGAACGCTCAATGCGCCGACGGCGCGTGCACTTGTCTGCCCGAATACCAGGGCGATCCTTACACCGGATGTAGACCGGAGTGCGTCGTCAGCGCCGAGTGTCCCAGAGACAGAGCGTGCGTGCGCAACAAATGTGTCGATCCCTGTCCCGGAACGTGCGGTCAGAACGCAGTATGCGACGTCATCAATCACATACCCATGTGCAATTGTCCTCCGGGACTCAATGGAAACGCATTCGTGGAATGCAGACCAATGCAGGGTAGGCCATCTCACTCGCCGCTCTGGCGCTTGTCTCGACCGCGAACGCATTATTCGACGCTCATACCTTTATTTCATGTTGTGATTTAGCTCCTGTCGTTACGAACCCTTGCAATCCGTCACCCTGCGGCCCCAACAGTCAATGTAGGGAGATCAACGGTCAGGCGGTGTGCTCTTGCGTACCAGGATACATAGGAAGCCCTCCCACCTGTCGCCCCGAATGCGTTGTCAGCTCCGAGTGTCCCCAGAACGAAGCTTGTAGCAATCAGAAATGTAGAGACCCCTGTCCCGGCACTTGCGGCGTAGGCGCGAAATGCGGAGTCATCAATCACAACCCCATATGCACTTGCCCGCATAGATACACTGGCGATCCCTTCGTCAGATGCCAACCGATACGTAAGACAATGCCCCCTTATAGACGCTTTCATTTCTTTTTTATTCGCTTTCGCATTACTTCTATATCGAATTCGCGGATACCGATTTGTTCAACGTCCGTTCAACTTTCCACAGCGGATATACCCCCAGTGCACGTGAATCCGTGCCAACCCTCACCATGCGGACCGAACTCGCAGTGCAAAGAGATCGGAGATTCTCCGTCGTGCTCTTGTCTGCCCGAATTCGTTGGCTCCCCGCCGAACTGTCGACCGGAATGCGTCAGCAATGCCGAATGCTCCAGCCACCTCGCATGCATCGGCCAAAAGTGTAGAGATCCTTGCCCGGGATCGTGTGGTGCTAACGCCGAATGCCGCGTAGTCAGTCACACGCCAATGTGCATTTGTAACGTCGGTTTCATTGGCGATCCGTTCGTCCAGTGCTTGCCTCGTCAGTCTGATCCCATACCGGAAGAACGTCCGGCTCCTTGCACCCCGTCACCATGCGGAGCGAACGCGGTGTGCAAAGAGCAGAGTGGCGCCGGATCGTGCACGTGTCTGCCGGAATACTTCGGCAACCCTTACGAAGGATGTCGCCCCGAGTGCGTCATCAACTCGGATTGTCCCTCCAACAGAGCCTGCCTCCGAAACAAATGTCAAGACCCGTGTCCGGGAACTTGCGGTCAGAACGCGGACTGTCAAGTGATCAATCACCTACCGTCCTGCACTTGCAGACCGGGATACACCGGTGATCCGTTCCGCTATTGCAACGTTTACCAAGAGCGTAAGATATCCCGAATTTCGCTAAAACTTAACATTCAGAAACACACGTATTCACAAAACACAATAAAAACAAATAACACAATCGAATACGCACATTGGTGCACACTACACCAACACACTACCACGAAGTGTATTCACAATTTCCACATCATCCACACTCAATGCACACGTCGACGATAAATCCGCGAGCTTTTGTTTTTCAGAATATATTGAACTATTTTTTTTCCCAATAGCCGTCGTAGCGGATTCGGTCGATCCATGCAATCCTTCGCCTTGCGGTCCCAACAGTCAGTGTCGGGAAGTTAACGGTCAGGGCGTGTGCTCGTGCCTGCCCACATACGTTGGCTCTCCGCCGGCGTGTCGACCCGAGTGCGTGGTCAGTTCGGAATGTCCCCACGATAAGGCTTGTTTCAATCAAAAATGTACGAATCCGTGTCCAGGACCCTGCGGCACGAACTCCCGCTGCAACGTCAACAACCACAGTCCCATTTGCTCGTGCAATCCGGGCTACACCGGCGACCCGTTCTCGAGATGTTATCCCATACCTCGTGAGTGTTTTGTTGCTGCGCGTGATATCCTCGCATTCGCGCCAAAGTCGACCCGCCCCTTAACCCTCGTTGCTTCGTATTTCAGCGCCGTCACCCCCGCCCCAACAAGAACCCTACAGAGATCCGTGCGTGCCGTCGCCTTGCGGACTTAACTCTCAGTGCAGGGACATCGGCGGCGTGCCGTCGTGTTCCTGTTTGGCCACATTCATTGGCAGCCCTCCGAATTGTCGCGCCGAGTGCACGATCAATCCGGAGTGTCCCAGCAACAAGGCTTGCATGAATCAAAAGTGTCGCGACCCCTGCCCCGGCTCGTGCGGTTTGAGCGCCAATTGCGCGGTCATAAACCACACGCCGGTGTGCACATGTCCCGATGGATACACGGGAGATCCGTTCACCAGCTGTTACCCCAAGCCTCCACGTAAGAAACGCCCCTTTAAAATCTCCGTCTCTCGCGATAACCGCGAGACGTCGCTTAGTGATCGATCGATCTCATCCTTCCCGTTGTCGTTTTAGAAATCGAACCCGAAGAACCAGACCCCTGCAATCCGTCTCCTTGCGGAGCGAACGCTCAATGCGCCGACGGCGCGTGCACTTGTCTGCCCGAATACCAGGGCGATCCTTACACCGGATGTAGACCGGAGTGCGTCGTCAGCGCCGAGTGTCCCAGAGACAGAGCGTGCGTGCGCAACAAATGTGTCGATCCCTGTCCCGGAACGTGCGGTCAGAACGCAGTATGCGACGTCATCAATCACATACCCATGTGCAATTGTCCTCCGGGACTCAATGGAAACGCATTCGTGGAATGCAGACCAATGCAGGGTAGGCCATCTCACTCGCCGCTCTGGCGCTTGTCTCGACCGCGAACGCATTATTCGACGCTCATACCTTTATTTCATGTTGTGATTTAGCTCCTGTCGTTACGAACCCTTGCAATCCGTCACCCTGCGGCCCCAACAGTCAATGTAGGGAGATCAACGGTCAGGCGGTGTGCTCTTGCGTACCAGGATACATAGGAAGCCCTCCCACCTGTCGCCCCGAATGCGTTGTCAGCTCCGAGTGTCCCCAGAACGAAGCTTGTAGCAATCAGAAATGTAGAGACCCCTGTCCCGGCACTTGCGGCGTAGGCGCGAAATGCGGAGTCATCAATCACAACCCCATATGCACTTGCCCGCATAGATACACTGGCGATCCCTTCGTCAGATGCCAACCGATACGTAAGACAATGCCCCCTTATAGACGCTTTCATTTCTTTTTTATTAGCTTTCGCATTACTTCTATATCGAATTCGCGGATACCGATTTGTTCAACGTCCGTTCGACTTTCCACAGCGGATATACCCCCAGTGCACGTGAATCCGTGCCAACCCTCACCATGCGGACCGAACTCGCAGTGCAAAGAGATCGGAGATTCTCCGTCGTGCTCTTGTCTGCCCGAATTCGTTGGCTCCCCGCCGAACTGTCGACCGGAATGCGTCAGCAATGCCGAATGCTCCAGCCACCTCGCATGCATCGGCCAAAAGTGTAGAGATCCTTGCCCGGGATCGTGTGGTGCTAACGCCGAATGCCGCGTAGTCAGTCACACGCCAATGTGCATTTGTAACGTCGGTTTCATTGGCGATCCGTTCGTCCAGTGCTTGCCTCGTCAGTCTGATCCCATACCGGAAGAACGTCCGGCTCCTTGCACCCCGTCTCCATGCGGAGCGAACGCGGTGTGCAAAGAGCAGAGTGGCGCCGGATCGTGCACGTGTCTGCCGGAATACTTCGGCAACCCTTACGAAGGATGTCGCCCCGAGTGCGTCATCAACTCGGATTGTCCCTCCAACAGAGCCTGCCTCCGAAACAAATGTCAAGACCCGTGTCCGGGAACTTGCGGTCAGAACGCGGACTGTCAAGTGATCAATCACCTACCGTCCTGCACTTGCAGACCGGGATACACCGGTGATCCGTTCCGCTATTGCAACGTTTACCAAGAGCGTAAGATATCCCGAATTTCGCTAAAACTTAACATTCAGAAACACACGTATTCACAAAACACAATAAAAACAAATAACACAATCGAATACGCACATTGGTGCACACTACACCAACACACTACCACGAAGTGTATTCACAATTTCCACATCATCCACACTCAATGCACACGTCGACGATAAATCCGCGAGCTTTTGTTTTTCAGAATATATTGAACTATTTTTTTTCCCAATAGCCGTCGTAGCGGATTCGGTCGATCCATGCAATCCTTCGCCTTGCGGTCCCAACAGTCAGTGTCGGGAAGTTAACGGTCAGGGCGTGTGCTCGTGCCTGCCCACATACGTTGGCTCTCCGCCGGCGTGTCGACCCGAGTGCGTGGTCAGTTCGGAATGTCCCCACGATAAGGCTTGTTTCAATCAAAAATGTACGAATCCGTGTCCAGGACCCTGCGGCACGAACTCCCGCTGCAACGTCAACAACCACAGTCCCATTTGCTCGTGCAATCCGGGCTACACCGGCGACCCGTTCTCGAGATGTTATCCCATACCTCGTGAGTGTTTTGTTGCTGCGCGTGATATCCTCGCATTCGCGCCAAAGTCGACCCGCCCCTTAACCCTCGTTGCTTCGTATTTCAGCGCCGTCACCCCCGCCCCAACAAGAACCCTACAGAGATCCGTGCGTGCCGTCGCCTTGCGGACTTAACTCTCAGTGCAGGGACATCGGCGGCGTGCCGTCGTGTTCCTGTTTGGCCACATTCATTGGCAGCCCTCCGAATTGTCGCGCCGAGTGCACGATCAATCCGGAGTGTCCCAGCAACAAGGCTTGCATGAATCAAAAGTGTCGCGACCCCTGCCCCGGCTCGTGCGGTTTGAGCGCCAATTGCGCGGTCATAAACCACACGCCGGTGTGCACATGTCCCGATGGATACACGGGAGATCCGTTCACCAGCTGTTACCCCAAGCCTCCACGTAAGAAACGCCCCTTTAAAATCTCCGTCTCTCGCGATAACCGCGAGACGTCGCTTAGTGATCGATCGATCTCATCCTTCCCGTTGTCGTTTTAGAAATCGAACCCGAAGAACCAGACCCCTGCAATCCGTCTCCTTGCGGAGCGAACGCTCAATGCGCCGACGGCGCGTGCACTTGTCTGCCCGAATACCAGGGCGATCCTTACACCGGATGTAGACCGGAGTGCGTCGTCAGCGCCGAGTGTCCCAGAGACAGAGCGTGCGTGCGCAACAAATGTGTCGATCCCTGTCCCGGAACGTGCGGTCAGAACGCAGTATGCGACGTCATCAATCACATACCCATGTGCAATTGTCCTCCGGGACTCAATGGAAACGCATTCGTGGAATGCAGACCAATGCAGGGTAGGCCATCTCACTCGCCGCTCTGGCGCTTGTCTCGACCGCGAACGCATTATTCGACGCTCATACCTTTATTTCATGTTGTGATTTAGCTCCTGTCGTTACGAACCCTTGCAATCCGTCACCCTGCGGCCCCAACAGTCAATGTAGGGAGATCAACGGTCAGGCGGTGTGCTCTTGCGTACCAGGATACATAGGAAGCCCTCCCACCTGTCGCCCCGAATGCGTTGTCAGCTCCGAGTGTCCCCAGAACGAAGCTTGTAGCAATCAGAAATGTAGAGACCCCTGTCCCGGCACTTGCGGCGTAGGCGCGAAATGCGGAGTCATCAATCACAACCCCATATGCACTTGCCCGCATAGATACACTGGCGATCCCTTCGTCAGATGCCAACCGATACGTAAGACAATGCCCCCTTATAGACGCTTTCATTTCTTTTTTATTCGCTTTCGCATTACTTCTATATCGAATTCGCGGATACCGATTTGTTCAACGTCCGTTCAACTTTCCACAGCGGATATACCCCCAGTGCACGTGAATCCGTGCCAACCCTCACCATGCGGACCGAACTCGCAGTGCAAAGAGATCGGAGATTCTCCGTCGTGCTCTTGTCTGCCCGAATTCGTTGGCTCCCCGCCGAACTGTCGACCGGAATGCGTCAGCAATGCCGAATGCTCCAGCCACCTCGCATGCATCGGCCAAAAGTGTAGAGATCCTTGCCCGGGATCGTGTGGTGCTAACGCCGAATGCCGCGTAGTCAGTCACACGCCAATGTGCATTTGTAACGTCGGTTTCATTGGCGATCCGTTCGTCCAGTGCTTGCCTCGTCAGTCTGATCCCATACCGGAAGAACGTCCGGCTCCTTGCACCCCGTCACCATGCGGAGCGAACGCGGTGTGCAAAGAGCAGAGTGGCGCCGGATCGTGCACGTGTCTGCCGGAATACTTCGGCAACCCTTACGAAGGATGTCGCCCCGAGTGCGTCATCAACTCGGATTGTCCCTCCAACAGAGCCTGCCTCCGAAACAAATGTCAAGACCCGTGTCCGGGAACTTGCGGTCAGAACGCGGACTGTCAAGTGATCAATCACCTACCGTCCTGCACTTGCAGACCGGGATACACCGGTGATCCGTTCCGCTATTGCAACGTTTACCAAGAGCGTAAGATATCCCGAATTTCGCTAAAACTTAACATTCAGAAACACACGTATTCACAAAACACAATAAAAACAAATAACACAATCGAATACGCACATTGGTGCACACTACACCAACACACTACCACGAAGTGTATTCACAATTTCCACATCATCCACACTCAATGCACACGTCGACGATAAATCCGCGAGCTTTTGTTTTTCAGAATATATTGAACTATTTTTTTTCCCAATAGCCGTCGTAGCGGATTCGGTCGATCCATGCAATCCTTCGCCTTGCGGTCCCAACAGTCAGTGTCGGGAAGTTAACGGTCAGGGCGTGTGCTCGTGCCTGCCCACATACGTTGGCTCTCCGCCGGCGTGTCGACCCGAGTGCGTGGTCAGTTCGGAATGTCCCCACGATAAGGCTTGTTTCAATCAAAAATGTACGAATCCGTGTCCAGGACCCTGCGGCACGAACTCCCGCTGCAACGTCAACAACCACAGTCCCATTTGCTCGTGCAATCCGGGCTACACCGGCGACCCGTTCTCGAGATGTTATCCCATACCTCGTGAGTGTTTTGTTGCTGCGCGTGATATCCTCGCATTCGCGCCAAAGTCGACCCGCCCCTTAACCCTCGTTGCTTCGTATTTCAGCGCCGTCACCCCCGCCCCAACAAGAACCCTACAGAGATCCGTGCGTGCCGTCGCCTTGCGGACTTAACTCTCAGTGCAGGGACATCGGCGGCGTGCCGTCGTGTTCCTGTTTGGCCACATTCATTGGCAGCCCTCCGAATTGTCGCGCCGAGTGCACGATCAATCCGGAGTGTCCCAGCAACAAGGCTTGCATGAATCAAAAGTGTCGCGACCCCTGCCCCGGCTCGTGCGGTTTGAGCGCCAATTGCGCGGTCATAAACCACACGCCGGTGTGCACATGTCCCGATGGATACACGGGAGATCCGTTCACCAGCTGTTACCCCAAGCCTCCACGTAAGAAACGCCCCTTTAAAATCTCCGTCTCTCGCGATAACCGCGAGACGTCGCTTAGTGATCGATCGATCTCATCCTTCCCGTTGTCGTTTTAGAAATCGAACCCGAAGAACCAGACCCCTGCAATCCGTCTCCTTGCGGAGCGAACGCTCAATGCGCCGACGGCGCGTGCACTTGTCTGCCCGAATACCAGGGCGATCCTTACACCGGATGTAGACCGGAGTGCGTCGTCAGCGCCGAGTGTCCCAGAGACAGAGCGTGCGTGCGCAACAAATGTGTCGATCCCTGTCCCGGAACGTGCGGTCAGAACGCAGTATGCGACGTCATCAATCACATACCCATGTGCAATTGTCCTCCGGGACTCAATGGAAACGCATTCGTGGAATGCAGACCAATGCAGGGTAGGCCATCTCACTCGCCGCTCTGGCGCTTGTCTCGACCGCGAACGCATTATTCGACGCTCATACCTTTATTTCATGTTGTGATTTAGCTCCTGTCGTTACGAACCCTTGCAATCCGTCACCCTGCGGCCCCAACAGTCAATGTAGGGAGATCAACGGTCAGGCGGTGTGCTCTTGCGTACCAGGATACATAGGAAGCCCTCCCACCTGTCGCCCCGAATGCGTTGTCAGCTCCGAGTGTCCCCAGAACGAAGCTTGTAGCAATCAGAAATGTAGAGACCCCTGTCCCGGCACTTGCGGCGTAGGCGCGAAATGCGGAGTCATCAATCACAACCCCATATGCACTTGCCCGCATAGATACACTGGCGATCCCTTCGTCAGATGCCAACCGATACGTAAGACAATGCCCCCTTATAGACGCTTTCATTTCTTTTTTATTCGCTTTCGCATTACTTCTATATCGAATTCGCGGATACCGATTTGTTCAACGTCCGTTCGACTTTCCACAGCGGATATACCCCCAGTGCACGTGAATCCGTGCCAACCCTCACCATGCGGACCGAACTCGCAGTGCAAAGAGATCGGAGATTCTCCGTCGTGCTCTTGTCTGCCCGAATTCGTTGGCTCCCCGCCGAACTGTCGACCGGAATGCGTCAGCAATGCCGAATGCTCCAGCCACCTCGCATGCATCGGCCAAAAGTGTAGAGATCCTTGCCCGGGATCGTGTGGTGCTAACGCCGAATGCCGCGTAGTCAGTCACACGCCAATGTGCATTTGTAACGTCGGTTTCATTGGCGATCCGTTCGTCCAGTGCTTGCCTCGTCAGTCTGATCCCATACCGGAAGAACGTCCGGCTCCTTGCACCCCGTCTCCATGCGGAGCGAACGCGGTGTGCAAAGAGCAGAGTGGCGCCGGATCGTGCACGTGTCTGCCGGAATACTTCGGCAACCCTTACGAAGGATGTCGCCCCGAGTGCGTCATCAACTCGGATTGTCCCTCCAACAGAGCCTGCCTCCGAAACAAATGTCAAGACCCGTGTCCGGGAACTTGCGGTCAGAACGCGGACTGTCAAGTGATCAATCACCTACCGTCCTGCACTTGCAGACCGGGATACACCGGTGATCCGTTCCGCTATTGCAACGTTTACCAAGAGCGTAAGATATCCCGAATTTCGCTAAAACTTAACATTCAGAAACACACGTATTCACAAAACACAATAAAAACAAATAACACAATCGAATACGCACATTGGTGCACACTACACCAACACACTACCACGAAGTGTATTCACAATTTCCACATCATCCACACTCAATGCACACGTCGACGATAAATCCGCGAGCTTTTGTTTTTCAGAATATATTGAACTATTTTTTTTCCCAATAGCCGTCGTAGCGGATTCGGTCGATCCATGCAATCCTTCGCCTTGCGGTCCCAACAGTCAGTGTCGGGAAGTTAACGGTCAGGGCGTGTGCTCGTGCCTGCCCACATACGTTGGCTCTCCGCCGGCGTGTCGACCCGAGTGCGTGGTCAGTTCGGAATGTCCCCACGATAAGGCTTGTTTCAATCAAAAATGTACGAATCCGTGTCCAGGACCCTGCGGCACGAACTCCCGCTGCAACGTCAACAACCACAGTCCCATTTGCTCGTGCAATCCGGGCTACACCGGCGACCCGTTCTCGAGATGTTATCCCATACCTCGTGAGTGTTTTGTTGCTGCGCGTGATATCCTCGCATTCGCGCCAAAGTCGACCCGCCCCTTAACCCTCGTTGCTTCGTATTTCAGCGCCGTCACCCCCGCCCCAACAAGAACCCTACAGAGATCCGTGCGTGCCGTCGCCTTGCGGACTTAACTCTCAGTGCAGGGACATCGGCGGCGTGCCGTCGTGTTCCTGTTTGGCCACATTCATTGGCAGCCCTCCGAATTGTCGCGCCGAGTGCACGATCAATCCGGAGTGTCCCAGCAACAAGGCTTGCATGAATCAAAAGTGTCGCGACCCCTGCCCCGGCTCGTGCGGTTTGAGCGCCAATTGCGCGGTCATAAACCACACGCCGGTGTGCACATGTCCCGATGGATACACGGGAGATCCGTTCACCAGCTGTTACCCCAAGCCTCCACGTAAGAAACGCCCCTTTAAAATCTCCGTCTCTCGCGATAACCGCGAGACGTCGCTTAGTGATCGATCGATCTCATCCTTCCCGTTGTCGTTTTAGAAATCGAACCCGAAGAACCAGACCCCTGCAATCCGTCTCCTTGCGGAGCGAACGCTCAATGCGCCGACGGCGCGTGCACTTGTCTGCCCGAATACCAGGGCGATCCTTACACCGGATGTAGACCGGAGTGCGTCGTCAGCGCCGAGTGTCCCAGAGACAGAGCGTGCGTGCGCAACAAATGTGTCGATCCCTGTCCCGGAACGTGCGGTCAGAACGCAGTATGCGACGTCATCAATCACATACCCATGTGCAATTGTCCTCCGGGACTCAATGGAAACGCATTCGTGGAATGCAGACCAATGCAGGGTAGGCCATCTCACTCGCCGCTCTGGCGCTTGTCTCGACCGCGAACGCATTATTCGACGCTCATACCTTTATTTCATGTTGTGATTTAGCTCCTGTCGTTACGAACCCTTGCAATCCGTCACCCTGCGGCCCCAACAGTCAATGTAGGGAGATCAACGGTCAGGCGGTGTGCTCTTGCGTACCAGGATACATAGGAAGCCCTCCCACCTGTCGCCCCGAATGCGTTGTCAGCTCCGAGTGTCCCCAGAACGAAGCTTGTAGCAATCAGAAATGTAGAGACCCCTGTCCCGGCACTTGCGGCGTAGGCGCGAAATGCGGAGTCATCAATCACAACCCCATATGCACTTGCCCGCATAGATACACTGGCGATCCCTTCGTCAGATGCCAACCGATACGTAAGACAATGCCCCCTTATAGACGCTTTCATTTCTTTTTTATTCGCTTTCGCATTACTTCTATATCGAATTCGCGGATACCGATTTGTTCAACGTCCGTTCAACTTTCCACAGCGGATATACCCCCAGTGCACGTGAATCCGTGCCAACCCTCACCATGCGGACCGAACTCGCAGTGCAAAGAGATCGGAGATTCTCCGTCGTGCTCTTGTCTGCCCGAATTCGTTGGCTCCCCGCCGAACTGTCGACCGGAATGCGTCAGCAATGCCGAATGCTCCAGCCACCTCGCATGCATCGGCCAAAAGTGTAGAGATCCTTGCCCGGGATCGTGTGGTGCTAACGCCGAATGCCGCGTAGTCAGTCACACGCCAATGTGCATTTGTAACGTCGGTTTCATTGGCGATCCGTTCGTCCAGTGCTTGCCTCGTCAGTCTGATCCCATACCGGAAGAACGTCCGGCTCCTTGCACCCCGTCTCCATGCGGAGCGAACGCGGTGTGCAAAGAGCAGAGTGGCGCCGGATCGTGCACGTGTCTGCCGGAATACTTCGGCAACCCTTACGAAGGATGTCGCCCCGAGTGCGTCATCAACTCGGATTGTCCCTCCAACAGAGCCTGCCTCCGAAACAAATGTCAAGACCCGTGTCCGGGAACTTGCGGTCAGAACGCGGACTGTCAAGTGATCAATCACCTACCGTCCTGCACTTGCAGACCGGGATACACCGGTGATCCGTTCCGCTATTGCAACGTTTACCAAGAGCGTAAGATATCCCGAATTTCGCTAAAACTTAACATTCAGAAACACACGTATTCACAAAACACAATAAAAACAAATAACACAATCGAATACGCACATTGGTGCACACTACACCAACACACTACCACGAAGTGTATTCACAATTTCCACATCATCCACACTCAATGCACACGTCGACGATAAATCCGCGAGCTTTTGTTTTTCAGAATATATTGAACTATTTTTTTTCCCAATAGCCGTCGTAGCGGATTCGGTCGATCCATGCAATCCTTCGCCTTGCGGTCCCAACAGTCAGTGTCGGGAAGTTAACGGTCAGGGCGTGTGCTCGTGCCTGCCCACATACGTTGGCTCTCCGCCGGCGTGTCGACCCGAGTGCGTGGTCAGTTCGGAATGTCCCCACGATAAGGCTTGTTTCAATCAAAAATGTACGAATCCGTGTCCAGGACCCTGCGGCACGAACTCCCGCTGCAACGTCAACAACCACAGTCCCATTTGCTCGTGCAATCCGGGCTACACCGGCGACCCGTTCTCGAGATGTTATCCCATACCTCGTGAGTGTTTTGTTGCTGCGCGTGATATCCTCGCATTCGCGCCAAAGTCGACCCGCCCCTTAACCCTCGTTGCTTCGTATTTCAGCGCCGTCACCCCCGCCCCAACAAGAACCCTACAGAGATCCGTGCGTGCCGTCGCCTTGCGGACTTAACTCTCAGTGCAGGGACATCGGCGGCGTGCCGTCGTGTTCCTGTTTGGCCACATTCATTGGCAGCCCTCCGAATTGTCGCGCCGAGTGCACGATCAATCCGGAGTGTCCCAGCAACAAGGCTTGCATGAATCAAAAGTGTCGCGACCCCTGCCCCGGCTCGTGCGGTTTGAGCGCCAATTGCGCGGTCATAAACCACACGCCGGTGTGCACATGTCCCGATGGATACACGGGAGATCCGTTCACCAGCTGTTACCCCAAGCCTCCACGTAAGAAACGCCCCTTTAAAATCTCCGTCTCTCGCGATAACCGCGAGACGTCGCTTAGTGATCGATCGATCTCATCCTTCCCGTTGTCGTTTTAGAAATCGAACCCGAAGAACCAGACCCCTGCAATCCGTCTCCTTGCGGAGCGAACGCTCAATGCGCCGACGGCGCGTGCACTTGTCTGCCCGAATACCAGGGCGATCCTTACACCGGATGTAGACCGGAGTGCGTCGTCAGCGCCGAGTGTCCCAGAGACAGAGCGTGCGTGCGCAACAAATGTGTCGATCCCTGTCCCGGAACGTGCGGTCAGAACGCAGTATGCGACGTCATCAATCACATACCCATGTGCAATTGTCCTCCGGGACTCAATGGAAACGCATTCGTGGAATGCAGACCAATGCAGGGTAGGCCATCTCACTCGCCGCTCTGGCGCTTGTCTCGACCGCGAACGCATTATTCGACGCTCATACCTTTATTTCATGTTGTGATTTAGCTCCTGTCGTTACGAACCCTTGCAATCCGTCACCCTGCGGCCCCAACAGTCAATGTAGGGAGATCAACGGTCAGGCGGTGTGCTCTTGCGTACCAGGATACATAGGAAGCCCTCCCACCTGTCGCCCCGAATGCGTTGTCAGCTCCGAGTGTCCCCAGAACGAAGCTTGTAGCAATCAGAAATGTAGAGACCCCTGTCCCGGCACTTGCGGCGTAGGCGCGAAATGCGGAGTCATCAATCACAACCCCATATGCACTTGCCCGCAAAGATACACTGGCGATCCCTTCGTCAGATGCCAACCGATACGTAAGACAATGCCCCCTTATAGACGCTTTCATTTTTATTCCTTCGCTTTTTCATTACTCTTATATCGAATTCGCGCATACCGATTTGTTCAACCTCCGTTCGACTTTCCACAGCGGATATACCCCCAGTGCACGTGAACCCGTGCCAACCCTCACCATGCGGACCGAACTCGCAGTGCAAAGAGATCGGAGATTCTCCGTCGTGCTCTTGTCTGCCCGAATTCGTTGGCTCCCCGCCGAACTGTCGACCGGAATGCGTCAATAATGCTGAATGTTCTAGTCACCTTGCTTGCATCGCTCAAAAGTGTAAAGATCCTTGCCCTGGTGCTTGTGGTTTTAATTCACTGTGTAAAGTTGTTAGTCATTCACCACAATGTATTTGTCCTAATGGTCATACCGGTGATCCGTTTTTCCATTGTCATGTTACTTCAGGTGCATATCATTTTTATATATTTTTTTTTACTTTATTTTATTCGTTGATGTTGATTTTACCGTGCGATTCTAGAGCCCGTTCTTCAAGATTTTACTTCACCATGTTCACCTTCCCCTTGTGGCTTAAACGCCATTTGTCATGAAACTAGAAATGCTGGATCATGTTCTTGTATTCCTGGTTATTTCGGTAATCCTTATGATGGTTGTCGTCCAGAATGCGTTTTGAATTCTGACTGTCCGTCTAATAAGGCCTGCATGAGTGAAAAATGTGAAGATCCTTGCCCTGGTACTTGCGCCTCAAATGCTTATTGTCAAGTCATCAACCATCTTCCGTCATGCAATTGTCCTACTGGTTTTACTGGAAACCCGTTTATTAATTGTGCTATTATTTACGAATGTAAGATTTTTTCTTATTTTATATCTTCTACAATTATTTTTAACCATCTACATACATATTTAGTCAACAGCCTCGTATCCGATATACACATTTACTAATAAAATTTTACACAAACCACAAATATGTCCACACACATTTATTCGAATTATCTGTAACTCAATATATTTACTATTTATTTTTTTTAATTGATCGTTCCGTTTTGTCTGATACACTTTATTTTGTGCATATATTTTATATTTTCATGTCTAAATTTCACAGCTCCTCCTTCAATATCTGTTGACCCTTGCAATCCATCACCATGTGGTCCAAATAGTAACTGTCGGGTGGTGGATGAACACGCAATTTGCTCTTGTCAATCAGATTATATTGGAACACCTCCAAGTTGTCGTCCTGAATGTACTATTAGTTCTGAATGTTCTTTAAAACTTGCTTGTATTGGACGAAAATGCTCTGATCCATGCAAAGATAATTGTGGCAAAAATACCAAGTGTCAAGTTATCAACCATAGCCCGATTTGTTCTTGCATGAATGGATATACTGGAGATCCGTTTACTCTCTGTAATCTAAGTAAGAAATTGTGTTTATTTTTTAAATGATACCAGATTATGTTAATGTAACATATTTAACTTAAGTTTATTTATTTTTATTAATATTTCTTAATCAATAGTTCCAGCACCTCCTCCGGCATTACCGGAATATGTCAATCCTTGTGTTCCAACACCATGTGGTTTGAACTCTCAGTGTAGAGATATTGGGGGTGCACCATCTTGCTCTTGTTTATTAAATTACATTGGAAGCCCGCCACATTGCCGACCAGAATGTACAATTAATCCGGAATGTTCCAGTGATAAAGCCTGTCATAATCAAAAATGTCGTGACCCATGTCCAGGTTCTTGTGGTGTTAATGCTAGGTGTTCGGTTATTAATCATACACCAATTTGCACTTGTTTTGATGGATACACTGGAGATCCATTTTCAAACTGTTTCCCTAAACCGCCAAGTAATTCAAGGATATATTGATTTGTACTTATAACATCGAGGCCTATATTTCATTGAGGTATATTTTTATATTTTAGTTCTTGAACCTGTTCCGGTTGATCTTTGTAATCCATCGCCTTGTGGATCAAATGCTAGATGCGATAACGGTGTTTGCACTTGTAATCCCGAATATCATGGAGACCCTTACGTTGAATGTCGACCAGAATGTATCGTTAGTGCCGACTGTCCTAGGGACAAGGCCTGTACTCGTAATAAATGTAAGGATCCTTGTCCAGGAACATGTGGTCAAAATGCATTATGTGATGTTATCAACCACATCCCAATGTGTAAATGTCCTCCTAGTTTTTCTGGAAACGCGTTTATTGAATGCAGACCTATGCAGGGTATACCAACTTTACACTTTTCTAGCTTTTCTTTTGTTTCTATCGTTTAACTTGTATAATCTTACAAATTATTGTGTTGACAATTAGATCCTGTTGTTACAAATCCTTGCAATCCTTCACCATGTGGACCTAACAGCCAATGTAGAGAAATTAATGGCCAAGCAGTGTGCTCGTGTGTACAAGGTTACTTGGGAAGTCCGCCAACATGTCGACCCGAATGTGTTGTTAGTTCAGAATGTCCCCAAAATGAAGCGTGTAGTAACCAAAAGTGCAAAGATCCATGCCCTGGTTCTTGTGGTGTGGGTGCAAGATGTGAGGTTATAAATCACAATCCAATATGCTCATGCTCGTTACGATATACTGGCGATCCTTTCGTCAGATGCCAACTGATACGTAAGACACTGCACTATATAATGTTTCATCAAATTTTCACATAACTATAAAAATTAAAAAAATATCTAAAAATACCTGCCATTTTTTCACAGCGGATATTCTACCCGTTCGCGTAAATCCGTGCCAACCCTCGCCTTGCGGACCCAACTCACAATGCAAAGAGATTAGAGATTCGCCTTCTTGCTCTTGTCTACCCGAATTCACAGGCTCTCCGCCAAACTGCAGACCAGAATGCATCAGTAACTCGGAATGCGTCAGTAATCTTGCTTGCATTAACCAGAAATGTAAGGATCCTTGTCCAGGATCTTGTGGAGCCAATGCCGAGTGTCGTGTGGTTAGCCATACACCTATGTGTATTTGTTCAATCGGTTTTGTCGGCGATGCATTCGTACAATGTTTGCCTGAGAAAGCTGAACCCATTCCGCCGGAGCGTCCAACACCTTGCATACCGTCACCTTGTGGTGCAAATGCCATATGTAAAGAACAGAACGGTGCTGGGGCTTGTACATGTCTTCCAGAGTATTTTGGAAATCCCTACGAAGGATGCCGTCCAGAATGTATCATCAATTCAGATTGCGCGTCAAACAAAGCCTGTATTAGAAATAAATGTCAAGATCCTTGCCCGGGAACTTGTGGTCAAAATGCTAACTGTCAAGTAGTTAATCACCTACCGTCATGTAATTGCATACCTGGATACACCGGTGATCCATTCCGATACTGCAATGTTTTTGAAGAACGTAAGAATTATTTATATATACATATTTTTCACTTTTGTTTTAGTGTTTATTTTTAATTATATATTTTTATCATTAGCCAAAGACCCAATAAACCCCTGCAATCCATCACCGTGTGGTCCCAATAGTCAGTGTCGCGAAGTTAACGGTCAGGGTGTCTGCTCATGTCTACCTACTTATATGGGTTCACCACCTGCTTGTCGACCCGAATGTGTGGTTAGTTCGGAATGTCCACAGGATAAGGCTTGCTTTAATCAAAAATGCACTAATCCATGCCCAGGACCCTGTGGTACAAACGCTCGCTGCAATGTCAACAACCACAGTCCGATATGTTCGTGCAATCCGGGTCATACTGGTGATGCTTTCTCGAGATGTTATCCCATACCTCGTAAGTGATAATGTCGTGCTTGTATTTTTTTTATATTTCGTTCTTTCGACAGTTTTCCCATATGTTGGTATTTAACGCTCGTTTCCAATTTCAGCACCTTCACTTCCGCCTAAAGAGGAACCTTTCAGAGATCCATGCGTGCCGTCTCCATGTGGCTCTAACGCACAGTGTAGAGACATCGGTGGAGTTCCTTCCTGCTCTTGTCTGGACACTTTCATAGGCAGTCCTCCAAATTGCCGTCCAGAATGTACAATTAACCCAGAATGTCCCAGCAACAAAGCTTGCATGACTCAAAAGTGTCGCGATCCGTGTCCCGGTTCGTGCGGTCTGAGTGCTAATTGCATAGTTATAAATCACACACCTGTATGTACTTGTCCTGATGGATACACGGGAGATCCATTCTCTAACTGTTATCCTAAGCCACCACGTAAGATAGACACATTTATATTGCCTTTTAGTGATTATTTTAGATCTCGTAATCATCGTGCCTTTTATCGTTTTAGCTATTGAACCTCAAAAACTTGACCCTTGCAATCCGTCACCTTGTGGACCCAATTCCAAATGCGATAATGGTGTCTGTACTTGCATATCCGAGTATCATGGAGATCCTTACACTGGGTGTCGACCAGAATGTATTGTCAGCTCCGACTGCCCTAGAGATAGAGCTTGTATACGCAGTAAATGTGTCGATCCGTGTCCAGGAACATGCGGCCAACGGGCTGTATGTGAAGTAATCAATCATATCCCGATGTGTAACTGTCCTCCGGGTTTCACTGGAAACGCATTCACCGAATGTAAACCTGTGGAAGGTATTATAAAAATTTGAAAGCCTTTATCAGCAGCGATTTTTAATAATGCTTATTACCATACATAATCACCTGGACAAAATCATTTATCATCTCTTTTTTAATGTTCTGATTTAGCCCCTATCGTTACAAACCCTTGCAATCCTTCACCATGTGGCTCCAACAGTCAGTGTAGAGAAATTAACGGTCAAGCTGTATGCTCATGCCTTTCTGGATATATTGGAAGCCCTCCAACATGCAGACCTGAATGTGTTGGAAGCTCTGAATGCCCTCAAAATCAAGCTTGTGTCAACCAAAAATGCAAGGATCCTTGTCCAGGAGCTTGTGGCATCAGTACAGTGTGCAACGTTATTCAACATAATCCCATATGTTCTTGTATAGTTGGTTTTACTGGTGATCCATTTACTCGTTGTTTCCCTATTCGTGAGTCTTTATTTTATATTTAAATATCAATTTAGTTTTATATGTAAATAATATATCAAATATTTAATTCAATTTCAGCACCTCCAAAGATTGAACCAGTGTCTGATCCATGTGTACCATCACCATGTGGACCAAACAGTCAGTGTATGCCCAAAGACAGTTCATATTCTTGCACGTGTCTGTCAACGTTTATCGGTTCTCCACCCAATTGTCGACCTGAGTGTGTTACTAATGGAGATTGTCCATCGAATCTTTCATGTATAAGACAAAAATGCAAAGATCCATGCCCCGGTTCCTGTGGTGCAAATGCTCAGTGCCATGTTTTCAATCATAGTCCAACATGCACCTGTTCTGCAGGTTTTACTGGTGATCCATTTACCCAATGCTACACTATTCCACCTAGGCCTATCATAGAACGCGTAAACCCTTGTTATCCATCTCCTTGTGGAGCAAATGCAATCTGCAAAGAACAACACGGAGCTGGGTCTTGCATATGCATACCCGAATATTACGGAAATCCATACGAAGGATGTAAACCAGAGTGTGTTTTGAATACTGACTGCGTATCAAGTAAAGCATGTACTGGAAACAAATGTACTGATCCATGTACTGGATCATGTGGCAGAAATGCTGTTTGTCAAGTTATCAATCATGTACCTGTTTGTACATGCTTTGAAGGATACACTGGAAATCCATTCCAATATTGTAATGTGATAGAAAAACGTAAGGATTTTTTTTAAATAATTACTTTGCAAAATTAAATATACATAATTTTAAAACAAAAAATAATGATTTTAGCTGTGATAGAACCAATTGCATCTCCATGCACTCCAAATCCTTGTGGACCAAATGCAATGTGCAAAGTTAATGGCAATCAAGCATCTTGTTCTTGTTTGGAATCATTCTTTGGTAGCCCACCGAATTGTCGACCAGAATGCCTTGTCAGTCACGAATGTGCTTCTGACAAGAGTTGTAGCAGACAAAAGTGCATAGACCCTTGTCCAGGAACTTGTGGAACTTCAGCTTCTTGCACTGTTATTAATCATAGGCCAATGTGCTCATGTAACAGTGGATTTACTGGAGATCCATTCACCAGATGTATTCCTATACCCCCACGTATGTTCTTCAATAATGTTTATAGTTAGATTTTTGACATACACCAGTTTATTTGATATTTCATTATATTCTTTTAGCGCCTAAGGATATCGAAATCAACCCATGTTTACCGTCACCTTGTGGACCAAATTCCATATGCCAGATAATTAATAAGATTCCATCTTGCACGTGCTTATCCAATTTCGTGGGCTCTCCACCAAACTGTAGACCAGAATGTACCATTAGCGCGGAATGTAGTGGTCACCTTACTTGCATTAATAATAAATGCCGTGATCCATGTCCTGGATCTTGCGGATTGCACACTAGATGTTCGGTTATAAATCATACTCCCGTATGCGTATGCATAGAAGGTTACAGTGGTGATCCATTCACAAGTTGCTCTCTGGTTGTCATTGGTTAGTATCTTATTAGCATTCAAATATATACTTTATTAAACATTCCTTTTGAACGATTTCTTTCTCTTCAGATCAAAAACCTATTTATAGAGAAGATCCTTGCAGCAAATGTGGAGCAAACACTAAATGTGAAAACAGTGTTTGTTCATGTTTGCCCGACTTCTTTGGTGATCCATATAACAGTTGCCACCCAGAATGTACAATCAATGAAGATTGTGCTAAAAATAAAGCTTGCATTCGTAGCAAATGTAACGATCCCTGTATTGGTACATGTGGACAAGGTGCTATATGTGATATCGTCAATCACATCCCTATATGTTATTGCCCACCTGAAACTACTGGAAATGCATTTATAAACTGCTATCCTTACAAACGTAAGTCTTTCTTTAACATTATCAACTGTTTTTGTTTTACACACATACACAATTGCGAATCTTAAATTTACAGAACCTGAAATAAAAAATAATCCATGTCAACCATCACCATGCGGCCCCAATAGCTTATGTCGTGAAATAAATGGCCAAGCTGTTTGCACATGTGTATCTGGCTATATCGGTTCACCTCCTCTATGTCGACCCGAATGTACTTCAAGCATTGATTGCCGTTTAAGTCAAGCTTGCTTGAATCAGAAATGTGTTGACCCTTGCCCTGGTTCTTGTGGTTACAATGCGAACTGCCATGTCTCAAACCACAATCCATTGTGTTCCTGCGACATCGGTTTTACCGGTGATCCGTTCAGTCGATGCAATCGTATCCGTAAGTTCTTGCTAATTATATTGCGTAATAAGCAAATTAGTCTGTCATGAAAACCATTATATTTAAACAATTTTTTAACTTCCAGAAATAGAACCAGAAATTCCTAAAAACCCTTGTCAACCATCGCCTTGTGGATCATATTCTGAATGTAAAATCAATGGTGATTCATATTCATGTAGTTGCATTTCAAACACAATTGGAGCACCACCTAACTGTAGATACGAATGTACTACTAATAGTGAATGCTCAAGTAACTTGGCTTGTTTAAATAATAAATGCCAAGATCCGTGCCCAGGAGTTTGTGGACAAAATGCTGAATGTAGAGTAGTGAGTCATTCTCCAAATTGTGCCTGTTTACCAGGATATACAGGAGATCCGTTCGGAACATGTGTCATTCATGAAAGTTAGTATTATCATGTTTGTAAATTAATTTGGCCTTTTTTTTTAATAAAATATTTTAATTAAAAACATATTTATTATAGTTACTTCTCCACGACCAGCTGATTTATCAATGCCTTGTTATCC